>NW_028227274.1:1537500-2047500 GCF_978045245.1 Mus caroli
TCTGATTCATAGACACTCTGTCCGGCCACACAGTTCACCTGCTGACCCAGGTCGGGCCATTCCAGATTCTTGAGATTCTGAACACAGGTCATGCTTAAACCTAGACTTGGTGCTCACTTAGCCTTGATTAGACTTTCTGGCCCTTTGGACTAGTAGAGATGCCCACCAATATTGCAATGCTGATAAAAATGTATCCCAGAGGACAGTAATCTCCCACCAATGAACACCCAGGGTGCACTGGGCCCATTTGGAGCCTCCACATGTTGTAAGTCATTGTACCATGCCCTGCAGTGAGGACTATGGAACCACTGTTAAGACCTCTGCCAGACCATGTGATTGCTCCTTCTGAGCTGCTGATACTCAGCACTAAGGAAACTCAATCCATCATGGAGGTTGCCATGAAACTCATCCCAACCTAAATAGTGGTGCACTCATTGTTTCTGAGGATTGAAATCACTGTTTACACCATTGGGCAATAGCACATGTGAGTAGAGAGAAAACTGCAGAAACATCAAAGCACAGGGTCCAGAGCAGCTCTGCAGTAGAGCACTGGCCCAGCAGCAGTGGGAACCCAGGCTCCACCTGCAGCACCAGTTGAAACAATACACAGCACAGGACAGAGCATGGTGTCCCACTGACAGATGAAAGACCCCAGAGGGTCCATGGTGGCAGAGATGGTGCTGGGGAGGAGCTATGTCTCACTCCTTTGCCTGATGGTATTTCCAGGCTGAAATGATCTTGGCCTCTTAGAGGCAGGCAGAGGGTAGGATAAGTGAGAGTTCCAGGATGATGGAGCGACACTGGTCTGAGGCCAGTTACTTTCTTCCTTTCTCTTGTTGACCATAAACGTTTAGTAAAGTGCCCCAGTGTTATGACAACTGGATTATGGGGAACAAATGGAGGGAATTTATCTCCACATTCGAGCCAGAGATTTCGAAAGGAAATGATCTGTCTTAGTCTGCTTTGTATTGCTATAACTGAATGTCATGTGCTAAGTAATTTATAATGAGTAGAGGTTTACACAGTGCATTGGTCCAAAACCTGGAAGGTTCATGGTCAATAGGTGACATCTGGTGATGGCCTTTGTGGTGTGTGTGTGTGTGTGTGTGTGTATGTGTGTGTGAGAGAGAGAGGGGGATGGAGGTAGTATATACATGTGTGAATATGTGTGCAGGTACGTACACACACACACACACACACACACACACACACACACAAGGGATGGGAAAGAGGTTGCTATCAGTATGTGAGTCCCTGGGATCTACCTGTCTCTACCCCCTGGTGTTGGGTTACAGGCATCTGCAACTATGTCTGGCTTAAATGTGGGTTCTGAGAATTTGTTTGCAGGTCCCCATGCTTGTGCAGCAAACCCTTCTCCAGTGAGTCATTTCCACAGTGCTGCACATGACCTTCTTGGCCCATCACATGCCAGAGGCTATCACATGGGCAAGTAGTGATCTTATCACAGAGAATCAACTATGATAGCAAAGCCATTCCCTTGAAAATCCATTGATTGCGCCAATGGATTTGGAGAGCTTACCCCATGCCCCAGAAACCTCCTAATCCATCTGGACCAACTCCTTAATACTGCACCTAATACTGCACCTTCAACTTCAGTGTGGCTTTTAGTGGGGATATTTACACCAGAGCAAGGTCTCTCTAGGCTTCCTTAAAGTAGCCCTGAGAGGAAGATTGTAGGAATGCAGGTGTAGAACTGTACAGCTCTTCTCAGAGTTTGTTTTTATTCTCAATGAATTAAATTTCCTTAAAGATTGGGCTTATTCTTAGCTGAGTTGCCTCCAGGGAACTTCCTACAATTTACCTTGAACTGAAAACATATGGATTGATGTCTCCTGAGCCTGTGTGTGACCTTAACCCCAGACTTGGCCACTGATATCTAACTTAATATATCAGCGTGATATCTTGCTAGAGCATCATCAGCCAGGCTCCCCCGAGACAGGAAAAGGCAGTGACGCTGCTTTGGAGACACTTGTATTACAAGGTAGTCACAGCAATGATGCAGTTTCATGGAAACCATTCTTGGGTAGTTTTCTTGAACCAAGCAGGAGAGTCTCCAGGAGATGGAAGTCTCTCGGGTGAAAGCATCCCCAAGGGAAGAGTGACTGCCCTCCACTACTGCGCAGAGCAGTGACCCAGGCGCAAAGCTAATGCAATTCAAACTAAGTGTGCATTTTGTGAATTCTCTGAGAGGTTGGTGGTTGTGACTGACATATTGATGTATTTGTTGTTGTTGTGCAACTCACCAGATAATAATACAATTTCAGTGTTTGGGTCAGATTTAATTAGAAACAATTTTTGTTGCACATTTTTCTGCTTCATCTTGCCCCTCGATTTCTGCTGGAGCTTTTTACTCTACATCCTTTCTCCAAGGGCAGCAGAAACCTTGGAAGTCCAGTTCAGAGGTAGAGAATAAAGCTGGAGCTGGACACAACTGTGCCAGCCTTACCATCACTGTGCACACTGCTCATAGACAGGCCGCCTGTGCATGGCACGCCTTTACTTCCTGTGTGTGAGCAATCAAGAGCTGGTGGCCAGCTCTACAGCGCACATCCAGCAAAGCGCCTGGCCTGTGAATGGCCTAGCAAATAAGCGAAGAACAATGGAAGGTTCCCTTGTCTCATTTCTGTTGTGTGACAAAATGTCTTGGTGAAAGGTAGCCTGGGGAGAAAGGTAGCATTTTAGCTCACAGTTCCAGGCTATAGACCGTCACTGTGGGGAAGGCCCAGGCTCAGGAGCTTGAAGCAGGTAGTCACACCACATCCATATTCCAGAGAGGAGAGAAGTGAATGTGTGTCCACTGCTTGCTTGCTTGTGCTCAGCTCTATCTTTCTGCCCTTATACACTCCAGAAGCCCTTGCCTAGGAAATGATCCTGCACAGTAGGTTGGGCCTTCAAATATTAACTCAAGACAATCCCTTAGACATGGCCAAGGACCAACCATCCCAATTTCTCTCTCTCTCTCTCTCTCTCTCTCTCTCTCACACACACACACACACACACACTCACACACACACACTCATCAACCCCCTCACACACACATACTCCCCACATATACACACACTATCACACTCACACTTATACACACTCACACACATACTCAAAAACTCACACAAGTACTTCACACACACTCTCACATATGTACACATACACACACCCTTACACACTCACACAGTCACACACACTCTCACATACTCACACACATACCTGCACACACTCACATACTCATACACACATACTTCAGACACATCACATATACACGAACACGATTAAAAATAAGATAAATGTTAAACAACAACAAATGCTTGCCCTCAGAGAAGGTGACTCTTAGTTATTGAAGTTATCATGATGGACTTCCGTTCTTCTTGGTCCTGTAACCTCAGACATTCTGTCCCCTGTAAGACAGTTATCACCTGACTGGGACTTGAGGACACAGACCTCTGCTTGATCCTGTGTCCTCACCTGCTTCCCCTTCTTGGGCTCACTCCAGGCTGGCAGAAGTGGCTTGTTAGCCTTGCTATAACAGACAGGCAGCCCAAGCTGGAGCTCTTGGGAAAACACATGCTTGCTGAGGCTTCCATGTTGCTGCTCACTGAATGGGACTATGTAGGAAATGGATCAAAAGTGTGTAGCACCTGAATGCCCAAAAGTCAGCTTCAGATGGGAATTATGGGGGCATGTGTCAAGCTACAATACATGTAGTGTATGTGCCTGAGGTGAGGTGTGCATGTGCTGTATGCTGGGTACATGTGGGTACACTGGGTAAATATGAGTACACTGGGTACATGTGGTGTACACTGGGTGTATGTGGGCACACTGGGTACATGTGGGCACATGGTACATGTGGGCCCACTGGATACACATATGGTGTACACTGGGTACATGTGGTGTACACTGGATACATGTGGGTACAGTGGGTACATGTGCTATGCACTGGGTACATGTGGGTACATGTGTACACTGGGTATATGTGTATACTGGGTACATCTGGGTATACTGGGTACATGTGGGCACACTGGGTGCATGTGCTATACATAAGATGCATGTGGGTACACTGGGTACATGTGGGCACACTGGATACATGTGGGTACACTGGATACATGTGGGTACACTGGGTACATGTGGGTACACTGGGTACATGTGGGTACACTGGGTACATGAGAGTACACTGGGTACATGTGGGCACACTGGATACATGTGGTTACACTGGGTACATGTGGGTACACTGGGTACATGTGGGTGCACTGGATATATGTGGTGCACTGGGTACATGAGGGTACACTGGGTACATTTGGGTGCACTGGATATATGTGGGTGCACTGGGTACATGTGGGTACACTGGGTACATGAGGGTACACTGGGTACATGAGGGTGCACTGGGTACATGTGGGTACACTGGGTACATGTGGGTACACTGGGTACATGAGGGTACACTGGGTACATGTGGGTACACTGGGTACATGTGGGTACACTGGGTACATGAGGGTACACTGGGTACATGTGGGTACACTGGGTACATTTGGGTGCACTGGATATATGTGGGTGCACTGGGTACATGTGGGTACACTGGGTACATGAGGGTACACTGGGTACATGTGGGTACACTGGATACATGTGGGTGTACTGGGTACATGTGGGTACACTGGGTACATGAGGGTACACTGGGTACATGTGGGTACACTGGATACATGTGGGTGCACTGGGTACATGTGGGTACACTGGGTACATGAGGGTACACTGGGTACATGTGGGTGCACTGGATATATGTGGGTGCACTGGGTACATGTGGGTACACTGGATACATGTGGGTGCACTGGGTACATGTGGGTACACTGGGTACATGTGGGTACACTGGGTATATGTACTGTGCTACATGTGTTTGTTACTTGCCTCACTGCTGCAACCAAACACTGACAAAAGCATCTAAGAAACAAGAGTTTATTTTGGCTCACACTTTTGGGAGCAGTCAATAATTGCAGGGCAAGCATGGTGGCAGGCACAGGAGGATGCACTGTGTCCAATCAGGGAGCAGAGAACTACAAATTCTTCCCTGCTCTCTCTCTCTTTTTCATTCAGTCTGGGTCCCCAGAGCCTGGGATGATGTCACCTTCATTGAAGCTGGATCTTCCCATTTCAATTAGAACTGTAATCTCAGAAGTGTGGGTGATGTGTAGCATGTGCATTTGCATGCATATGTAGAACATCTTGTATGGTATACATACAATGTGTGAGTGACATGTATATGTTGCTGTACATGGCATGTGTATGATGTGTGTCATACATATATGTGATATGGTATACATAACTCATGTGATAATGGGTGTGCATGTGATATAGATACAAAATGTGTCTTCCTGTTTGTGTATATGTACTTTTATGCACATGTATGTGCATGTGTTGTATGCATTCCACTCATGTATGGGTTGTGTGTGTATGTGATATGGATGGTATGGTATATGATATGTATATGTAGACTTCAATGGTTATGTACATGTGGCATGTAGAGTATTCTGGGGTGGCTCCTGATTGCCAGGCATACAGCATCCCAACTTACATCCTATGAGCCACCCTTACTTAAGAGTGCATGTCTGTGTGCCTGTGCCTTTTGAGCTTAGGCTAGCTTCTAGGGGTTTGTGGGAGGAGCTAGACTTTGAAGAGACAGTACTCACTGAGCACACTGTGCTGGGCTCCAATCCCTGGCCACGGTGTTCATTCTCTGCCCGTTGTGATGGGTGGAATGGGAAATGTTCACTTTAGAAGCATGTTTGCATACTTTGTCCCTAGTTAGTGGCACTGTTTGGGGAGGGTTATGGAACCCTTAGGGGTGGAGCCTTTCTGGAGGAAGTAGGAGACTAGGGGTGTGTTCTGAGGTGTTTAGCTTTGAATCACTTCCTGTTCTTTGTCTCTGCTTCCTAGGTGGATGAAATGTGGTCACCTAGCTCCCTCCTTCTGCTGCCATGCATTCCCTACCACAATGGACTCTATCCCTCTGAAACTGTAAGAAAAAATAGACCTTTTTCTCTTCTAAGCTTTGCTCATGGTAATTTGTCTCAGCCACAGAAAAGTAACTAATACACATGGACCCTTTGTAGCCAGCCTTTGCTTCTTTGTGGGTTCTTCTTTATCTCACCCTTTATCTCCCAGGTTTCATACTCTATCACTAGATAGGAGAGAAAGGAGACAGGGAGGGATAGAGAAATAGGGTGGGAGGGAGGGAGGGAGTCAGGGAGGGAGAGAGGGAGGGAGAGATCCCTGAATCTAATTTTTTTTCCTTTGTTTCTTCTTTGAGCATGGCTACTAACAAACTACAACCAACCTCCCTAAATGACCAACAACCACCAACCCTGCCTATGGGGCCCTGGCATTTACATATCCTCTGAAAAGTTCCCAGAATTTCAGACATCACACAATCATAGAAACTATCTGCAGCTGGCAGAACTATGCCTCTGCTAGAGCACTAGGCAAAACATAGTCAGCTGCTGTGGTTAGTCTGAGAAGCAATCCCATATCCCCACACCGGGAATTAAAATGAAAACACTTATAATATTTCTGTGATTTTAAAGGAACCAAAATCACCAAATTGTCACTACTACCATCAGGTGGGAACGTCCAGGAGCCTCAGTGGTGCCTTTTCTGTGTGGGTGTCTTACAGGGTCCACACAGTATCCTTGCCAGAGGCCTCTCTGCCATCAGTGCTTCTGGGAATCTGTAGGCTTACATGGATGCATAGAGTATGCAGACAAACTTGGCCTGTCTTGCCTCACATGGGTCTCCAGTGTGCAAGGGCTCAGCTGAGCCAATCCTGAACAACCAATCTACAGACTGTGATCTGCAGTACAGAAGGTTCACAGACACCCAGCTAGGATATTATATCTAAATGTCCCAGCATTATAAAGTTATGGTGGCCAGTTGATACCTCAACAGAGGTCTGCAACTGGACAGACACAGCACAAAGCTATTCTTGTCTCCGTCCTCTTTTGATTTTAACCCACAATTTACTTTCAAGGCAGGAAATCAGATCACATAAAACTGCCTTTAAAAGACAAATCAGAATTAAAGCATATTTCAGATAAATGATGGCCTTGCTCCTCCATGGTCCCCAGTTGCATGCTTTATGTTCTACATATGAGTGATCTGCACACAAATGTGAACAGTTTACTGCCACCTGATAAAGGCTAAAGTCTGGCATCAAACTGGGGTTGGCTGGCATCTTCCTTTGCCTGCTGTCAGCAAGCATCATGGCTTTTCTTACTGTAGGGTACATTAAGTTGGCTTTAGGCTCAGATTATTTTGTAGTTGCCTATAATCCATGTTGGAGCCAGAAAATCATAGGCATAGAAATTCTAAGTGCCTGGAACCAGAAAATAAGCATTCTACAGAGTCATTTCCTCCTTTCCCCTCTACAAGCCACTTGTTAGTTTGTCTGATCGTGGAATGGGTCCCACAGCCCTGTGAGGACTTGAGCATGAGCTCTACCAACTGGGCTAGACACCAGCCACTCCAAGGCCTTCAGAATTCCCTCCATTCTCTTCCCTGTACTGTGATTCTCTCCCAGGAGCCTAACCTATGATTGTCTTAGACACAAAGGGAGATCATGGCCAATGGACTGTGCCTGGCTATACCCAAGGCGAAAGACTTAAAAGCTTGTGTGGTATTTCTCTGGTTCTTCGGACTTGTTACTCATCTTTGTGGAGATGAAGATGTGGCTATGAGGGAGCCAGGGTGCCCTGGAAGAGACAGTTTCCAACTGGCTGAAAGACATTTCTTAGGACATATTTCCTCCTTTTAATGTACTTCTCCAGCAACTTGACATATGGAGCTGTAACAAAGGTCTCAGGGTGGCTGCCATATCTGCACATGTGGCTTCTAATAAGACAGACTTCTCTGTTGCTTAAAATTTTCTAGTCAGGTTAATTGCCCCTGGATTGGAAACTCTCCCCCCACCAGTCATCTCTTCATCAAGATGGACATTTATAGGTATGCTTATCACTCTGAAAACAATGTGCAGGTGTGAGACAGATGGAGAGACCTCACCTGAGTGACTACCATGGTTTCTGTTGTTTCTGGGCTCTACCAATGATGTCCCTTAATCTCATTTGCTATCTCTGGGTGGGTAGCATTTATAGTTAGATATGCCCCTATCTAATATATCCCAAGCAGAGATGCATATGCTAGCACTGTGCTGAGCAGATAGATACATAGATAGATAGATAGATAGATGACAGATGATTTTTTTTTACTAGAAGAAATCATACAATACAATACAATACAATACAATACAATACAAGCACTGTTATTCATACTAGTTTTGGGTAAAAGTCAATTTGCTAGTTAGCTGTGAACTGGAACCCAGGCTAGGTCTCTTTCCAAAGACAGCTGGCTTTCCCAATCTGATTGCAAGAACGAACATCTGTGAAGATGAAAAGCTCACAGGGCCAGCCCAGCCCTCAGCCTTCTCTAAGATAGCATGTCTAGTGTGGGCAAGGATTCTTTGCCCTTCCCACATTCACAGCTGGGATTCCAAGTGTCTGTGGAAATTACCCTGAACATCACAACGTGGGGTGTGTGTGTGTGTGTAAAACTGTGCCATCTCTGAAGTTCTCAAAGGATTGAAATAAATGTGAAGAACTTCTGTTTGTAGTTCTGTGATACCAAGCATCTTTTCTGGGCTTTTCTATGCTCTCTTGCTACCCGTCATTTCTGTCTGTCACTTTGCTAAACTGTGAAGACTCTAGTCCTGACCTGGTGGCTTACAGTGGCTCCATGTGAAGGTTTTTCAGGCAGAGTAATTGATGCTGAGGTAAGTGGTCCAGGACTGATGTTCCCTATGTCAAGCAGTTTTTTCCTTCTCATGTTGGGAAGGAGACTCTGAGAATTATAATCACACAAAGTTAGAATCAAGGTATTATGGTCCAGGCTCAGAGATGCCTTGATGAAAAGCCTTCACATTCCGATCTGTTTTCTGGAACCATCCAAGAGGCCAGTACAGTGCTGTCTTAGTCAGGGTTTCTATTCCTGCACAAACATCATGACCAAGAAGCAAGTTGGGGAGGAAAGGGTTTATTCGGCTTACACTTCCATGCTGCTGTTCATCACCAAAGGAAGTCAGGACTGGAACTCAGACAGGTCAGGGATCAGGAGCTGATACAGAGGCCATGGAGGGATGTTCTTTACTGGCTTGCCTCCCCTGGCTTGCTCAGCCTACTCTCTTATAGAACCCAAGACTACCAGCCCAGGGATGGTCCCACCCACAAGGGGCCTTTCCCCCTTGATCACTAATTGAGAAAATGCCTTACAGTTGGATCTTATGGAGGCATTTCCTCAACTGAAGCTCCTTTCTCTGTGATAACTCCAGCTGTGTCAAGTTGACACAAAAATAGCCAGTACAATTGACCCCTTGTCAACTTGACACACAAACACATCACTAGTAAGCCTCAACCCTTACATTCTTATTCATCCCCAAGATCTAAATAACTTTAAAAGTCCCACAGTCTTTACATATTCTTAAAATTTCAATCTCTTTAAAATATCCATCTCTTTTAAAATCCAAAGTCTTTTTTACAATTAAAAGTCTCTTAACTGTGGGCTCCACTAAAACAGTTTCTTCCTTCAAGAGGGAAAATATCAGGGCACAGTCACAATCAAAGCAAAAATCAATCTCCAACCGTCCAACGTCTGGGATCCAACTCACGATCTTCTGGACTCCTCCAAGGGCTTGGGTCACTTCTCCAGCCATGCCCTTTGTAGCACACACGTCGTCCTCTGGGCTCCAGATGCCTGTACTCCACTGCTGCTGCTGCTCTTGGTGGTCATCTCGTGGTACTGGCATCTCCAAAACACTGCGTGACCCCTTCAGTCCTGGGCCTTCAATTACAACTGGGGCTGCACCTTCACCAATGGCCTTCCATGGCCTCTCACAGTGCCAAGCCTGAGCTGCTGTGTGACCCCTTCATGCCTTCAAAACCAGTACCACCTGGGTGACCCTTACACATTACCAAGTCCCGCTGCAGAAGGAGTACAACCTTGCCTATCTCTGGAACACAGCCTCTTTGTGCTTTCAGAAAACACTTCCCAGAAGATGTCACCTCAATGATGCTGGTCTCTTCTTAATCACCGCTAATTTCTTAGCTCCAGCTAACCAGCATCAATAGTCCCAGTAATGCAAAGTTTTTGCTTTAGTAGTTCTGGTATCTTGTTAATCACAGCTGATTCTTCAGCCCCAGCTAACCAGAACTACAAAATCTTCACAATAAAAACAGCAATGGCCCTGAAGAGAGTCTTTAATTTTCCCTCTGAAATTTCACAACCCAGGCCTCCATCCTCTGCACTGTTCTCAACATTATCTTCCAAGCTCCTACACAGAATTCGACAGAGCTCTTAACACCGAATGGGTCTTCTGGCCCAAAGTTCCAAAGTCCTTCCACAGTCCTCCCCAAAACATGGTCAGGTTGTCACAGGAATACCCCACTCTGCTGGTACCAATTTGTCTTAGTCAGGGTTTCTATTCCTGCACAAACATCATGACCAAGAAGCAAGTTGGGGAGGAAAGGGTTTATTCGGCTTACACTTCCATGCTGCTGTTCATCACCAAAGGAAGTCAGGACTGGAACTCAGACAGGTCAGGGATCAGGAGCTGATACAGAGGCCATGGAGGGATGTTCTTTACTGGCTTGCCTCCCCTGGCTTGCTCAGCCTACTCTCTTATAGAACCCAAGACTACCAGCCCAGGGATGGTCCCACCCACAAGGGGCCTTTCCCCCTTGATCACTAATTGAGAAAATGCCTTACAGTTGGATCTTATGGAGGCATTTCCTCAACTGAAGCTCCTTTCTCTGTGATAACTCCAGCTGTGTCAAGTTGACACAAAAATAGCCAGTACAAGTGCTGTGTATTGTCTCTGGCTGAGGGAAACCGTCATTGGGCTTAAAGCGCCTTGCTCTTTCTTGCCCTGTCTGCTTTCCCATGCTCACCCCAACCTGGAAGCTTTGCTCTACTGGAAGAGTGGGAGCACCTGTGCAGGTGAATCTCAGGAGTCACCTGGGTTGGGTTAAGAAGCTTCGAGTGCACTAGCACAGCTCTGGGTCTGACTGCAGGGTTTCCATAGGGTTTACTGCTGACAAAGAACCATGAGAAACATGCCATACCTTCCCATGGGCTGGGGTCCAGAAGACAGGACACAGTACCTCTGGCATTCCCAATGCCACACCTTCCCTACCATGATGAACTTTATCATCTGAACCAGGAGCCAAAATAAACCTGTCCTCCCTTAAATAGCTTCTTATTGGTTGTCTGGTCAAAACAATGACAAAACTAAAATCAAACCTCCCAGCAGCCACCAGAGTGCTTCTCTCTCACACTCAACTTGTCTGAGTATTTCTGAAGTTGGATGAGGGTTAAGTTAGCTGCAGCAACCTATTAGTGACTACTAACATGGCCAAAGCCCTTTGGCAATCTTGAGGGGAAGGCTACTGGCTTATTTGAAACTAAAAATTGATTTCTGCCTTGAGTTTTTGCTGGAGCACAGCAGTAGGAGCTAAATGATAAATTAATGACAATTTTGCTTTCTAGCTCACAGCACAAAGTGGATCCGAAGATAGAGCCAGGAGGTGGCCCAAGACCTTTCATCTTCCAAGACCCTACTGCTCCAGGCTGTGTCCTGGGGATCCTGGCACTATGGCCTACTGTTCTAGGATATACACTGGAGTGCACAGCACTGACCTACTGCCCCAAGCCATGGCCTTCAACACTCTCCCTCCCCTTCTCCCTTTCCCTCCCCCTCCCTCTCCCCTCCCCCTGCCCCTCCCCCTCTCCCTCTCCTTGATTCAGGCTGTCTCATTGATTAGCCCAGGCTGAACTCAAACTCAAAATCCTCTGGCCTCAACCTGTAGAACCTTGGCTTACAAGCATATACCACAGCACCCAGCACAACCATAAGCTTTAAGATGTATAAAGAATAAAATGTAAAATATAATCACTGTAACAGCATGGATGAACCTGAAAGACACTGGGTGATATATGCCAGTTAGAGAAAGACAGAAATCACATACTCTTTCTTTTCCTTCCTTCCTTCCTTCCTTCCTTCCTTCCTTCCTTCCTTCCTTCCTTCCTTCCTATTTATTTCTTTTTTACTTTGAGATACAGTCTTGCTAAATAGCTCAGGCTGTCCTTGGCCTTGAGGTAATCCTCCTACCTCAGCCCACTGACTTCTGGGATTACAAGTATGAACCATTACACCTGGCTTGTGCATTGTATTTTTGTTGAATTTATTCTTTCATTTATTTAATTTAATGCATGGAAGAGCACATGTGAGCACCCATGCACATGGACACACTTGCCTATGCCTCAGTACGCACACAGAGGTAAAGAACAACTGTGGGAATCCACTTCTACCATCTGGGTGAAAGGGACTGAACTCCAGTTGTCAGGCTTTGTGGCCAGAGCTTTTCACCGCCCCCATATCACATGCTCTTTCTTTCATCTTAAAGATTTTAAAAATATCTGTTTATTTGTGTGCCTTCTTGAATTTATGTGCATCACATGCACTATGGTATCCAAGGGTCTGGAAGAAGACATCAGATCTCCGGGAAATGAGGTTGTGGGCCACCCTATGTAGATGCTGGAAACTGAACCTGGGTCTTCCTCAAGAGCCTGAAGTGCTCTTAAGCTCTTAATCACTGCAGTATCTCTTCAGCCCCTCACATATTCTTTCTTATATGTGGCATTTTAAGAAGTGGACCTCCCAGGAGCACATGGCCACTGGGACTTCAAGCCAGTGAGTATTGGAAGGATGTTGGTCAAGGACAAAAATAAGTTCAAGAGCTAGATTTTATTGATAACCATTGTTAATAACAGCATGCTGCATAATTTAAAACGATTGCAAGAGTAGGTCTCAAATGCTCTTACCACAATAATAAAGCAAGCATCTGAATTGGTGGACAAATTAATTAGCTTGATTAATGATTTCACAATGTGTACATACATCAAAACATCTCATTGTGGACTATAAATATATTTATAGTGAGCAATTAAACTTTAATGAAGCTTTAAAAATACACACAGAAACATTTCAAGTTAAGGATTATAACACCTCCTTCCTGCCTCCCTACAGCACAATGAGTCAGAGATGGAAATGAGATAAAAACTGGAAATGAAGGATGGGGACCTAGATCACTGTAGAAAGCTTGTCTAGCATGCATAGGGCTCTGCACTCCATTCCCAGCATTTCAAACAGCAGCAGCAGGCTGGAGTGGAAGCATGGGCTATCCTGGAGGGTTAGCACAGGGCACTCAGAAATGTACTCCAGTGCTCTAAGCGAGTCCCATCCCTTCCCATGTATGAGTCTGAACTACTGAGTAGCCTGCGCATGAGACAGTACCCTGCTTCATGGGATTGTTGTGACAACCAAATGAAGACATGGACGGAAAGGCTAGAGTCCACATAGGTCCAGGGTGTAAGTAGGTAGGGGTGAAGACTGGCTTCTGTTGGCACTTATATAAAACTCCCTTTTGGTTCTGATGGGACAACAGAGCCTACATTGCCAGATCAAGGGGTGTCATACTCCCACCTCCTCTCTCTTTCCCCTCTGGAATGTGCTTGTCCTCATCTTGACTGTTTCAAAAAGAAGAGAATCCACCCCTTCCCTTGGGAAGATCTGGAGGCAGTGTCCATGGAGTGGCATAGGACATGGGGCTGGGCTGGGACTGGGTTAGCAGTAGAGACTCCATCTAGTATATCCAAGGTCCTGCATTGAAGCTCTAGCAGAAAGTATATATATCACCCCCTGCAAATGAGAGCTGTCCCTTGTTGGAGAAGAGCAAGAACAGAAAAGTCCCTTTCTGCTTACAACAGCTCTCTTGTACGTAAACACTCCATAAAGTCACCCTTCTGCCCATTTTTCTCCCTGGGAAGAACTGGAATTGGCTCCTTTTCTGGGGTGCTGCCCTTCTCCTCTGCTGCTGCTGACCGCGCCTCTCTCTCCCCTCTCTGCTTACATTATGTTTGTATGTTGCTTGTGGAGGCCTCAGATCTTCATCATGTCTTCCTCAATCATTCACTTTCCACCTTATTTTCTTTGAGTGTGCATTTTACTGTTTTTCTTCTGCTGTTGCTCTTCTTCTCCTCCTCCTCCTTCTCTTCCTTTTCCTCTTCTTCCTCCTTCTCATCTCCCTCTTCCTCTACTTTTTCTTCTTCTCTTTAATTGTGTGCTGCAGCAGAGCTGGACCTCATGAAGGTCCTTACACCTTCATGGCAAGTATTTTACCAACTTCTTTGTCTTTCCTGCTGCTACTGTGGCTTCTTCATCCTCTTCTTTGTTTTAAGGTCTGGTTATATTCCCCAGGCTCACCTCAAACTCCTAATCCCCCCTGCCTCCACGTCAAGTGCTGGAGTTATAGGTGGGTGACCACCATACTCAGCTCTCTGGAGCTCATTTTATTGCCTAATTGCATTGTTCTATTTCTGTATGTCACTCTTAAAAATCAAAACCACAAGGATGACAGTCTTTGCTGATTCTATGGCTGTGGGTGGATTTCAATTTTGTCTTCATGTGTCTTTCCACTGCTGTGATGAAACTCACTAGACAATCGCTCCACACCTCAGCTAAGCTCACCGCTTGCCTTCTTCCAGTGCCTCATTTTTTTTCTTACTTCTTACCAGGAGGTGATGTTAAGTTCTTTTTGAACCTGTCCACTGTGCTGGATTCTCACAGCTAAATCTGACTCATTTTAAAGTACCATGAACAGATGGAGCTTCTTGAGGGAGAAAATTGAATCTAATATATCAGCTACACCATCACATGTCTCCTAAATGTCCCTCCGCTGTGCCACAGCAAGGATAGTGAGCACAGGGTAAGCTTTCTTTCTGCCAAATTCCCAGGTAGACACAGCCATATGTGTGTCTGTCCATCTCTTGAGTATAGCATGCAAATGTGGTTCATGGAACCTTTAACCTCAATCAAGTACATCTCATCTTGGAGTTGGAAACTCTAGATAGGTTCAGGACCACACAAAGGAGAAACTCGGTCTATTTCAGGCCTGGATGTCATTCTAATGAACCTTTGGGAGACATAGGGAAGGTGGGGCACTGTGAAGTCAAATCAATAATTACAGTGTCTTCAACTTTCATCTTGGTTGGGAACTATTGACTCAAGTCCCATATTTCATCAGTCTACCTTTTTGTGAGCAGCATTCTTAAAAGGGGATTACAGAGTCACTGGCTGCGTATCTATAACTCAGTTTTATTTCCAGTAGCTTCCATATGTGGCCCATCCAATCATCTGGTCCACTCTCTGCTGCCTCAAGTATCATTTATTGCTGACTGACCATGTTTCTTCCTTTCTATTATTCCCACATCTGAAGCATCTTAAACAGTACCTAGACCCACCAAGGCTCATTATCCTTTTCTCCTTGCTTTATGTACAAGTTGTTGCTTAACTACAAATCCCTGAGGGAGAACTAAGGGCTGACTTCTTCTCTCTAGTCTCTAGTATGGAGTCTTAGGAAGATTCTTAGGCCAATGGATGCCAAGCTTCAAAAGCTCCCAGGAGGTCAAAGCCTGTAGGAAAATTCCCATGATACATTTGCAAGGCAACTATTGGAGGGAAGTTCAATGAGAAGTCAGTTGATGAAGAACAACTGGAATGATCTGCGGAGAGTTATGTCAGTCAAACTCTCACCACTTGGAAAGCAGAGTCACCAGAGTCAGGCTTAGTTCCACAAACAAGAAGGCTTTTTCCCTAAAGAAGGCTCTAAGGGCATACTACCAGAGTCAGAGAGAATATCTGGTACTATGGTACCCATATATTTAGGACCCCACATCTTCATTCTTATATACTATAGCACATCTACCTCCAGATTAAAAAACCTAGTGGTTAATCTATTTTGTTGGGTTTTTTGTTGTTTGTTTGTTTGTTTGTTTTTTAAATCAGAATCTCATTTTGTTGCTTAAGCTGGCCCCAATCCTCCTGCCTCTGCCTCCAGAAGGCAGTATTGCAGGTGTTCTCCACCAAGCTAATGGAAATAGCAAGGACTTTGGTTAGGGTTTGTTCTAGTTTGGTTTCTGTTGCTGTAATAAACACCAGAATCAAAGAAGCTTGAGGAGATAGGCTTTATTTGCTCTTCCAGGCTACAGACCTTAATTGAGGGAAGGTGGGACAGGAGCTAAAGGCAGGAAGCTGAAGGCAGGAACTAAAGCAGAAATCATGGATAAGTATTCACTTCCTTCCCTTGGCTTGCTCAGCACCTACTTTTTTATACAGCTCAGGGCATCCTTTACCAATTAACAATCAAAAAAATATCCCACAGACATGGCCACAGATCAAATTGATGGAGAAAGTTCAATTGAAATCTCTCTTCCTAAGTATGTTTAACTTTGGGTCAAGTTGAAGAAAACTAACCGGCACCATATTCTAGTTTTATTTAAGATGCTGTGATAAAATATCCTGATAAAAAAGCAATTTAGGAGAGAACTCATCCTCTATAGAATTGTTAACCTTATAATCCCATGTTATAAGCCTTCATAATAGAAAAGTTGCAGTGGCAGGAGCTCAATATCTAGACTTGTCAAATCTATAGTTAAAGATAGAAAGAAAAGAATGTATGGGGACTGCTTGCTTGTTTACCTCTCTTGATACAATGCAGGACCCTCTGCCTTGGGAATGGTGACTGCCCATCTTGGGCTAGGCTTATCACATCAATTTAATAACCAAGATACTTACTCTACAGGCATCCTGGTCAAGACAATTCCTCAGTGAAGACAACTCCCAGATGATTCAAGGTTGTGTCAAGGTGACAGTTAAAAATGGTCATACTTGGCAGCTTTCATTCCTGCTACATCCACTCCAGTAGTGACTCGCATGACAGGCCTGGAAACCTGGAAGCAGTCCTGAGGCAAAGAGTTTCACAGAAACTTAGCCTCCTGGAATGTTGGCATTCCCACAGCACATATACTCAAATTCTGTCCTTGCATTAGTTGGGTGTATGGATCTGTGTGCTTTCTTGTATTATAGGTGCTTCTAAGTAATGATTTTACAAATACTTAAATCAGGTTGAACTTTACTCCCTGGTCTTCACCAATGTCCTAGGTAGTCCTTGAAGCCAACCCTGAGCTTGGAATTCAGTAAGAATGTTACCTATTCAGTAACATTCAAATTTACTTCTAGTAGAGACAGTGAAACTAACTAGGCATTACAATTTACTTGAATAGAGCTAGAAAAGCTCAGGGCTAGTCTATATAGTAATTACTTAGAACAATAGCCAAGTCACTCCCATACACAGGAATACACAATGGCCTAGGAAATAGGTGGGTTGTAGTAGAAAGGAATTCCCCTGGTGCAGGTTTCTTCACTAGGCCCAGAGGAATAGCATAATCAGGTATTTACTAAAGGATCCCTGGTAGTGGGTTTAACAATAGACTAGCATTGCATCAGAGCATTTACCTGGCTTGTGTGTTTATCTGATCTTAATCAAGAGTTGTTCCTATTCTCAGTTGTAAACACAGCCTGGCTCCCACCACCTTTTTTATGTATGCATTTTCTTTGTTTTGTGTTAAGAACCAGTGTACTTTGATGGATGTATTCGCTTAGCTTTCTTGTTTTTTTTCTGTATTATAAGACTGGTGCTTGCTTTGAGAAAATACATTCAGATACCACTCCCTTGTGTCCATATTTGTTTGTCATCCGTGCCAACTCCTTGATTGTCTGTAACTACCAGAACCCCGTTTTCTTGCAGATCAAGGACCCAATTGAGGTTCATTTGCAGCACATTCCCACCCCCTTCTTTGAAAGATAGTCCTTTTCCTTGATCAACACAGAGGAACAATTCTACTCAGATCAGTGCTTAGCAACAGCTTTGCTTATGTTGTGCTTGCATATCCTCAGGAAGAACAATGCCTAATTATTACTATAACTGTACCCATCATGCCTCAGTAACTAGTGTGCATTTCACTCTAATGACTGGCCAAGTGTCTGTTCACTTATGGAGCATACCCTAGACTGTAGGACCACATAGCCAGATTTTCTCAGATACTTGCCTGCACTCATACTAATATGTCACTAATGTAATGTCTTGTCTTGCGCATGCTTTAAAATGTTCAAACACATCGCAAATTTGTCTCAATCCAAAGGCACCAAATTTCACTTCTTATGTCATAACCTTTTGTTTTAAATTACTGAATAACATGATACTAAAATCAATAAAACCATTTGCTGACAATCTGATAGGCAATGTACTGAGTAGACCCTGAAGATTCAAAATTAATGAAATAAAATGCTCATCCTATAGAGGACTTCTGATATAAGAGCCATAAAACCAATCATAAAAAGCAATTCACAAGGCTGGACAGAAGAACCAATTTCTAAATGAATGACCAGCCATGAGCTTCAATGAGCTTTGTAGAAAGACTTGACCATGAAGAACTTAAAATTTCATAAGGAAGTTACTGTGTCTACAGGCTTGGTATACAGCAAGTATTCAATAAGTACCTGCCAATGAACAAACAAATGGGTAGTGGTGGTAACATATGCTGTATCTAGAAATACACGTTTCAGTGCCCTCAGGGTTTAGGGTATCCAAGTATCTGCAGGGTCCAGCAGCAAGCTGCATCTTACTGGGGACCTGAGCAGGGACCAGCTGCCCGTATGCAAACACTCTCCAGCAACTTATCTAATAGAAAAAAATTAAACCTTCTAAGAAGTTGTAATTGAGTCCTTATGCAGTATAGGCTAAAAAGGAATCACAGAGGTTACTTAGAACTAGGCAATATTTAACTTTGGAAAAGGAAGGGGAAGGGGAAGGGGAAGGGGAAGGGGAAGGGGAAGGGGAAGGGGAAGGGGAAGGGGAAGGGGAAGGGGAAGGGGAAGGGGAAGGGGAAGGGGAGAGAGACTCTGTTGTTTCTCAGTTCTAAAGGAGAGTTTATTATGGGGTGGTTTTGAATCCCAGTCAGTTAGGTTCATTACTGTGATTCCTGGTCCACATTAGCCAGTCTTCTTTTTCTTCTACTTTGTATCTTTCTTTTTGTGATAGAGTCTCACTGTGCAGTTCCAGATGATTTCAAACACACTTGAACTTGAGATCCTCCTGTCTCAGTCTCCCTCTGATAGGATGCTAACTAGGTAGATATTTTAATGTGGTAGACACTGGGGAATCCTGCACACTGCATCAGTCCAGCACCTGACCTCTGAGTAGGTCCTCCCACTGCAGCACTTGTTTGCATTCATTCTATGTGCAGTGCTTCCTAGGGAATAGGGGAACCCACTGGCTCTTCTCTGTCAGCAGAGTGAGAACAGGGCAGGAAGCCTCACTGGTGAAAAGTAAGAGACTGTTCACCAGTGGAAGGAACAGACTCTGTGTTGGGGCACTGGCTTTGATAAACTGCCATCTTTTCCTTAGTCTTATTTTTATTAGCATATATTAATCATGCATAATAATGAGCTTCATTTCAACATTTCATACATGTATATAATGTATTTTGATCACATTCATCCCCCATTACCTTGAATGTCCCTACTCACTCCCATTAATCCCCTTCTTCTTTCCAGTCAGCTGATAAAGACGCCATCTTAATTAGCTTACTTAGAAGCTATCCTAAAGTGGAGGCCAGTGTGCGGGCCTTGAGGTTCCAGATGCTTCCAGCCCAGCTCTGCCCTTCTAGACTGTGAGGTTGAGCAGAGCTTTAGCATCCTCTCGCTTCAGAATCTTCATCTGGTAACTATGGTAAGAAAGAAGCCCCACCAGCCACAGGAGGTGTCTACAAAGTATTGACTTCAAATTCTTTGCTTTTCAGTCTAGGGTGGTCAGCCAAGAATCTAACTGCAAGGAGGCAGAAGCAGGAGGGCCAGTATGAGTTCCAGACCAGCATGGTCCACACAGGGGAATCTCTCAAAAATCCTAAATAAATAAATCCTGGACTTGGAATATAGCTCCATGATAGAGCTCTTGACTAGCATGTGCAAGGGCCTGAGCTCAATTCCTAATACTGAACAAGAAAAGAAAACCAATCATTCAGTAAATAACATAATAAAGTCCCAATCTATGTGTGGAAGTCATAGCAGCTGTGTCTGCACAGGGCCCACATACCATCAAGCTGGTCAGCATCCCAGAGTGACTGAGAAAGGCACACCTCCCACCCTAACCAGCTGAGGAGTTATTGGCAGTTGATGGCTTCTGGGAATGGAAGAATCATTTCTGCAGAGATGTGACTTCTGGTAGGCTCCCCACATACCATGTATCCATATGCAAGCATTGAGAACTAGACTCAGTAAGCTTTTTAAAAAGCGTACTGAAGTTGGGACAGGGCCATTACAGGAAGTTCTAGAAAGAGTTGGAGGGGAAGTAGGAGGTATGGCTGATCAAAATACATTTTATATATGTATGAAATTCTCAGAGGACTAATAAAATATATCTAAAGATAAAAATAAGTCCCTGTGTTCCTGTTTCTATATAGACACTATAGAATTGCTAAAGTTCTGTATTATGTACCTGGCAGAATTTCCTATTTTCTTCTTAAACCTATATTCTATCTTTATTGTCCTTTCTATGTGTCCCAGACCTTGATGGTTTTCTTCCATGGATTCCCACCTGTCCTTTTTCACTCTCTTCTTTGTTCTGGATGAGGAGGGGGGGTAGGGAGGAGAGAGAGGAGGGGAATGAGGAGGGGAGGGAGAATGTTGGTCATACAGAAACAAAGATGACTTTATAAAGAGCACCACCCAACTTCACATCACCTTCTCAACCTCCCACTTCTCCAGAGCCCTTGCAGTTTATGCTTAGGCACTGGCAGTTTTCAATGCCTGTGATGGAGGTGGGGTATTATCATCAGCTTCTGTTGCCCGTGTATATGCAGGCCTAAGCTGCTACTTCTCTTTATAATTGTTCCCACTACTTGAAAGCCATCCAGTGGGGTAAAATGTACCATGAAGGGAAGCATTATTTTTTTACTCCAGGTTTCTGGGCTTTTTCAATAAATAATGCCGTAATGAATACCTTGCATGCAGAACCTCTCTTTCCTCTCACGAGACAGAGGGAAAGTGTTCCTGAGAGTGTTTTGTTTTGTTTTGTTTTGTTTTGTTTTGTTTTGTTTTGTTGTTTTGCTTTCCTTATTTTTCTAAAAGCCAGGCAAATTTTATAAGTTTCTTACAGACTGATCCATTCTTTTTTTTTTTTTTTCCCTTGCTTGATTCTTGTGTGATCTTTTAGTCACCAGGTCCAGGATATAACTGCTGCTTCTAATGACTTTTTCCATCCACAAATCTCGTTGAACAGTTTCTTGTTCTCAGAAAAGGCCAGAAGTTACATAGCTACCATGCTTACCCTTCCTTCACTGTAGGCATCTCTGCAGATGGCGTCTCGTTCAAGGACAATTCTCTCCCACAGAGCATGAACAGGCCTGTGTCAACCAGTGGGCATGCAGCACCCCTGCATCCTGGAGCAGATGTGGCAGATAAGCACTGTGCATCAGGGCAACCAGGAAAACTGAGACCTCACTAACTTCTGAAGACAGAGTACACCCATGTAGTAGTTGGTACAGAGACAGTGGAAGAGACTAGACGGTAAACGGGGTAGTGAGGTAAAGTCAGTGAAGAAATTAAAAATGAGCAATGGTGGGAGTCACCACTACCCACAACAAAATGATAGACCCAGAGCCATCTTGCAGAAGCTGTACCCAGTAGCCTTCCTAGAAGAGCAAAGTTAGAAATGAGAGGTTGCAGCCCTACTGGGGACACTAAGCAAGGCGAGGGGAGGGGAGTACCCCAACTTTTCCCTCATGCTCACCTGTCAATTTGTATCAGAGCTCATTGATGGTGAAACAGGACTGAAAACCAGTGTCAGAAAAGCCGTGACACAAACACACACACACAGAGTAAAGTAGGGGAGAGTGAAGCCAGGGGCTACACAAAATCACAAGAAAAAGCTTTTCCATGGACAAGGTAGACAAGAAGGTTTTGCTTAAGAAATGATACTGAGCTCAGTAGCTAAGATTACCTGCTTTGTATGAGTACCTGAGTTCAAATCCCTGGTACTCAAGTAAATACCAGACATAAATAGACTTGACCATGCATGTCTATTACTCCAGCACAGTGAGAAAGAGATCGGCAGATACAGAGGGCTTACTCACTGGCCAGTCAGCCTGGCTCACCAAAATGTCAAAGCTCCCTGTTCAGAGTGAGACCTTGTTTTAAGGTAATAAAGCAGAATGATAGAAGACAGCAGTTATTTTCCACTTGCCTCCACATGCACATACTCACCGAACACAGCCATGCACTTGTAACACACACACACACTGAGGCTGAGTGAGCAGAACAGTGGTAGAAAGCTACCTGAACATGCAGTCTTGGGATGGAACCTCAGCACCAGGATAAAAAACTTCAAGCCTATACCTCAGTCATGTTCACCTGTCTCTTAGTTGGAGATGGTCCTCTTAAGTAGTTTAACTCTAAAATATGATTTGGTAAGGGTATCAGTGTGCCTTAGAGACCATGGGTTATCACAATATACATGATTCAGCAGACACTGGTGCACTGTCCCTGCAGAAGCAGTGCCAGGCTCCCGGATTTTCCTAGAAGACACTGGACAGTACACCAGGCTAATGTTCCTTGTGGCTGCCTCAGAGGGCTGATATCTCCCACCATGTATTCCCAACCTATCCAAGAGTATTTTTGACCCATTTCTAGCTCCTAGCTTTCACTGAGTTGTGGCTTCTGCGGTGTGTATCACAGTGCAGCCCTTGGCTGCTCCTCTTGGGGAGGAGACTTAGTGTGGATAAGTTCAAATTTACCAGTGGAAGGTTGTTTGTTCACTAGATGTCAGATGGTCCTACATGTGATCTACACACAACCTTGGCCCAGGAGTCCCAGGTATTGCTTCACTCATGACTCTGGATAACAGTGAGAGGACTGATAGCATCAACCACAAAATGATCTGATACTCTCGTAATTAGGGTTTTATTGCTGTGAAGAGACACCATGACCATGGCAACTCTTAGGAAAAAAAATTTAACTGGGGTAAAGTTCTGAACTTCATTATCATCATGACAGAAAGCATGGCAGCATGTGGGCAGACAGAGTGTTGGAGAACAGGATCTACAGATAACAGGAAGTGATGGTAACTCATTGGCCAGGCTTGAGGCTCTAAGACCTCAAAAGCCACTCCCACAGTGACACACTTCCTCCAACAAGACCACATCTCCTAATGGTGCCACTCTCTAAGTGCCAAGCATTCACACACTAGTCTTTTGAAGTCACTTTCATTCAAACCGCCACAGGTACTTATGACACCTACCATGATGGGGATGGCCTTGAATGTCCTGGATTGACAGGGCTAGCTACCTCCCTTAGCAGCCTTGTCTTCTACTGGCATCATACCAGAGAACCTGGGTCATCCCCACATCTTAGAGTCATAAGGGAAGTCAGTAGCTGTGTTGTATCCCTTGTACCAGACACTACATCCTTCAAAGCTCTTACACAGTATTAGATTCTCTCCTTCTTCCAAGATTAGATAGCCAGCTAATACAAGAATGTGTAAAAGTCCCAACTAGGGCCAGGGACTACAAAGAGAAACCTAAATTCACTCACTTGGGAGACTGTTCAGAAACAGAGTAAAGCTGTGCAGAAAAGACCAGAAAAATCTTCTAGTTCATTTCCCTTGAGGCTGTTTGTAGAATGAGGCTAGCTGGGTTTTTCCTGTAATCACCATTGACCAAGCGCTCCTTCCTGGTCTTGGATTGCACTGGGTTCTGGGGAATGGTGGGCTAAAATATAAACATTGATATGATCGGTTTTCCTTCCTCCTCCTCTCCTATTCCTCTTCCTTCTTCTTTTAAAGACACAGTTTCCTGTGTTGCTCAGGCTAGCCTTAAATTTACCAGATAGCCCAAGCTACTCTGGAACACACATCCTCCAGAAGGACATAGTTTCTCCTGTTAGGAAGGAAATGGTTCAGTTAGAAAGATAAATAGGTACAATGGTGCAGCTAAGAACTACAAGAAAAACAAGAACATATTAAGGGGGGCAACCAAATGATCTGGAATGGACCAGAGAGGGCTTCAAAGAAGAGAATACTGCATGTTCCTGGGCATGGCTTTAATGTTTCCATGGTACCTTCTTGGGCATGAAGCTAGGCAGGATGTATCTGCATGGCTAGACAGCAATCTCTGTAAAAGAGGCTCTCGGGTAAAGAAATAGAGAAGCTGGAGGCAAGGGCTTTACTGTGACGTTGGTGTTAGAGATATGTGTTTTTTCCACAGTGCCATCTTTGAGGATGATAGAAGAACCACCCTCATTCCTCATTGTGTTCTTTAAAAACAAAAACAGTGCATTATAAAACAACCCTCACTGGCCAGGAGTGGTGGCACAAAGCTTTAGTCCCAGCACTCAGAAAGCAAATGTAAGCAGATCTCTGTAGATCCAAGGCTAACCTGGTCTAGTTTCAAGACAGCCAGTGCTGTATAGAGAGACTCTCTCTCTAAATAAAACAAAAAGACAAAGCCAAGCAAACAAAACCAATGCACATACAAACAAACAAATATTGTAATAAGATTTTTAAAAATTTGCATCTCTACTGAGCATATCCAGAAGTTTTTCTGCCTTTATTCCATTGTGTGAGCACTCAGCACATTGCACATACCTGTAAGCCATGCAGAAGTGGTTTACAGGGTGTATGATGCTATCTATGCAAAGGCTCTATGCTGGTGCCACCCCATTTTTGCATCAGAGACTTGTGGATTTCGACAAGTCCCATGTATTCTTCTGAGGATGGCAACTGTGAATGACCATGGCTGCTGACAAAATTTCCCACACAAAAGCAGGCTATGACTGTCCTTTGGTCCAAGGACATGCCTTGCCCTGGTGGACCAAAATGGAGACTCTTCATTTATCTTTTAGTTTACTATCTCCTCTCTGAGGGCACAATATGAGTTTGTGCCTTGGGGTAGGTTTAGAAAGAGGCTGCCAGGTAAGGTCAGAGAGTGACTGAGACATAGCTGAAGAGGTCCCTTTCGACTCTGTAGAGAAAGAAACATGTTTAGAAGTGCAGGCACCATGTTTCCTTTTGGGTGGCACCTGTCCACCCATTCTGCTGCTCACCCCTTCTCCCCACTGACTGGCTGGGACTGGGCAGCTGTCCCTACACAGGAAACACATTTCTTCCCTGT
Source organism: Mus caroli (assembly GCF_978045245.1). Lineage (NCBI taxonomy): Eukaryota > Metazoa > Chordata > Mammalia > Rodentia > Muridae > Mus > Mus caroli. Next base: position 1,562,662 of record NW_028227274.1, read on the forward strand.
AGTGATTGTGCCCATGATAATTTACATTGTGGTACAAAAGCATCTCCAATTCCTTTGCGATGAAAGCCTCTGTATAAAACAGAGCTATGGCCCTGCTTAACAGGAGCACCGCTGGGTTTCTCCGAAAGTGGAATTAAACCCTTTGGCATCTGGCCGGGCTGCCTGGAGAGGCGCCTTGGTCATTTCAGAAGGCTGGCTTCTTGCTGTTCATTCTGTGTGCAGTAAATCATCTTCCTTCAAGTTCAAAGGCAGTGTTTGCATTTGCCAAAATCCCAAGGCAGAGGGACTCTGACCCAAGACAAGGCTGTCACTCTGCTTCATGAAATGTTTAGGAGGTGATGAACACACACACACACACACACACACACACACACACACACCTTCGACCACTCACACCCTTCTGCAGGCCAACCTTTTTGTACAGCAAATGTGTGACTTGGTCCTGCTCCTTTGCTATCTATTGCTAAAGATCCGGGTTTTGTTTTGTTTTGTTTTGTTTTGTTTTGTTTTGTTTTTAGCAGAAAAACTGTCAAAGATTTGACTTCTAGAGTCCTGAGTTAGGACTCTACATCCAGGAAGCCCAGTTTAGCCCTGGGCTTCTTCATAGACTATTTGGCGAGGCATACCATTGTGACACCTCGCCTTTTTTAAAAAAAGGCTATTTGAACCCTTCACTTAGGAAAAGTTGGCTCCAGGGTTCTTCCGCTTCCCGCCTAGCCTCACACCTGATAAGAGAATTCTGTTTTCTGGAGGTGGATGGCACCTATGTGCCAAGGAGCCTCATCCCCAACCCTCCTCCTACTGACTAGCCACGTGGGTAAAATAACAGCCTCTATTCTGAGCTCATACATAGAAGCTTCCTTTTACCAGAGGCAGATTTTGGATTTAGAAAACTCTTAGCAAAATCTTCCTGTGGCTTCTGAAGAAACAGTAGATTCATGCGGAGGATCGGTGTTCTCCTCAGGTAAACGCCCCAGCCCAGCCCAGCCCAGCCCAGCCCAGCCCAGCCCAGCCCAGCCCAGCCCAGCCCAGCCCAGCCCAGCCCAAACCCCATGCATGCCCGTTTCTTTCCTTGTTTTGTTGAAAAGCTAATTATGAAAACAGTTTGGAAGAAGCTGCTGCTCTCTAGCTTCTCCTGATGACAGGGTTGTTTCTATTTCTCTGAATGAGGAATAAAGACACAAATCTTGTGGAGAGAAAACTGCAGTGTGTTCTCTGTAGAGACAGGGCTGGTGTGTCAGTCACACACAGCCAGAGTAAGCTTCGCTGGCTTCTGGCTAATCCCCTGCCTGGTGTGCTGGCCCTGGGACTGGTCACATGGCTAGACCTTCCGGATATGGCTCCCTAGTCACTGAATATGATGACCAGTTCTCCTTCCCTTGCTGTTTTTCTTCAAGCAGTTGGGCACTACTTATTCCATTTTTAAAATCTTATTCCATTTTTAAATGTGAAATCTGTTCTTGTGTGTTCTATTTGAGTAATTTTTAAACTTACAGCCCTCTCCAATGATAGATTAGAGATGTGTCTGAAGTGTATTGTAACTTGTGTTAACATTTTCTCTGAATACCAACAACTACTTTCTTTTGAGAAAAAAGGATGAGTCATCTGCCAGATGGGCCATATCTTCTGAAAACCTTGCCACCACCCTCTCCCTTCTTTTGTAAACCTCTCTGCCTATGAAATCTGTCACCATGTATCACTGACTGAATAAGGTATTCATTGGCTCATTCTCATTCTTTCTCTTTCTCCCTTCACTTCTTCTCCTCTCCCCCACCGCCTCTCACTTGAAGAAAATTTCATTCCTACTAGCTGCTAGATCCAGTCCAATCAATCAGTTGATTGTCAAATAATCTCGTTCCCCACTCTGTGTTGAGATGCCATCACAGGTGCAGGGAAGGCAGTTTCTGAGAGCATCAGGACCAACCTCAGTATGTGTCATGCATTCGACTTCCACCTACATGCATTCAACAATTGCCAACCAGTGCCAGGGAATGCAACATAATTCGCTGACTTTTGGGCCACAGAATGTAGATGAAGTTGAAGCATCTACATCTCAACATCATTTAGACCTCCTCGTGCACCAGGTACTAAGCTAATCACCCCGTAATCACCAGTGCTATTCTTAATAGTCTTCATTTTACAGGAGCATCCCAGGCCCTGTTCGGATTAGGATGAACAGCAGAGTCAGGGCTCTAAGCCTCAGCCTGTAGCCGTCACTTGCAGCAGGTGTAATAGTCCCTGGACTGAGACTAGAAGGGCCAGGTGTTGCACCAAGGGCCAGAGGAGGCCCTTCTGCTGATAAGGCACAGTTAAAGTACTTGGGATGTTAGCTGAAGGCCTGTTGTGGGTAGGCAAAAGGAAAAGCGACGGCCTATACAGAAGAGGGGCTGAGGGCGGGGGACACCACTGTGAGGGAACAGAGTGAGACAGTGATGGAGCTGAGCAGAAGCTGCCTGAGTCCTGGGCTCCTGCTTCCTCTCTGAAGCTGACTCATCCCCTCCTGCCTCAGGGCTCTACACAAATCCTACTTCATCAGCTAAGCTTCCTTGAAGAGTGCTCTGTTCTGAGAATACCCTTTGACTAGTCTCATTAACTTCCTTGAAACATTGTGATAAGATGCTTATAAGGTGTAATTTACCATTTTTGCCAAGTGGGTAATTTAGTTGCACTTAATATGTTCATAATATCATGTAACCATTTCTATTATCTGGTTCTAGAGCATTTCCATAGCCTCCAAAGGAAACCTTATGCCCACTGACTGGTTGCTTGGTCTCATTCTGTCTCCTGCCCATGCTAGACACCACTAATCTTTCTATTCCTCTGGGTTTTCTTCCTTTGTGTAGGATCCTTCCTTATCTGCCTCTGTGTCTGATTGATTTGACTTAACTCTTCATTTCTGTAGTGCTGTGATGGAAGTAGGAGCCTCACACATGCCAGGCAAGAGGCCTCCCACTAAGTGACACCCCAGCCTGCTTGGTGTATTTCTAACCTTCATTCATGGTACAGCGTGTGCCAGCATTCTGCTGTGCTCTATGGCTGGCTGGTATTTCGTGGCCCAGGTACATTCCATTTGTTGGACCGTTCAGCTGTTTGTTGTCTTTTGGCTGTCTCTACCCTTTAGCTGTTGTGGATAGTGGTATTGTAAACACAAGTGTGTGAGATTTCACATGAACACATAATTTCAGTTCTTTTGGACACACATGTAGGAGTGGAAATGCAGGATCATATGGTAATTCTATGTTTATTTTTTTGAGGACCAACCAATCTGTCTTCACTTTCCCACCACTGCTGTGGGAGGACTCTACTCCCCCACATTCCTGTTGTAAACACTCACTTTCTCCTTTCTCTCCAATCCTGCCTTCCTGGTGGGTGTGGCATGGCATCTCACTGTGGATTGGAATTGCATTTTCCAAGTAACCATGAGCATCTTGTCCTGTGCCTTGGTTATTTGTCCCACTGAGTTTAATTTCATTTCTCTGGCTTTATTTTTTCTTAAACATCCTTGTTTAAGTAAACAAAACAACATCTATCTAAGCCTAGGATGGCATAAGCTTTCCACAGACAAGGCAGTTCTTGTGAACATTGTTGTAACTCCATCCTTATGATAGAGTCTCTATACATATGAACAGAGTAAACAAGAGGAATATGAGGGTTGTTGATGAGTCCTGGTCCTAGGATCACACATGCTGAAAGCAGATGCACAGTTTAGGGCAGGGGAATCTCAGATGGCCCACCCCACAGTCCTCATCTGCCCTTGCTTGTTGATGGATCCTCCCACCTCCACCCTCCACCCACTGCTCTGCTGCAATGGCAGAGTCTGTGGCAGAGAGATGGCTCTAGTTCATGGAGAGCTGAGGTGATGAGAGCCAGGCCTCAGGCAGCAGCAAAGCACAGTGGGAGGAAAAAATGAAGAGGGAGACAGTGGAGGAAAAATCCAAGTTTAGGAGTCATTTGTGGGAGTGTCTATCAGAGATAACTCCAACTTTCTGCCATGGAGAGCAGGGTGGGGCCAGGGTAGTTTTGATAGTACTTTTCTTTGGAAGGAAAGCCAGGAGCAGGGGAAAGGGAAGGTGGGTGGGTGTTTGAGAAGACAAGAGGCTTCAGTGTTCACATCAAAGGGGTGGATCAGGTGCGGCTCTATAGCTTATAGAGAGCTTAGGATGTGAGGAGACAAGAATGGGGGACTCTAGGGAGGGAGGGAGGAGGCTGGAGCCATCTTCCTCTGACTGTGGACACCAAGAGTGTACTCACGTGAAAACTGAGTGCTTCAGTCCAGGCTGGCTTCCTTTCAGGAGCTTCCTCTCAGCGAGTATTACATTGTTTGCTGCCTGGGCCTCCCTCTCACACAGTGTTAATCCTCCCACAGCAAAGGTATCCTAGTCACGAGGACACACACACAGGGTGCCTGAAGGCCAGAGAGGGCAGTCACCCCTGATATCATGACTCCCCTCTTAGGACAGAGCTCTTGACTGTTTGAGGAATATAGCTAACTAACTAAGCTGTCCCAGGCAGGAGAATGGCACTTATGGGTAGGGAGGCACACTCATTAAATAGATTGGTAAAAGTTTCTGGAGGTTGAACTTCAAGCAATTCAACAGTATATATGAGGGGTTTGTCCACTCTGAAATGGCAGGGCTTCCCATCCATCCATTCATCCTCCTTTCCCCGACCCTTACGTTCTTCTTGCTGAGATAGATCAATTTTATATCTAAGGAGATTAAGAACTTCTGAAAAATGTCAAAATATACAGAATATGCCTTGTGTAAAGTATGTTAGTTAAACCTAAAATGCTTAAAAGTCACAAAATGATCTAATGAGATCATTTCATTACTACAATAAAACAGTATCATTCTTTTAAATCTGGTTAATATTTAAATTAAATCTTATTTTTATCTGAAATATTAAAACATAAAATTGTATTTATTTATGAAGAAAGCTGATGTGTTTTCTGCTTTAATTTAGTTGCTAATTGATATGTCCATTTGCCTAACACATCTTTGTAGAAATCATGAACAGTACAACCAGGAGGCACAGGCAAGACCTTGTCTATAATCTTGAGTCTTGAGAGTGTCAGAACTGCCACAGAGACAGTCAGTAACCATAGAAGAGAAGACAGAGAAACAGATGCTGGGATGCTGGGACACCAGGCTCTGCATGTGCAGCTGTGGTCTCCCTGCACTTGAGCTGAGGCCCTTCCTTCGCATGCCCAACCAGAAAGTGAGAATGGGAAATCCAATAGGCAAACATTTAGGTTGTGTTCATTTAGGTTGCACTCTGAACTTATGTTTATGTGGACTTTGTGGTAACAATGTCCACAGAGTATACTTGCCTGTACCTATCACCTGTAACTCTTTAAAGTGACACCTTCCTAATTATGGTTCTGTGGTGGGACAGGAACATGGCTTGGGGTCTCAGTGGCAGAGGCCGTCTTGTCTTGGGGAGTGGTGATTCTTTCTAGATGTTGCCTCTAGGAAATAAACACTTAAAAGAGGTAGTATCTATCATCAGGCTAGATTAGAGCCAATTCCAGATATAAGATGTCAGTCACTAGGCTGACTTGTGACACAGAACAGTGACATGGCCTTTGATGTTTACACATACAATGAGAGCATCTACTACTGTCACTGCTAACCTGCTCACTGTAAATGACAGATACAAAACAAACACTGCACTGGTATTAGGCTTCCAGGCATTATGGGAATTATTTTATAATAGGCTTACTTTATTTTTTATAGTCTTATACATTATAATTTAGTATTAAATTATATTGTTTCAAACATGTATTGACTAGAGATGAGACTTTAGACCATGAATGTCAGAGATAGGTCTGGGGGAGAAGGGTTAAAGTCACAGCTGCAAGTCTAGTAGCCACAGGAGCCTCTGCTTTTGTATTCTCTCCACCATTTTCTATACCAGCTTTAATGCAGATACTACAAAGCCACCTTTCACCAAGCGTTCCCTCCTCAAGAATTTATTACCAGTGGGCTTCATTTATTCGAGGCAACATAGCTCTGAGGGTATATTTAGGATAGCATGAGCCTAGGCAGCCCTCCCTCATGCCTCTTAGCATGTGATGTCACCTCTCTAAGCTTCAATTCCCATCTATTAAATAAAGAGACTCAAACCTCCTCACAGCAGGCATGCAGAGCTCTCTGCACAGCCCTCAGCACATCCAATCCAGATGAGCTGTCATTATCCTAGGTGAACTTCCCAGAACAGAACCCGGCTGCTGTCCTGCAGCAGCTACCAGCTGCTCTTCTCTCTCCCACAAGTGTAGACACAGAGCTTGCTTCTAATTCAGCCTTTCTTCTCTCCAAAAGTCTGTGTCTGAATGAGCCACAGTCCAAGGCTGCTTTCCACTCCCTTCCTTAATACAGCTTTTTCAGCCCCATAAGTTCGTCATCCCAGAGCCCTGAGGGTCTTCTTCCATTTGCTGGAGATCCTTACTCCTAAAATCCCCTTATGGGAGAGCCAATCAGGACTGGGGAGGGATGCTCTTTGGGTACATTCCAGTTCCTAGCTACCTTAGTAGAGCCCCAGACTGCCTCACTTGGAATGGTAAATCATATGTCGCACAGCAAACTCCTCAGAATTGAAAGCAGATCCTGTTCATTGCTGAGTATCCATCTCATAGTCATTTGTTAGTTATTTGGTACATAACCAAGCAGCAGAGGTTTGTTCAACTGAATTCATGAGTTGGTTCTCTGTTTATTGTCAGTGGCTTATTACAGTAACAACAGAGGGGGAGAGAGAGAGAGAGAGAGAGAGAGAGAGAGAGAGAGAGAGAGAGAGAGAGTGTGTGTGTGTGTGTGTTTGAGAGAAAGAATGAGAGGGAGACAGTGAGACATATAAAACAAGAAAGAAAGGTTCATTTCCTCCCCAGCAAATTCATATGCATGCAAGTATCTTGTCCTGAGTAGATAACTCACAGCTATCTGTATAGTAAATGAGTGTGTAATTGTTCCTTTAAAACTAAATAAACTAAGAATTTTTGGGGGGTTTTTGTTGTTGTTTTTTATGTATTTTAGTTTATTTGATCATAATGATTCCAGATATAATATATTTGAGGAAACTGTTTAAGAGGAGGTGAACAGCATGAAGTTTAGGATCTCTAGTGCTTTTTAAGAGAGTTGAAAGGTTGCATTCAGATTTTTTTATTATTAGATATTTTCTTTATTTACATTTCAAATGTTATCTCCTCTCGTATTTTCCCCTCTGAAAATGCCCTGTCCTCTCCCCTCTCCCTCTGCTCCCCAACCCAGCCACTCCTGCTTCCTGGCCTAGGCATTCCCCTATACTGGGGCATAGAACCTTCACAGGACCAAGGACCTCTCCTCCTATTGATAACTGACTAGGCCATCCTCTGCTACATATGTAGCTAGAGACTAGAGTCCCACCATGTGTTTTCTTTGATTGGTGGTTTAGTCCAGGGAGCTCTGGGGTTACTGGTTACTTCATATTGTTGTTCTTCCTATGGGGGTTGCAAACCCCTTCAGCTCCTTGGGTACTTTCTCTAGCTCCATCATTGGGGACCCTGTGCTCCATCTAATGGATGACTGTGAGCATCCACTTCTGTATTAGTCAGGCACTGGCAGAGCCAGCTATAGCAGGCTCCTGTCAACAAGCTCTTGTTGGCATCTGCAGTAGTGTCTGGGTTTGGTGGTTGTTTATGGGATCAGGCGGGGCAGTCTCTGGATGATAATTCCTTTAGTCTCTGCTCCAAATTTTGTCTCTGTATCTCCTTCCATGGGTATTTTGTTCCCTCTTCTAAGAAGGATGAAAGTGTCCATACTTTGGTCTTCCTTTTCCTTGAGTTTCATGTGTTTTACAAATTATATCTTGGGTATTCTGAGCTTCTGGGCTAACATCCACTTATCAGTGAGGGCATATCATCTATGTTCTTTTGTGATTGGGTTACCTCACTTAAGATGATAACTTAAGATGGTTACCTCACTTAAGATGATCTGACTATTTATCTAAGAATTTCATGAATTCATTGTTTTTAAGAGCTGAGTGGTATGCCATTGTGTAAATGTACCAAATTTTCTGTATCCATTCCTCTGTTGAGGAACATCTGGGTTCTTTTCAGCAGCTTCTGGCTATTTTAAATAAGGCTGCTATGAACATAGTGGAGTCCTTATTACAAGTTGGAGCATCTTCTTGGTATATGCCCAGAAGGAGTATTGCTGGATCTTCCCATAGAACTATGTTCAATTTTCTGAGGAACTGCCAAACTGATTTCCAGAGTGGTTGTACCAGCTTGCAATCCCACCACAATTTCACAAGCATCTGATGTCACCTGAGATTTTGATCTTAGCCATTCTGACAGGTGGAATCTCAGGGCTGTTTTGATTTGCATTTTGCTGATGATTAAGGTTGAACATTTTTTAGGTGCTTCTCAGCCATTTGATATTCCTCAGTTGAGAATTCTTTGTTTAACTCTGTACCCCATTTTTAAATATGGTTATTTGATTTTCTAGAGTCCATCTTCTTGAATTCTTTATATATATTGGATATTAGTTCACTATCTGATTTAGGATTGGTAAAGATCCTTTCCCAATCTGTTGGTGGCCTTTTTGTCTTATTGACAGTGTCTTTTGCCATACAGAAGCTTTGCAATTTTATGAGGTCCCATTTGTCAATTCTTGATCTTACAGCACAAGCCATTGCTGTTCTGTGCGGGAATTTTTCCCCTGTGCCCATATCTTTGAGGCTCTTCCCCCTTTCTTCCTTTCTTCAGTGTTTCTGGTTTTTGTGGAGTTTCTTGATCCAGTTAGACTTGAGCTTTGTACAAGGAGATAAGAATGGATTAATTCACATTCTTCTACATGCTAATTGCCAGTTGAGGCAGCACCATTTGTTGAAAATGCTGTCTTCTTTCCATTGGATAGTTTAGCTCCTTTGTCAAAGGTCAAATGACCATAGGTATGTGGGTTCATTCCTGGGTCTTCAATTCTATTTTATTGATCTGTCAGTCACTGCACCATGCAGGTTTTTTTGTTTTGTTTTGTTTTTTTGTTTTTGTTTCTTTTTTTGTTTGTTTGTTTGTTTATCACAATTGCTCTGTAGTACAACTTGAGGTCAGGGATGGTGATTCAACTAGAGGTTCTTTTATTGTTGAGAATAGTTTTTGCTATCCTAACTGTTTTGTTATTCCAGATGAATTTGCAAATTGCCGTTTCTAACTCTGTGAAGAACTGAATTGGAATTTTGATGGGGATTGCATTGAATCTGTAGATTGCTTTCCACAGGATGGCCATTTGGACTATATTAATCCTGCCAACCCCTGAGCATGGGAGATCTTTCCATTTTCAGAGATCTTCTTCAATTTCCTTATTCAGAAACTTGAAGTTCTTATCATACAGTCTTGCGCGAGCTGCCCTACTTGCCAGCAAGAACGACGCTGCAACAGGATCCTTCTGCACACGTTTATTGGGAGAGCTTGATTGCAGAGGCGAAGAGACCCCAAGCCCAGAACTGGTGCTGCTTTTATAGGCCTAGGAGAGGTGTGTCTCACACCCGGATTGGTTATGCATGGGTTATGTTTACCACTTCATTTGCATGTCTCACATCTGATTGGTTAACTTGTCTCTCATCTGATTGGTTAATTTGTCTCTCATCTGATTGGTTAATTCTCAAAACCTCATCTTGACAAAAGAACTTTACTGCCTATGTATGCGTGGTGGCCAGTGGTAGCCAGCGCCACTCTGCAACGGCACATGTGGCTTCCCACAATACAGATCTTTCACTTGTTTGGTTAGAGTCACACCAAGATATTTTATATTATTTGTGACTATTTTGAAGGGTGTTGGTTTCCTAATTTCTTTCTCAGCCTGTTTATCCTTTGTTTAGAGAAAGGCCACTGATTTTTTTGTATTAATTTTATATCCAGTTACTTTGCTGAAGTTGTTTATCATGTTTAGGAGTTCCACAGTGGAATTTTTGGGGTCACTTATACATACTATCATATAATCTGCAAATAATAATGTTTTGAGTTCTTTTCCAACTTGTATTCCTTTGATCTCCTTTTGTTGTTGTCTTAGTTAGGGTTTTACTGCTGTGAACAGACACCATGACCAAGGCAAGTCTTTTAAAAAAACAACATTTAATTGGGGCTGGCTTACAGGTTCAGAGGTTCAGTCCATTATCATCTAGGTGGGAGCATGGCAGTATCCAGACAGGCATGGCACAGGAGGAGCTGAGAGTTCTATGTCTTCATCCAAAGGCTGCTAGTGGAAGACTGACTTCCAGGCAACTAGGGTGAGGATCTTATACCCACACTCACAGTGACACACCCATTCCAACCAGGTCACACCTATTCCAACAAGGCCACACCTTCAGATGGTGCCACTCCCTGATCCAAGGATATACAAACCATCACATTCCACTCCCTGGTCCCCATAGACTTGTTCAAAAACATGAGTCTATGGGGACCATACTTAAACATAGCATAATGCAAAATGCATTTAGTCCAACTTTCAAAGTCCTCATAGTCTATAGCGGTCACAACAATGTTTAAAGTCCAAAGTTCAAGGTCTCTTCTGAGATTCATTCAACTTAATTAACTGTAATCCCCAAAGCAAGGCAGGAAACCAGCTGGGCAAACTCCAAACTGCATCTCCATGGCTGATGTCAAAGCGGTCTTCAGATCTCCACTCCTTGTTCATGTTTTTTTGACTGCAACAAACTGCTTTCTCCTGGGCTGGTTCCACTTCCTGTTAGCAGCTTTCCTCAGCATGTATCCCATGGCTCTGGCATCTTTAACATCTTTGAGTCTCCAAGGAAATTTCAATGTTACAGCTTCTTGTTTCAGTGTCTGGGATTCCACTTGATCTTTTGGACTCCTCCTAAGGGCTGGCATCACTTTTCCATCTCTGTGCTCTGTAGCACTCTATGCTCAGGTTGATCCACTCCACTGTGGCTGCTGTTCTTGGTGATCATCCCATGGTACTGACATCTCCAATACACTGGGGTGTTCCACTCCAACTAAGCTTCACCAATAGCCTCTCATAGGCTCTCTTCAGGGTGCCAAGCCTCAAATTCTTTGCATGACCCCTTCAGTCCTGGGCCATCAACTACAGCTGAGGCTTCAACTTCTCCAATGGCCTTCTCTGGCCTCTCACAGTGCTAAGCCTCAGCTTCTCTCCATGATCCCTTCATTCCTTCACGAGCAGTACCACCTGAGTGACTCTTACACATTACCAAGTCCAGCCGCAGCATGAAGTACAACCTTGGGTATCTCTGGAACACAGCTTCTTTGTGCTCCCAGAAAACAATTTCCAGAAGATTTCACCTCAGTAATGCTGGTCTCTTCTTAATCACTGCTAATTCCTTAGCTCCAGCTAACCAGCATCAATTTTCCCAGTAGTTCCTTCCATTCTTAACTCTAGAGCCAGAGCCACATGGCTGAAGCTGCCGAGTTCTGCTGCATACGGGAACTAGAACATGATCCCCTTGTCCTATTACATTATCACTAGCTTTATATTTTCTAAATCCTTCACTGCCTAAGCTTGGCTATCCTGGTTCTTGCTCTGTAGATTGACCTTGAATGCAGAGATCAGCATGCCTGTCTCCTGAGATTAAAGGTGTGTACCACCATGCCTGGATTTAATTTAGCTAGGTAGGATCTTGCCCCAAGGTCCCACTCCCTTAATCTGTTATCTCCTAGAACACAGGAATTTGTTCCATTTCACTTCCTGGTACCCCTTTAATACTCAAACCATATATTTTATATTTTTCCTTTCTAAGCTTGCTATGCTTGTTCAAACTTCTCTTCATAAGACTTAACCAGAGAACAAAGTCTCTGCTGGGCTTTTTTGAAACTTCCTTTGTCAATGCAATTAATCCAAGTCTCTTCACCTTAGCCTCAGGCAAACTTTTCAGACAAGGGCAAAAAGTAGCCACATTCTTCACCAAAGTACCACAAAACCAGTCTTTATGCCACATTCTGAAATTCTTCTCCTTTGAAATCTCTTGGGCCAGGTCAACACAGTTCAAATTACTCCCAGCAACTAAGTCTTCCATATTCCTACTAGGATGACCCATTAAGCCCCATTTAAAGCATTCCATTGCTTTCCAAATCCAAAGTCCCAAAATCCACATTCTGTCAAATAAAAGCATGGTCAGGCCTATCACAGCCCCACTCCCAGTACCAACTTCTGTCTTAGTTAGGGTTTTACTGCTGTGAACAGACACCATGACCAAGGCAAGTCTTTTAAAAAAACAACATTTAATTGGGGCTGGCTTACAGGTTCAGAGGTTCAGTCCATTATCATCTAGGTGGGAGCATGGCAGTATCCAGACAGGCATGGCACAGGAGGAGCTGAGAGTTCTATGTCTTCATCCAAAGGCTGCTAGTGGAAGACTGACTTCCAGGCAACAAGGGTGAGGATCTTATACCCACACTCACAGTGACACACCCATTCCAACCAGGTCACACCTATTCCAACAAGGCCACACCTTCAGATGGTGCCACTCCCTGATCCAAGGATATACAAACCATCACAGTTGTCTATTTGCTTTAGCTAGGACTTCAAGTACTATATTGAATATGTAGGGAGGGAGTGGGCAGCCTTGTCTAGTCACTGATTTTAGTGGGATTGCTTCCAGTTTCTCACCATTTAGTTTGATGTTGCCTACTGGTTTGCTGTATATTGCCTTTATTATGTTTAGGTATGAGCCTTGAATTCCTGATCTCTCTAATACTTTTATCATGAATAGGTGTTGGATTTTGTCAAATGCTCTCTGAGTATCTAATGAGATTATCATGTGGTTTTTGTTTTTGAGTTTGTTTATATAGTGGATTACATTGATGGATTTCCGTATATTGAACTATTCCTGCATCCCTGGGATGAGGCCAACTTGATTATGATAGTTGATCGTTTTGATGTGTTCTTGGATTCACTTTGTGAAAATTTTACTGATTATTTTTACATCAATATTCATAAGGGAAATTGGTCTGAAGTTCTCCTTCTTTGTTGGGTCTTTGTGTGGTTTATGTATCAGAGTAATTATGACTTCATAGAATGGATGGGTAGAGTACCTTCTGCTTCTATTTTGTGGATTAGTTTGAGGAGTGTTGGAATCAGGTCCTCTTTGAAGATCTGGTTGAACTCTGCACTAAACCCATCAGGTCCTGGGCTTTTTTTTGGTTGGGAGAATATTAATGACTGTTTCTATTTCTTTAGGAAATTTGGGACTGTTTAGATCATTAGTTTAATCCTGATTTAACTTTGGTACCTGGTATCTGTCTGGGAAATTGTCCATTTCATTCAGGTTTTCTAGTTGTGTTGAGTATATGCTTTTCTAGTAGGATCTGATGATGTTTTGGATTTCCTCAGATTCTGTTGTTATGTCTCCCTTTTCATTTCTGATTTTGTTAATTAGAATACTGTCCCTGTGCCCTCTAGTTAGTATAGCTAAGGGTTTAATCTATCTTGATGATTTTCTCAAAGAACCAGCTCCTGGTTTGGTTGATTCTTTGTATGTTCTTTTTGTTTCCACTTGGTTGATGTCAGCCCTGAGTTTGACTATTTCCTGTTGTCTACTCTTCTTAGGTGAATTTGCTTCCTTTGTTCTAGAGCATTTCACATTTTCTTTGATTGTTGTGTCAATGTTTTCTATGGTATCTTCTGCACCTGAGATTCTCTCTTCTATCTCTTGTATTCTGTTTGTTATGCTTGCATCTATGTCTTCTGACTTCTTTCCTAGGTTTTCTATCTCCAGAGTTGTCTACCTTTGTGATTCCTTTATTATTTCTACTTCAATTTTTAGATCTTGGATGGTTTTATTCAATTCTTTCTCCTGTTTGGATGTGTTCTCCTGTATTTCTTTAAGGGAGTCATTTATGTTCTTTTTATAGTCCTCCATCATTATCATGAGAAGTGACTTTAGATCCATATCTTGCTTTTCTGGTGTGATGGTGTATCCAGGACTTGCTATGGTGGGAGAGTTGGGTTCTGATGATGCTAAGTAACCTTGGTTTCTGTTGCTTCTGTTCTTATGTCTGCCTCCTGCCATCTGATTATCTCAGTTGCTCCCTGCCTTCGATATATCTGATTGGAGCTTGTCCTTCCTGTAATCCCAATTGAGTCAAACTTCTCATCTTTTTTTGTAATCCTGTTATTCTGGGGCCCTGTGATGTTGAGATTCTGGCTGTGTCAGGGTTCTTGGCAGTCAAGCTTCCTCTGAGACCCTGAGATCCTGGTGTGACCAAGCTCCTGGAATCCTTGATTCCTGGGGTCCTAAGATTCTCGGTATATTAGAGTGCCTGGAAGTGGTACCTCCTCTGGGGACCATGGGTCTGTACTCTGAGTTCAAAACCAAGGTATACCAGTGCCAACCAGAAGGAACCTGAGCCATTGGTCGGGTGGGGTTCCTGTGTCTGTGCTCCAGATGTCCCCAGGCACCCCTGGTTCTGTTGGAACAGATGTTGTGTTCCACTCACCAGTGATCCTAAGGTCCTGGGAATGTTAGGGAGCCTGTGGGGTGGAGATTCCTCTGGGGACTATGGTACTGTCCACTGAGTTCAGGTCCAAGGTGGCCCAGTGCTGGCACAGACAGGAAGGAACCCGACCCATTCAAAATAATAATTTTTAATATGGCACGACATAACTAGACTCTAACAAAGATACAATTTCTACCATGAATACTGTGCTAGGATAGCGTTAGATTTTAAATTTTTTATAGCATTTATACCATATATTAAAATCACTACAAATACATATACCACACACATATGTGGGTACATATGATATGTATATGTATATATCATACCTATTCCCCATAAAATGTAATCTCTAGGGATGAGGGTGTATCTAAGTGGCAGAGCACTTGCCTAATAAGCATAATGACTTGGCTTCAATCCCCAGTGTGCTCCCTTTCCACACACTGTGAGCCTCTGCTGGGATGAGGTCTTTTCCATATCCTTCTCATGCCATTTCTCTACAAGAGTGTCTAGCACATAGTAAGTGATTAAAGGACAGTAAAGAAAACCACAATGCTGGGTTTGGTAGTTCAGGCCCTATAATCCCAGAAAGTTGAGGCAGAAGGATCACTATGAGTAGAGGCTAGCCTAGGCTACAGAGTGATAGCCCATCTCAAAACACAGAAACAGAAAATAAGTGGGAGAATAGTAATTGATATTAAGATTTGGTAAGGAACAAGCCCTATTTAAAAGAGAAAGCCATAGGTTTGGTGAAGAAACATCCTAAAGAAAGAGACACATGTGGCATTGCATCTGGGAGAAGAAAAAGAAGATCAATTTTTATCCTGATTTCCTCAGAGAAAGTGTGGATTGGGGAGGGCTCTTCAAAAGGTTCAGCAATGTTTGGCTGTGACCTTCCTTTGTGATGATGTTTGTGTTTCAAATGGATTGGGGCTGGGGAGAGCCAGAACTGAGTTTAGGTTTCATTTCCAGTTTCAAAGAATTTTCTTTAACAAAGAAATTTAGAAGAAGAAAGGGAAAAAAGAAAGTAAAAAAATTAAGTTTCTAAGACTACAGACAGGCCAAAGATAAAGTACTTGTGGAGGTCACGGGCTCCCAGGAAGCCCAAGTGAAGGAGGCACGAAGGCAGCAACACTGCCAAGGACAGGACCATGGGAGGCAGCAAAAACAGGAAGACAGTAACAGTGCCAAGGACAGGGCCACAGCTGCACGCCAGCCTGCCAACAGGAGCTCTCTGGGCTTAACTTTCAGGGGAACGGGAAAATTCCAAGGCTGTGAGGTAAAAGGAATGGAGAAGAGAGATGTGGGTGGAATTTCAAGCTGAGGCTTCGTGACAATGCATTATTGGACAGTAAGAACTTTGGGATGGTGCTTTAAGAGAATATGCGTCATCTCAGATACTAGAGAGGTTTTGAAAAGATGTGGAAGTGTCAGGAAATAGAATTCATTCATTTTTTCATCTAGCTTTATTGGGCACTCTTCAGGCTCAGAGATTATAAAGATGAATGAAGCAGGTCAGACCCAACCCTGCTTGCTTGGTGTTTGCAGATGAGGAAAGACTCATAGTGGAGGTGTATATGAAGCAGAGGCTGAAGGGTTGGAAGTTCAGATGAAAGCAATACTAATGAGAGGACGAGTCAAGGTCTTAATATGTGAGCTCCAGGAGCTTTCCAAGTACCAGAGATCTGAGGGTGTCTGAGAGACAGCCAAGGAAGAGGGTAGGTGGAAGAATCCTCTAAGAGAGAAGTTGTGGGGAAGATGGATGGTGAGTTCTCCAGGAAACAAGGATAAGCAGTAGATCTGGTGAACAGAAGGTAAAATGAGGCATGGATAGTAGATCGACCTATCTCAGGTAGACCCAAAGACAAAAACAAGTATGTGAGGTTCTATCCCAAAGAGCAGAAGGACGGACATCATGGGTTGCTATAGTTTCTTCTTGTGGGGTTAAGGAGGGACCAGTAGCTTTGTGTCCCAGATGGCTGAAACTCACATGTCCATGTCTCTGTGACTTTGATAGGTCTGAATTAGGTTTGTCCATTGTCTCCATATCCTCCATTGAAACACCCATCCCTAAAGTCTACATTCTATTGGCTGTCCAGAACATCAAGTGTGATCTTTTTGAACTATGGAGCCCCTGTTCTTATGTCGAGAAATTCTAGACTCTTTCTCCCTTTCAAATAATTTACTCTGGGGCTTTTGTCAATGTATTTTACTGTTTCTAAACAGATGTGTCCACTCTGATGTCAGATTAAAAAGTGAAGGAAACTAGTTTGCTTCTGCTACTCCAAGATGCACAGGTTTGGGAAGACTTCTTCAGTAGGGAAAACATGTGAGTTGTTCCTAGGTCTGGCTGGTTCTTGACTATCCAGGTAATGTATCTAGAGTGGGACCCCACTAGGCATCTCACTGATGTGTGTCCTACAGAATAGCTACTAGCCACATATGGCTCTGTAAATTTCAGTTTATTAAATTTGAATGCAGTTAAGAATTAAGACATCAGTTACAACTAGCCCCATTTCAAGTTCTGGTGGGCCACATGTGGCTAATAGCCACAGTGTTAGGTGGCACAAGAATCACATTTTTATGTTTGTGGAAAATCTGGTTGAACAGTCCTGTTTTAGCATATTGCAAAGAGCATGAGCCAAGTGATCCTTACTACTGGCACCAATCCTGTTAAGCATCCACTTGACAACAAGTCTAGGCATAAAGCAAGAACAGAGCTGGATATGGCCTTTCTTGTTCCACTAAGCTTACAAAAATACACCCTGTAAATTAGTCCTTGCAGAACTGTTATAATTACTGTACTGCTATTGAAGAAATCCTCAGAGTTCTGCTATTTCCAGCAGAGAATGGACTCAAAGCTAATTAAAATTCTACAGTTGCTCACTGAAGAATTCTACAGAGCACTTGCCTGACTCACCTTCCCACGGTGTCTCCAAATAGCTGGATGTCACATACATGCCAGCAGACTTAATGGCTTGAGAAATTCCATGACCGACCCAAACATTGGTCCACTCACCCCTCCCAGTAGGCCAGGTTCATAGGCCCAGTACAAGAGATTTTTTTTTTCATTTTTCTAAAGAAAATTCATCCCCCATTCTGAGCTCAGAATAGCAAATGAGAATAGATGGAAGGAAGTTATTCCAGTTGAATGTCATTTGAAAGTCATGCGGAGGTGTCATGAATAACACATAAGTAATTGCTTGACTGTTGTTAAGTACCAGCTTGAGAATAAGACCCCCATCACGATCCTAAGGATGGAGTTTATCATAAGCACTGAGCTGTGCTATAACTCTGCAAGTTGAAGCCTTTTTACACCTGGCAGGTGAGGAAGCTAAGGTCCAGAATTGGAGCTGGCAGTAGTACATCAGGAGTCCAGATTCCAGTGAATCCGAAAGGGCATCCTCACAGCAGCTTCTGTGATACCTGCATGATTCCTGTGGACTGAATCCTGCCTTTGACTGATTGCAAGAGTAAAAGTGGAACACAGGTTTGTCTGATTTTCTGATAGACAATATAAGATGTATCATAAATGTAAGAGATATTTGCTTTTTTTTCCAGAGAAAGTAGAAAATTTTATTTATCTGGAAAAATAAAACAAATAGAAAGAGATAGGCAGAAGCTGTGCACAAGGACTGTGGGATGAACTGGCCCAAGAGTTCTAACAGTTCCAATTTAACTTTCTAACTTGATTGTTCTTCACCACCCTGCTCCAAGGATATACTCTGACCTAGGACAAAGCTGGTATTCCAGGCCACTTCAAGGTTTCTCCCTTAGGAACTGCTATATGAGTTTCTCTAAGGACTTTCTGAGCATCTTTCATGCCCCAGGCCTCCATGATACAGAGAAGACTAAGACTCGGGCCTTGGCTGGGATATAGTCTTGGCTTACCTGGTAGTCTAGCCTGGGATGCTGTTCTAGTCTCATTTCTGTTGCTGTGATGAAAAGTGCTAAGGAAAAGCAATGTGGGATGAAAGAAAGTGATTTCATCTTACAATTTCCTGTTACAGTTCATTGCTGTGGTGAAATCAAAGCAGGAACTCAGGCAGCCAATTACACCATCTCCAAAGTCAACAGCAGAAAGGAGTGAACACATACACACTTTCTTGAATTCTTCATTCTAATACACTTTAGGGTCCTTTGCCTAGGGAATGGTGCTGTCAACAGTGGGCTGTGTCTTTCTATATCAATTAACTTAAGACAATCCACCACAGGTGTGGCCATAGGCTAACAAAGTGTAAGCAATCTTTCATTTAGACTCTCTTTCCAGGTGGTTCTAGGTTGTAGAAAGTTGACAGTTGAAGCTAACCATCACAGATACCATCAACCAAGAACAGAAAACACATCAAGGTAAAATTTTAGCTTCCAGGACACATGCAATACAAATGGGTAGAAGATTAAATACACACATGCAGTCCAAGGTTAAAGTCACACCAGGTATGATGGGAATATAAACTTACAAATGAGACGAGTTGGGTAGTGTGCTCCTGTTTAGCCACATAGACAAAGCACCCAAAGCTGGGGCAGTGACATCATTATCAAAGCTACAGAGCTGACCCAAGATTAACTTATTGGAAAAAACCAGAACTTACTCCCCCAGGGCAAATCAACTTTAATAACTGATAATTCTTTATCAGCCAAATTGAGTAGAAGCAAAGTGATGAGAGAATAACTTCAAAAGAGAAGACCCACAGACTTACCCATCAAACTGAGAAGTGTAAGTTCAGTGCAGGAGAAAAATGGTGGTGGGATCAGCCAGACAAGGGCTCAGAGTCAAAAGGGATGCTGAGAGAAGGGCTCCTAGAATCACATCATGGCCACCAGGGTACCAGCTCAAATGTACCTTAAACTTAAATCCAGATCATTGGAGCCAGCATCCTACAGAGATGAATTAAATGCAATCATTTACCTGGGAACTAGATGTTCTCCTTGCAGATGAGGTTCAGTGTGCTTCTTTCAGAGACAGTAGAGGAGGCAGAGATGGGAAATGGCCATACCTTCCTGAGTTTGAGGTGGGGGCACATACTGATGTTGACAGCCAGACTAAATATGGAGGTGCATAGAAAGAGAAGGGAGGAGTGGATGGCTGGCATCTACACAGGAAAGACCATGCTTTAGTCTAGGGCAGTATGAGAGCTAACTTCCCCTCTGCCAGACAGTAGGGCTCAGTTTCACAAGGACAAACACAGACCACAGTAAAAATCCTCTACTCCCAAGACGGTGAATGTCTGTACATAGTGACATTATTAGCTCCCTATAAGCAGCTCCTGAAGCACTTCTCCCCTCCCTGCCTCTTTTCTAAAAGAGGAACTCACTATTAGCCCAGGCTAGACCTACCCTGCCTCTGATTCCTAAATACTGGAGTGGGCTACCATGTCTGCTTCCATTAATGAAAATCCTCTTGTGATTGATGAGGAAGCTCCTAAGGGAGCTAAAAGGATGCCAGTCTTTCTGTTCAGAGGGTGGCAGTTGTATCACATGTGGTGAGTTCTTGTGGGCTTAGCAAAGTGCTCTGTAGTGTAGTGCCCCTGAAGTTGCAGAGCTCCTCAGATCCTCAATGAGTCCCAGGCAAATGTAAGCAATCAACAACCAACATTAGCCATAGACAAGGACTTTAAGAGTTTACTTTGCTCTTTATTGTTTCTGTATTTTCTCTCAATTTATATTCATTTATTGTGGGAGAGAGTGTACACATGCCAATGAATGAATCTGGAAGTCAGAGGACATCTTGGTGGGCGTTTGTTCTTGCTTTCCAACATGTGGGTACTAGAGATTGAACTCAGCAACCAAGTACATTTACCCTCCAAGTCATCCTGGTTGTAACCTGCCTTTGGCCACCTTGTGGGTTCTCTTTTCTTCCACTCTTCTCCATCCCTCTTCCACCATTTAAACCTCTTAACACTAGATAAGAGAGAGAAAAGTGTAGAGGGAAAAGGGGGCGATATTATTGCTAGACTACTTCCTGCTGATTAGGGACATCATGCTCCTTGGGGGAAGTTTCATCTTTGCTGTCAGGATATCTAATTGCTTCTTCTTGTTTCTCCTTTGTTCATGACTACTTAACAAAGCATGACCAATAACAACCAACCCACCACACCTAGCCTTTATGTACCCTCTGAAAAGTCCCCAGATTTCCAAATGTCACACCACTGCAGAAACTATCTGCAGCTGACAAAATCACACCCCTGCTACAGAAAGGGCAAATCATAGCCAGCTGCTGAGGACAATCTGAAGCAGCCCCACATCCTCATACCTGGGATGAAAATGAAAAAATATTCTTATAATATTTCTGTGTTTTTCAAAGAAACCAAAGTTCCTAAATTATCACTATACCCAATGGCTTGTTTCAGTTTTGAGATAAGGCCTTGCTAGGCAGTCTAGGATAGCCTCAAGATCAAGACCCTCCTGAGTGTTGGAATTATGATAACAATGCCTGGTTTCAGAGCTTATTTTATAGAATGTGGATGTCTGAATACTTGCTAAATTTGTGATCCATCAGAGCTTCGCTCGAGTGGTACCTGTAAAAACCCATGACTACAGCTCAATATGTAGTTGCAGGAGCCTGAAAATGGAAGACGTTGAACATCCCTAAAAACTAGACTCCCAGTTTCTTTCTATTAGTTTCCATGGTCCCAGTGGGGCCAGCTTCGAGATTATTTCTGTCTCCTCTTTATAGGCAGGTGAACACATCACCAATTTCGTTGACACGGCAGTTCTATGTCTTCAGAACCAACATTCAGAAAGTCCCTTGCATGTGGTAATAACATTGTGAGTAGAATTACTTCACTGTCAGCAGCAGTTGTCAAGGAACTAATACACTATAAGAATCTACATAGAAAATCTATGAGACAACAGTTTGTTTATCAACATTTAAACCACTCTTTTTGTTGTGTGATCTTGGTATCTACACTGAACATAGCACTGTGAACAGGCCTGTTGATTCAATATCCACAAGTGGTCCAGATTGCACCTTTGCAAGTCCTTCTGTAGCATCCTTCATACTAATATCTTCAAGGCTTTGTTTGTTTTTCCACCCCTTCCCTAACTTCTCCTAGACTCAACAAGTTTTTAAGTTATAGTTAAAGGGGAAGGAGAAATGGCTCACCAAGTAAGGACAATTTCCATGCAAGCCCAACAACCTGAGTTTAATCCATGGAGCACACATAAAGGTGGAAGGAAAGAACTAACTTGACAAAATTGTCCTTTGATTTACACATGTGCACCATAGCATATACCCCCCCCCACACACACACACTTGCATCATCTGCCCACATATATAATAATAATAAATAGAAAAAAAGATGATTATACTTAGTACATTATTTTAAAAATTATGTAAAATATCTATTTTCTGGCAAAACCCCTGGCTGAGAACATTTTGCATCCTTTTCACTTCCAAAATTAGCATAAGTTTTCTTTAGGGACTCAGCCCATTTTATATTGCTGTAACAGAATTCTGAGTATTTTATCAGAAAAGAGGTTTATTTAGCTCACAGTTTGAAAGGCTGAAAGTCTAAAGTTGGGTGGTCCACTTGGACCTTTGATGAGAACATCCAGCTGCATGATAAAGGGATGGACTGAATCTCAGTGGGAAATGCCACAGGGCAGGCAGAAAGCAAGGAAGAAGGGTCATTGTTCTATCATAACCCATTGAAGAATCTAACCTATCCCTATCAGTCCTTGCTCATTCTGAGACTGGTACTATCCCAACACAAAGGTGGTCATGACCATTCACCTCCCAATATGCTTCACCCCTTAAAAGTCCCATGAATGTTCAACACTGCCACACTAGGTGCCAAGTCTCCAACATAGGCATCTCTGGTGGACAAATAGTGGTGGGGCCATGTTTACTACTCCGTGATGTCTCATTTCTCAACAGCACTTCATTAGAGCTTCTGGGCAGGAAAGCATGATACAGAGCCAGGTTTCATCATTAACTAAATGCCTTGCTGTCCTTCCCAAGCTTGACTCTCACAACCCCGTTCATTGGGCCTCAGTGATGACATGTCACTGTTGTCAGGGTTGTTCAGAGGCAATCAAAGCTTGGACTGATAAGTCTTCAAATGCCTAGATCCACTGTGCTGGCTTCAGTGTGGTTATGAGTCCCACCCACAGGCAAGAGGATACTTGTTTCTGGAAGACTCCACATCACTCATGTGCCCTGCCTGACAGAGAGTACCGGCCTTGTGATGAAGGTGAGGATCTTGACATTGTTCACTTAGGCCTGCCAGCTACTCTCAGCAGGGTGAGTGGGTAGGATTCTTAGGACCATGACTGCCTTAGAAGCACCCAGAGCTTTGCTATCCTGATACTGAACTCCATGAGTGTTGGGTGCACAAGAGCATGTGCTTGCCTGCCTTGGCACCCACTCCCACTCTCTTCAGCACTGGTCTCCATAATGAAGAATACCTGACGCCCCTATCCAGCCTCTCTTCCCCATCCACATTTTTCTTTCTCCTTCCAAGGGATTCCGATGTGTGGCAGAGTATGTGTGTTTCAAATGTAGCCCCAAAGTACATTGACTTTTAACAACTTGAGCAGAGTTAAAAATATCATTGCCATGAGGGAATTCAAGCAGGTGATCATGTCTTCGTGTCTTTCCTCCCTCTTACCTCCTACAGCCTTTAGAGCAACTCTGACCTCAGCTCCCATGTGTCCTTGCCACCTATCTTTAACCAAATATCTGCCCAGCCTTTGAAAATAGCTTTCTTTAAAGAGAAATGAAGGCAGAAATGAAGGCATGCCATTAGAGTCTTGTTCAGAAGCACATCTAGTTTTGAAGCCCACCCCTCCCCCAGCTCTGTTTAACAATTTTTTAATTATGCCAGACAACTGTCAGAAATCATATTGCTGGGCTCATCAACACCCTCCCCACTTTTAACTCCTCATATATTGTTCCTCCTCTGGAGTGTGAATGGTGGGTGGGGACAAGCCTGCACACTCATGGTCTGAATAAGTCAATGGGCCTAAAACAAGATTAATGAGCTTGGCTGGGCCAAGCTCCCTGCAACCAGGCCCTGTACTCTGTGTTTTCCAAAGTGGCACCCGCTCCAGGCTAGCATTTCTTTCTTTTTTTTTTTTTAATATTTTTATTACATATTTTCCTCAATTACATTTCCAATGTTATCCCAAAAGTCCCCCATAGCGCCCCCCACTTCCCTACCCACCCATTCCCATTCTTTTGGCCCTGGCATTCCCCTATATTGGGGCATATAAAGTTTGCAAGTCCAATGGGCCTCTCTTTCCATTGATGGCCGACTAGACCATCTTTCGATACATATGCAGCTAGAGACAAGAGCTCCGGGGTTCTGGTTAGTACATCATGTTGTTCCAACAATAGGGTTGCAGATCCCTTTAGCTCCTTGGGTACTTTCTCTAGCTTCTCCATTGGGAGCCCTGTGATACATCCAATAGCTGACTGTGAACATCCACTCCTGTGTTTGCTAGGCCCCTGCATCGTCTCACAAGAGACAGCTATATTTGGGTCCTTTCAGCAAAATCTTGCTATTGTATGCAATGGTGTCACAGGCTAGCATTTCTAACCTTGCCTTGGAGCTTGGCTTTAATGTCCTCTGCCAGATATGATAGCATGCTCATTAAGGCAGAAGCCAACCTTGAGCTGATAATAGCTCATCCTCTCAGCTTGTGGGGATATCTATGTAACAAAATTTTGCATTTATCTTACTGACTCTCAGGCATTGTTGTCATTGCTTTGAGTATATGTTGGGGCATGGAGTATAAACACATGCCATGGCCTATGCCTGCCCTTAGGGAGGCCAGGGGAGTATGTTAGATGGCCTTCTCTAGCATTTCTTCCTCCTAATTTTTTGTGAGAGTCTCTCACTGAGCCTGGAGCTCTATGCTTTAGCTATGCCATCAGGATCCAGTCATTTCTACCCCCCAACGCTGGGGTCCCAGGCATGCATGGTCATGCCCAGCTTGTATGTGGGTGCTGATGACTTGATTTCAGGCCCTCATTTTCTTGCCCATGTATCCATCTCCATAGCCATGAAGGCTTTGCTTTACTGTACTGAATTTCAATAGTTTTGTTTGTTTCCTTTGGTGGACAGTCTTGTTATGTAGCCCAGGCTGACATCAAACTCTCACTCCTCTGGCCTCAGGTTCCCCCAAGAGTGAGGATTCTAGGTGTGTGTCCCCCTCTCTGATAGCGTTCAGTGTCTAGTGTGAATTCAGACCTTTGGGTGAATGTGGAAAAGCATTGGGGAGAAGATGAGAAGAAATTGCAGGGGTTCACATTCCCCTCCTTCTTCTACCCACTCATCCCCAGGTAGCTGTCTATCAATTCTGAAAATACCTTATCCTAAAAGGTTCCCCAAGTAAGGAGAATCCTGTTTTAGATCTTTATAGATTCCGGGGCATTTGGGGGTGTTGCTAGCTTTTGACACAAAGGATTCTGCAGAATACCATTTATCACACAGATCTGCTTTGCAGCTTGAAAAATACATCTCTTCTTAAACTAAGGATGGAGCACATAGCTAAACAACACCCAGTGAAACTCAGATATTCTCTCATTTTATGTAAAATTTAAGCAGGTTATATATGTAGTCTTTTTGACTGTTTTCATAAACAAGAGTCATAGTAAAAGTGGCAATTTTAAATATATTTTAAAATAATTGGGTCTTTGTGTGCTATGCATAACATATATAGCAAAGTTGTATTCTGTGACTGTGTATAGAAGTGTGTTCATGTGTGTGTGTGTGTGTGTGTGAGTGAGAGAGAGAGAGAGAGAGAGAGAGAGAGAGAGAGAGAGATCTTAGTTAGGGTTTTCCTGCACAAACATCATGACCAAGAAGCAAGTTGGGGAGGAAAGGGTTTATTCGGCTTACACTTCCACATTGCTGTTCATCACCAAAGGAAGTCATGACTGGAACTCAAGCAGGTTAGCCAGCAGGAGCTGATGCAGAGGCCATGGAGGGATGTTCTTTACTGGCTTGCTCAGCTTGCTTTCTTATAGAACCCAAGACTACCAGCCCACAAGGGGCCTTTCCCCCTTGATCACTAATTGAGAAAATGCCTTACAGCTGGATCTCATGGAGGCATTTCCTCACCTGAAGCTCCTTTCTCTGTGATAACTCCAGCTGTGAAAGGTTGACACAAAACCTGCCAGTACAGAGAGAATCTATATATTTTAAAAACCTCAAAATGCAGAAAAGCCTCCTGTTCACTAGATATCTGACATCTGTTATTCTATTCCAAGTGTAACTCATCTGCACTTTTCTTCCCACTTTGAATAAATCAGATAACCCAGTCTAAGAGAATAATGTGACCCTTGGCTGTTGTGACTACAACTACCCAGTGAACTCTAGCTGCTCCCATGTATTACAGAAGGGGTTTCCTAAAAGGTCTTCCAATATTTCTGCCCCTAGGCAGTCATTATTTTAAAAATAGAAGAAAAGAAAGTGGGGGAGCATCCACACAAGCGGCACATCTCTCATCCTGATGTTCTGCTGGGATTTGGCAGATGGAAGCACAGCAGTCATTCTGAAAGTGGCTGCCAAATGGTGCAGCCCAAGCAGGTGGGGAGGAAAGAGGTAGGGAGGAAAGAGGTGGCCTTTTGGATGCTGGAGGATGAGGCTCCTTCCTGAGCTCTGCTTCCTAGCAGGGGGCTTCAGTACCACACCACTGTTCAGGTCCACTGTCGGATGGAGACCAGGCTCAGTATGGATGGAAGAAGGCCATCCAGGCCCTTTGTCTTCCTTATTGTATAGACAGATAACTTTATTAAGGACATGGAAGCTGGCCTGGAATCCCACCTCAGTCCAGCCTAGGGCTCAACACCTCACAACCCCCAACTCATTGTATCCATTGTAGAACCCCAAAAGAGTCAAGGAAATGTCAACCCTCTGTTAGCCAAGCTTGACAAATTACCCATGCAGACCCCTGGGGCTGCCTGCTGGCCATGCTTCTCACATACCCCTCCTTGGGATAGGAGCTTCTTTTCCATGTTTGTCTTCTTTCTCCCCATGCCATGTCTAAAAAACAAATGGGCTTCATCCAGGCCCTGCCTTTGTATCATTGTATTTTTGAGTTATATTATGCTTTAAACAAGATCCTGAAATCAAATCAGGGCCTTTATCTTGCCATCTCCAAACATATCTTTTAGAGCCTGATGTTAAGCTGGCTGACTATTGGTCTTGCTCTGGTAAAGGCGTGACTGAGAATCTGTAAACACAGAGAACACTAGCATGTGCTAGAACTTCTAAAACTTGCTGCTCCTCGAGTTTCTGGCGGTCAGAATCATTGCCTTAATGACCTCTTTGGGAGTTTGAAGTGGGATCAACTCTAAAATAGCCTTTCTCTTTATAATTTTGTGCCCAGGTTACTTTGAATATTTTCATTAGAACTGTTCTCTACCTTCACTAATGTTAAGTAAGCAGTTACTAATATCTAGAAAAAGTTCCAGGCATTAATTTGATCCTTTCCCAATGGGGAGGAATGAATAACCCCTTTAGCCTCTCTACCCCCATTTTCCTCTCCCACATTCAGAATGAGTTGAGTCAGGAAATTGTATTACTGATAGAATCGTTCTGCAGAACAATGCCAAGTAGTCAGCTAGGCTTTCCGACACCATGTTTCTAAGTCAGACACACTTTTTCAGCCATCAGTAGAAAGAAATGGAGAATGACATTTAAGTTTACTTTAAAAACAACAATGGGCTTTGAGCCAGGCATAGACCTTCGGGTGGCACATATCTTAATCCCAGCACTCTGGTGGCAGAGGGAGGCAGATCTCTGACTTCAAGGCCAGCCTAGTTTACATAGTTACATAGTGAATCTCAGGTCAGCTAGAGTGACATAGTGATACCCTGTCTCAGAAAAACAAAAATAAACAAAAACAGTGGACTTAATTGTTGTGCTAGGTCCTTTCCCTTTGTTGTGTTAAGTACCCTGATAACAGGGAGAAAGGTTTATGCAGCCTGTGGTTCCAGGTTACAGACTACTGTGGCAGGGAGTCACAGCAGAGTGAGTATGAGGGCGCTGGTCACATGGCACGCATGGTCAAGAAGCAGAAACAAGGGGGCGCATGGCTCACTTTCTCTCTTTCCATAATCCAGGAACTGCCCTGCCTACAGCTGAGATAGTTTTCCTAGTTTGAACATAATGAAGATAATTCTTCCTAAACATTCGCTTAATCCAGATAATCCCTCACAGGTATGCCTAGAGGGCTCTCTCCTGGTAATTCTAGATACTGTCAATTTGGCAATGAATACTAACCATCCAACTTCTCAATAGATAGGCTTTCCTAGCCAACAACAAAATGAATGCTCCATAACTTAGGGAACCTGTCAAGAATGTGTGTTGATTCAAAGAGAACAGCAAAGAGAGAAGGAAGATGGTTGAGTATGTTCAGCTCTTTGTCTCAGACTTGTAAATCAGGCACCACTGTCTCTCTTGCAAAAAAAATACAAGGAGTGGAGAAGAATCTGGAACATGACTTTGCTTCGCTATGTTATTCTTAATAGGAGGAACCAGGATCCTCTTCAATGCTCCTGTTAGTCAGCTTTCCATTGCTGCAATGAGATACCTGAGATGTGCTCACTTTATGTAGAGAAGAGGTTCATATAGCTCGCTGTTCCAGAGCTTCAAATGCTCACATCTTGTGCTGCTCTTCTTGCTGGCAGAATCCTAACGTAGCATTTCATGGAAGAGATGGGGATCTTTTCCTGTATACACACGTATGTCTTTTTGTAAAGCCAATATAATTCAGACATGCAGGCTCTATCCTAATGACCTTTAATCACAACCAATTTCTCTAAGTCTCATCTCTGAACAGCACAGCAAGGCAATGTTTTCACACTCTAATCCTCACAGTGGGGACTGAATGTCAACACATGAAGCCTTGACGGGTACAACTGAATTCTATCCAAAACATAATAATTGAGCCTCAAACTCAAGGGCTGATCAGCTGTCCCTATTCCGTTGTTTCTGCTGGACAGCAGGAGTCCTATAGCAGGCAAATAAGAGCTGCCAAAACTGAGGAATCTACTGTGTGACTTCAAAGTATAGAGATGAAGTTTTGGCCTACTCAGAAAACTGATGTTGGGCTAGTCCAGTCTGTCTAAAAGGGTCATACAAGAATTCTCAAGACAGTACCATTGCTGTATGACCTTCAGAAAATTTCCTTGCTACGGAAATAATCAATAGAACAAAGCAATAGTACACTTTCTTTAACAAAGGAGTTAACCTTTACATAGGCTGGCCCAGCACAAAGACCAGGGCCATGGATGTTACATGCAAAACGCAACATTGGAAACTCAAGGGTAAAACACATTCCAAATAAACAGAGCTTCATCATGGGCCTGCTAATATCCTGGAAACATCGACAAACACATAGATCCATACTCTCAGTTGGATTGCCCAATGCAGTCCATCTCAAACTCAGGAGTAGACTCTGTTTCCTGCTCTGAGCAGTGTTCTCTCTGTGCAACTCACACAGGCTCCACCAACCTTGGGGAAGAGAGGTTCAAGTCAGAAGAAGAGGCTGGTGAAGGGCAGACTTTGGTCCTAGCAGTTCCTTTTCCTTAACAGTGTGTACGTGTGTGTCCATACTGTAGGTGTTTGCATGGGTATATGGAAGCCAGAGGCCAATATCAGGGACTAAATGACGTGTACACATAACATCAACTTCTTCCCTGCACACATGAATACATGCATACATGTGAAGTTGTTAATCAAAACAGTAAGTGAAGCTGCATGAATACACATGTACAGCCACTCTGGTAGGAGTGTCTGGGAATGCATCCTGTTGGGAAATGGCTGCTTAGCATTGGTGGAGGTCAGAGAAAGGAGCTGGATAAGGGACTTGACTCTCAGTTCCTGTTCTTACTTGAAACAGTGTCTGGCCTTGGGAAAAACTATTTCCTTTATCTGTAAGGATGATAAATGCTTCCCTAGTCACAAAAATACTCTAATAAAATGGGAGCTCATTTCTCCCTTTTGTGAATGGAGACAGGAAAGCTATACTTATCTGAAAATGTGTGCCATTTGGTCCCAAGTCAAGTATACCACTTCTAAATGCATTTCACATCATTTGATAAGATAAACATTTTATTTTCCTTTTTGTCATTTGTGACATTAATTAATTGTGAGTTGTCATAGGGCTTCCCATATCTTTTGTAAAACAAAAGAATCCATATTCTAAGATATTAGAATAAGTGGGAGCTTTTCTTAGCACCACCTGGGAACCCATTCTATTTTTTATCCTATGGAAAACTGGGTTTGACAGCTAATGATCTGTTTTATTCTAAAACTACCATCTGTTCCCATGGCACTTTTTAATGTTTCTATCATTTCTATTGTGTGGGGGTATATAAATATATATTCATAATTACTTATTCACAAGAACAAAAGGTAAAGGCACAGTTACAGTTAAACACAAAGAGATAATATTTAAACACTGTAGCTAAGTTTACATTTTAGCAAGTGAAGAAATTCCTATACCCGCTGACCCTCCAGCGAGACACACATTTACTACCTCTATAAGCAGAAGAATGCCGGACTGCAACAGAGTTTTAGGCAATGCTAGGGTTGGGAACATGATCATAGCTCCTAAATGGAATCCACTTACTGCAGGAGCCACTATGGTCCAGATGTACACAGTCTGAAGATCAGGGGGGATTTGAAGCTTAGGCTCTGATCCAGCTCTGTGCCTTAGTTTATTTGACTTGTCTCTTCAACTTCTTCAGGAGTTGTGATCCAATTAAATATTCCATGTGACATCAGCCAAGATAGTTCAAATCAGTTTTGCCAGTTCTAGATATCACATGCTACCCCCAGATACCAGCTTACTGATATAGAAAATACCAAAGTATAGCTTCCTTTTGTCCAGTTCCTTTTTGTCCTTTGTCTAACTCATGCAGTAATAGTGTGAATTCTGAGGTGTCAATAATGTTTTATCACTCCCAAGTGACGCAGATGCCCTTTAATTAAGGTCAACCTCAGGGTGCATCTGCCTTCACCTGGAAAGCCAGGATGGGCATTGATAAGAAGCCTCTGGCCAGCCTGTGATCCATTATTCTGCAGGGGGTTTGGTTGATGCAAATCTGAAATAGGGCTGCTCTGCTAGAAAGGAGAATCTGTTCCTTTCCTCTTCTAAGCTGAGAGCAAGTCTTGGAAGACTCCTGTTGTCAAATGCAAGTAGCACTTAGGTAGCTAGCCGAGCAGCTGGCACCAAGGGTACAAAGATGCTGTTGCTGACTGGCTGGGCAGCTGAAGGAAAGCATGCTGGGGCCTCATGCTGAGCAATTGGGAGGGAGTCAAGGAGGGTGGTGCAGAGAGGAGCAGTCTGTGGGGGTGATGGCCTGAAGAGAAGCTGGTAATGAGAGTAATGAGAGGTGGAGATGTCCTCCAAGGAGACTGGTCATCTGTAGAACCTGGGGTTAGAAAACTCACTGTAGGACACTTGGGATCTGGGAACCTGGACAGGCAAAGGCTTCTTGTTAATTTGCAGAGCAGTGGGAGTGGGTTGTTCCGAACAAGCTTTTCATCAGACAGAGTCAGCGCTGCAAGAACTATATGATGAAGTCAGGAAGAGTGAAGAGCAGCCTCCAGATGGGAAAGTATTGCCAGAATTGCAGAATGTGTAGGAAGGGCTAGGCTGGAAGGATATAGACACCAGATTCAGCCTTTTCTGGCTTTGAGAGGAGGAAACAGCAGGAGAATGGGGGCTGAATTTGACTCAAAGCTGGAAGCCTCAGAAGTGGTGGGTCACATGACATATAACATGAAAGAAGAGAGGGCAGCTGGGCAGAAACACTTTTTTAGAGACAATACTAGGTATCCGGTATGTGATTGATGGCTCTGATACATTTATATTTCTCAGGACTTATGAAAGCCAGACCACTGGATATCATGTTTGCCCCTTCTCCCAATTTTTAAAAAGTTTCCATGGCTTATAAGACTAGATAATGAAAATAATTGAGGTCAAATCTGTTGTGACATTATCACCATTCCTTGGTTATTTAACATTTCAAACTACCCCAAAGAGCAAGAACAAGCAAGAACATCTGGCAGAGGGCAAGCATCAAGAGTGACTTCCTTGAGGAGTTCCCTGAGCTGAGCAGCTGGTCCCTAGATCGAGGCAAAGGAAGGACCTGGACACTGCCCACTGTCTGACGGTTATTCAGTCAGAGAAAAAGAAAGTCTTGCACCCTCAGAATTCTCGTCTTGAAAGCTGTGTACTGGATCCTGAAGCGGTTTGTATTGGAAGGAATTACCTGGAAGAAGTTGTCAGGGAAGCTCTTGGCAGCCAGGGACAGTGGCAAGTATGCAGAGCATTAGTGGGTTTGTTTTTTTTTTTAATCTCTTGGAAATGATATTCCTTACAAAGAATAATGGTTTCATTGTGAATGATCCCTCGTGGGCTAATATTACCATGTTTGATATTCACCTTGTAATGCTGCTTTGAAACCTTTAGAAAGTTCCTACCATTTGGAACCTAGGATCACTAATGATAAGTTTGGGGCTTTTTAAAATTATTCTTTATTTTATTATTTATTCTGAGACAGGGACCAACTATGTGATCCTAGCTGGTCTGCAACTCACTTTCTAGACCAAGTTGCCACTAAACTCATAGAGACCCACTTGCCTCTGCCTCAGAATAGCTAGGATTAAAGGTGTTCACCGTGATACTGAGTCCCAGTGGTGGGATTTTGAAGGTGAAATCTGCCCCTCTGTGACTCCAAGGTGGACTCTGTCTCTGCAATCTCTGTTCGCATAGCTCTTCCTGGCCCACACATAGCTCTTCCTGGCCCACACATAGCTCTTCCTGGCCCACTGATAAGGTAGATCTGGAACCTGGGCCAGCTTGCCAGACAAAGGGCAGATTCACTGCTGATGGTCTGTATCCAAGTACGAAGCCTCAAGCCAGCCAGCACTGTGGAAACTTTGCTGCTACAGCTCTTCTTCCCTCTACCTACATGGCATCAAATAAAGTTCTCACCTTCAGGAGCATACATACACAAGGATGATGTCATCTGACGGTCCTTTATTGCTGCTCTACCTGAGAGCATGGACCATGACTTTTCCCTCCTGATGCCGACCAGTATCAGCCCCAGAATCAGCAGCACCTACTTTCCTCTGGAGCATCATCAATGAGAGCTCCATTATGGCTTGTTCTCAAGAGAAATGCAGTCTGGTCTGGTCTGTGACCTTTTTATGTCAAGGCATAAAGGAGGTCTGTTGCCATGGACCAATCATTAGAGGAAGGGCTTGTGTGATTGATGCCTCCTGATCTCTTTCTTTCCAGTCACCCTAGGTGTAATTTACTGATCTTCCTGACAGCTCAAAGCAATCAGATTCTTCCTCAAAAGGCTCATGGCCTGGGTGGGTGTTTTGTCCCTCTGTTCAGACTGTCATGAGACTCTTAGCCTTCATATAGGCAGATAGGAGACTGGATCAGATAGGCTGGATAGGAGACATACCTGTTGACACTAAGGCAGCTTTCCGATGCTGCTATATTTAAAAAAGAATCACCCCTTCATCCTGTCCTGTAAAACGTGCAAGGGGCCCTCTCAATTAGGTGTCCGCCTTGCTACATTCTCAATTCATCTCTGTGTGGTGTGGGGCATGACAGTTACAAGTAGGGTATGCCAGTTACAAGCTGACATCCCCAGAGTGCAGCCCTGAGGCTTGTCAGGAAACAAGCCTTCCCTGTACTTTGTGCCAGGGGAGCTACCAGGAGTGAGAGGAAAAGGCAGCAGTATCCGTAGTGGCTCAATTAGAAAACGTATGGGGATAGAAATGAAAGCCCACCTAGTTTCTCTCATAGCTAGCCTGATGGCTGTTTAAAGGGCAAAACACAGCACGGCTAGCGCTGGCCGGAATTCGGGGTGACTGGAACCCCCCCAGGGCTGATGGGACTGTAAAAGGGTGCAGCTGCTTCAGAAAGCAGCTTGGCAGCTTCTGCAAGAGTTAAACATAGAAGTCCCATATGCAATTCCACTGCCAGTATATACCCAAAGGAATTGCAGGTGGTGCCTCCAAACAGACATTTGCTCATTGTAGCAGACTCAGCACTTACATAACACACACAAATACAATGCATATGGTAGCATCAATCACAATACCTACCAAAATGGGGAGAGAGACTTTTGTCTACCAACAGATAGGTGGATAAATAAGATGACACATTAGTTAGCCCTAAAGAGGAGTGAATTACAGACACCAGCCTTGAAGACACTATGCCAAATAAGATATCAAATGGGAGGTACATTATTCTGGTTGTATGAGGGATATAGCGTAGATAATTTTACAGACAGGAGACAGTAGAGCAGGGTCTGGATGAGAGGTAAGACCATGGAGCTATTGGCTAATGGGCAAAGTTTCTCTTGGGGATGATGAAGTTTTTCTGGAAATGGACAGAGCTGAGGTGGTACAACACCATGCATGCACCGAACAGCATTGTGAGTGTACTGAGTGCTGGTGATGTATAATCTTAAAATGATTAAAATGGGGAAAAACTGAAAGGCTAGAAAGCTAAATTTTATTTGCTCAGGTCCTTGCCAAGGACTGAGGTGTCTCAGTTCCATCTAGAATCTTTGGCCCAGGGTCGGGTCTGCAAACTTGTTTTTTCCTGGCTAGGAAGTCTGTGAATATATCAGGACCTTACAAGAGTAGACATTTGCTTCGGGAAAGAGGGTTTTATTGAAGTACTGTTAATGTATACTGCTGCTCAAATGACTTCCTAGACTGTAAATTCATTGCAGCATGAACCTACTTTTCTGCCTGTCCTGGGACCCTTCTCCTGGGAGAAATCTTTTAAAATGAATAAAACATGCTTAAACAATCAGACTTTCTGCTGATTCTCCTCCACCTCCACCACCCTTTGTTTTCTTCTGCCCTTGACAGGGGTGATGGCTTTGCTCACAAGCCGGTTCTGATTCCTGTGAAGATGAGGATAACAGGCTGTCAGTCAATCCCATCTCACCAGTTTTATTTAGACTTTAATGATCAGCAATGACATTCTAACCAGGACTACACTCAGGCCTTTAACCCTAGCTGCAAGGCCTTCACAACGTCTTGGTGAAATTGGGATAGGCATAACCCAACAGCCCTGACAGGTATACATTCCTCATGGAAAAGGGAATCCCTTCCCTTACATGGCAGGGTGTGACCTGAA
Source organism: Mus caroli (assembly GCF_978045245.1). Taxonomy (NCBI): domain Eukaryota; kingdom Metazoa; phylum Chordata; class Mammalia; order Rodentia; family Muridae; genus Mus; species Mus caroli. Next base: position 1,597,247 of record NW_028227274.1, read on the forward strand.
GACTTGGCTGTTTACAAGATGAAACTAGCTTCTGCAGCCAGCGCTCCCTTTGCCTGGCTGCTCTGAGTACATGGATAGAGTGAAATGTTGCTGATCTCACTCTAGTAAGAAATAGTTGATCTCAGTATGAGTGCATTGTTAGGCGGCTTTAACCTGGAAAAAAGCTTCTTTGGGTTCATAGTTTTATATATATATATATATATATATATATATATATATATATATATTTTTTTTTTTTTTTTCTCACAGCATCTCATATGTAGCTCTGGCCATCCTGGAACCAACTAAATAGACTAGGCTGGCCTTGAACTCACAGATATTCCTCTATCTCTGAGTGCTGGAATTAAAGGAATGTGCCACCACGTGGTTTGAAAGGCTCTGGTTCATCATTCGGTTTCCCCCGGTGCTTTTGGTCTGTGGTGAGATGGCATATTGTGGTGGGAAAGGGTGGTGGAGCAGAACACTCACAGAATAAGCCGGGGTTAAAGACATGGGACAAAGACTGGGCACCGTCTCCAACCCCCACTCTACAGGGAGTCTCCAAACCATCTATGGACTTTCCCACTCAGCCCCACCTCTTTCAGTGATCACCTCTTACTGTTTAAAGCATGGCTCTGGCCTTTGGGATTCAAACTGTAGCATATACCAAATGCTTAAAACATCCCATATGAACCATATTTGTAAATTAGAAGTGAAAACATGCCTGCACCAGGGAGCATCAGGCTAACACTGTTTGTCATCCTAGTCTAGGAGATTAAAAACAAGTGGCAGCATTAGGAGGGAAGTGTTACACTTTGGAGAGAATGCCCTGCAGCTCTGGAGCAAGGCGGGGCTGGCTCAGTGTGGCAGCACCTTCGCCTCTGATGGTTTCTTTCTCTGGAGGGACTTCTAGCTCAGACACTCACCAAGCAAAACCAAACACTCAGTTTTCCAATGCGTTTCCTCTTACTGCTCAGGCCAGGCTCTTCTCCCAGCTGCTCTCTAATCTGACAGCATGGTTCTCCCAGGATGGCAACCACTTGTATTTGGTATTTGGCCTTTCCCACAAGATGCTGCTTGACTTCATGATGGGATTTCTGTCCAGAATGAATGAATGTCCCAGAGTGGCCTTAGAGTACAACCACAGATGAAAATCTAATCCTTGAAGGTGCCAGGGATGGCTTGGCAGGTAGAGGTGCTTGCCATTAAGCCTGGTGACCTGATTTCAATCCCTGGGACTTACTTGGTGGAAGCAGAGAGCTAACTCCCAAAGGTTGTACTCTAACTTCCAATTACTTTCCATACCATGACCCCAAACACACACTGTAGTGGAAATAATTTTAAAAATCTAATAGTTGGAGAAAGCTAAGTGCTCCATCTCCTTAGCCAGCATCTCACCCATAGTATAAAGTATAATTTCCCAGGGTTCCTGGGACAAACATGACCATGAAACCAAGGATGCTGTGATTAAGTTGTGTGAAGTGTCATCAGAGTTAGAAAGGTAATGAGAACTAGAGACACAGACAGTGCGTAATTGAACCTGTTAGAAGTTCACACAAAAGGGAGTCTTCCTGGCAGCTATTGTGTCAACTCTGCATGGCCAAGGGATACTTACTTCAGAGGTCAGGACAACCTCTTTGTATTGCAAAGCCTTTTCCCCACACAGAATATGACAGTTCCTAGAAGTCTATATTGGTTTAAGTTCCATTTCAACAGAATTGAATATAACAAAGAAACCTGCAAAAACTAGTCTGGCGTGGGGATGAAAAGTGTCACTTCCTCCAGAAAAAAAAGTCACCTTCAATGACTAAAGTAAAAAGTCACCTTCATGACTGAAGAAGTAAAAGGTCTCTAATAAGGCCTTCCTGGCTTCTTCCCTGGCTATCACTAGCAGCTGGACGTGAACACAGCTTCAGATTGCATTGCCTTTCCATGGAAATCATTATCCTGCTCTGTTGGGGAGATGCACGCATGTATGTGCACATCAGCACCTTCCCTTCATGATTCACCAATTGCAGCTTGTACAACCCACGTATGCACAGCCCAGGAACCAATGGGAGCCAGGCCTTGATAGCCAGGCTGGCTCGTTTGAGCATTCAGGCCGGAGAATTTGGTTCAAGGCACATGGGGAATACTTGAATTTGAAACAGAGGAAACTTCGATGCATTTAAAACATGGTTACATTACTTTTAACATGATCTGCTTGAAATTCTCCCATGCACCAGGAAAGGCAAGAAGCTGTGAAGTACTCTCTTATCTCCAGTGTGCTGTGTGCAGTTATTCAAAAGAAAATACATGCCTCCAAAAACATGCTTTGTCTACAGTGCCATGGATCAAAGCCATGTCCTGGAGCATCCCAGACAAGTACTCTGTCACTGACCTTCACCCTAGCTATGATCATAGCATTTCCAGGAATTACAACACATTTATCAGTCTTATTCGAATTCTGCAAGCTAGTTTTACTGCCTTGTTCATACACCCTGTTCATACACTGTGTCACATGTACTGCACACACACACACACACACACACACACACACACACACACACACACACTCAGATTAAGCCCTGAGACTCCATATCTCACATTAAATGGGGGTCCTCTTATTAAAGTGTTATTTTGGGAACTGTGCTGTCTGAGTGGCAGAATGAAGGTAGCTCTAAATATTGTGTCTTTTAGGATGCAGGCACAACCCTCTATGCTCTTTTGAGAGGGTTAAAAGAGCCACAATGCTTTGTTTTGACCTGAAAATGCACACAGTATATTCTATCAAAAAAGAAAGGGAGGTATGCTTGTATTCTCATCATGAGGGAGGCAGTGGCCAGGTATGGCAGTTCCAGTCTAGTCTGGGATGGGTGTGAAATCCAGTTTCAAAAACTAGGTGGTAGGAGAAAGGAAAGAAGGAAGGAAGAGAGGGAGGGAGGGAGGGAGGGAGGGAGGGAGGGAGGGAGGGAGGGAGGGAGGGAGGGAGGGAGGGGAGAAGGAAGGGAAAATGATATCTACAATCTTGTTTTCCAAGGCCAAGTGAAATGGTCTTTTCTAAGATTTGTTAATTATGTTATTGCTGTAACATTTTTTTCCTACAAAAAAGCAAATGAATATAGTAGTTTCTGAGCCATAGACCTGGTGGCTTATATTTGTGATTCAAGCCATTCAAAAGGCTGAAGAAGGCAGACTGAATTCAAAGCCAGTTTGGGCTGCACTATGAGTTGAAGACTAGTCTAGACAGGTTAGTGAGATTCTGTCTCAAAATAAAAGATATAAGAAAGTTTTGGGGATGCCGCTTAGTGGTAGACCATTTACCAGACATGGATAAGGCCTTGGGTTCAATTCCTTATAGAGCTGGAAGAAGGGTTAAATGAAAAAAGATGTAATTTTCCCCCATGAGCCCCATGAGAGAATGGTGCTTAAAAGTGTCATTAAGTTTCTAGAGATTGACAATTCACCACTGCCAGCACTGTGCTGTGATGTGCCAGGAGCTTCAGGGCTCCCATTCTTTGCCATAAATCTCTAGGAAGGTGCTACACAAAGATGGCCACACTAAAGGGCACAGCAGCTCTGTACTGAGTGTGTCTGTGTGTTCTTGTTACCCAAGGAAATTGAGGCTTGGACATCTAAATTGATCTGTCTAAAGACAGAAAGTCGTCATCAGCATTGCAATCTAAGGTGAAATGGATGAGCCTGCATGCTCATGCTTCTCCCCCATCATCAGATGCCAGCAAAGGTGCCTGGCAACAGGGAACACGATGATGCTGGAACGCACTCAGCTCCCGCAGTGGGGCTGGGGGTTAAGAATCTAAGATCCCCTGCTGATGACAAGCTCTGATGGAACTGGTCACAAGCTGTGGCTTATGTGCACACCTCACAAGCTGTGGCTTATGTGCACACAGAACCCGAGACTTTGAAGATGCAGATTTGCGAGCCTTTAGCTAAGTCACCACTGCTGTTTTTCCAAATAGTCCCTGTTTACTGATCCATGATTTAGCAGAGTTGACTATGGCACTTCTAGTCTTTCTTTCTTTTAAAACTTATTTTTATTTATTCACTGACACTTTCATATATTTATATACAGTGATCATATTCATCCTACTGACTCCTCTCATCCCCCTCACATGCCCTCAGAGCCCCTTCTTCCAGTCTACTTCCTATTCTCTTGCCCCCTCTCCACTCATCTATTGAGCTGCCTGCATAAGCATGGATGTAGGTTATTTACTACTTCATGAACAACTTACAGTGGCTGCCCCACTCAAGAAAAATGACCTCCCCTTTCCCAGCAGCCACCATCTGCCCAGGGATCCTTAGTGGGAAGACCTCATGAGCCCTTTCCAGGACTTTTCTAGTCTCAATGGCTTAACTTGCAAATGGCAGGTGGCATGCTCAGGCTGGACTGTGACTGGGTCTTATGCTCAGGAGAACGCTTGCAGGGCACACATGCTTGCACAGAATCTTGCTGTAAAAGTGTTTGGGGTAGCAGGAAAAAGGAGTGTGTTACTGCAGAGGGCAGGGGAAGGTTAAATACATAAGCATTACTGAGTAGTGGTGGTCGGTAGCTGCAGAGTTAAAGATCTTTCATGAGATCTTTAATATAAATGCTGAGTAAGCACTTTTTTTTTTTTCCTTTTTGGTTTTGGAGATGGGTTTTTTTTTTCTGTGTAGTTCTGGCTGTCCTTGAACTCACTCTCTAGACCAGGCTGAGCTTGAACTCAGAGATTTGCAGGGCTCTGCCTCCCAAGTGCTAAGACTAAAGTATGCAACCATCAATGGCACCACCATCATCACTTGGCCATGGGTAAGCACTTTTAATACCAGCAGCAGGTATTTATTTTCTCAAAGCAGTAACATTAGTACCTGTGAGATTCCTTTTATTGTGCTTATATTAGTGTATAAAATTACATGTAAGAAATGTACCTGTCTTGGGCCAACAAATGGCTCACCAGGTAAAAACACTTCTTGCCCAGCCTGAAAACTTGAGTTCAGTCTCTGGAACCCATATGGTAGAAGGAAAGAGGTGACTCCCACAGGTGTCCTCCTATCTGCCATACATGCCATGGCATGTAATTATATACCCCCACACACATTAAAATAAATAAATGCGATTTAAAAATTCAGGAAAGAAAATAGATGTGTCTTTGTTGTTGTTGTTACTATTATTGTTGCTGGAAAGGGAACTCAAGGCTGAGTTACCAACAAATGAATGAATGAATGAATGAATGAATTAGTATCTCAGGAGTTCTCTTCACTTTAAGTCAGCCTTTAAAATGTAGAACCCAAAGGCTGGATGTAGCTCAGCAGCTCACAGCACATGCCACTTTTGCAAAGGACCTAATTTGGTTCCCAGAATCCATATTGGGCTCACAACTGCATACAACTTCAGCTCTAGGAGATATGACACCATCTTCTAACCTGAAGCCACTTCTATCTCCAGCACACTTATACCTAACTTTAAAAGTGATAAATAAATCCTTGAAATATAAACATTATAATAACCCTTAGCTTTATATGGGCCTACTGAGTATGAATGAAGCAGGACTGCCCACAGAAAAGGTGTCTATTTGGCTGTGTTATGTTCCAAAGTCACACCGAGGATGGCTCCAGGGTCTCCTGCCTACTGAGGGAAAGCGAGGTGATAGGGGATTCAACACTACAGCAGGCACCTGTTAGTTATGCTACCCTCTAGGTATTTGATGGTTCTAGCAAAGTTCTAATTCACATTCCAGACAACAAAAAATATAGGGGAGGTTCTAAAACTACACAGCAATGAATGAATCCACACTTTAACCAGGAAAACCAAGACGTGCCTGCAGCTCTGACTGGCCTGGGACTTGCTTTAAAAGCATCCCCTCAGGTATCTATGCACAGATGGAGGCTACAAGCACAAAGGAGGCATCCAGTAGGAGTGTATCAGTTGCTGATAGCGAAGAATGCAACCAGTGATCAGGAGAAGGGAGAGGAGCAGAGCAAAGGAAACATTGCCACAGCTAGTTGGAGCTCAGAGAGCTTAACTCAGCCAGATAAGACCCTGCACACAGATTTACTGTTCTTTTTGTAACTCTTAATGGTGAAAGTCCCCTTTCACTCAATTTATCACTCTTGCTCAGTCATATTCAATATGTACCAGCTGCCTTTCTACAAACTGCTAACTCTCTCTCTCTCTCTTTCTCTCTCTCTCTCTCTCTCTTTCTCTCTCTCTCTTGAGATAGGGTTCCTCTGGGTAGCCCTGGCTGTCCTGGAACTCACTCTGTAGACCAGGCTGGCCTCGAACTCAGAAATCCACCTGCCTCTGCCTCCTGAGTGCTGGGATTAAAGGTGTGCAGCACCACACCCAGCTGCTAATCATCTCTTATTCACGCAGTATTTTTGTTTAGAAAATGTGATTTGTTGTTGTTACAGTAAACAGAACACACAACTAGCGTGCAGTTTCTTTATATACACAGCATCCAGGCTCACAAGAAGTCAATGAGAGAACAGTGAGCTGGCTCAAAGAGGAACACAGCTCCACAATTTTTAAACTTAGTTTTAAATTAATTTTTTCTAAAGTATACAGGTGTGTCTATGTGGGGATATATGCACATGAGTACAGGTGTCCACAGAGTCCAGGGGTGTGAGTACTCTTGGTGTTACAAGTGGTTGTGAGCCATTTGGTGTGGGTGCTGGAAATTAAACTTGGGTCCTCTGAAAGAGGAATATGTATGCTTAGCCACTGAGCCATCTCTCCTGCTACTCACCTTCCCCTCGCCCCTGCCCCCTGCCCCAGACATACAACAAAGATTTAAAATGGACTGACAAAGAATTCAAATGTAAACATTTTCTGAAAGGGCTTCCATTGGGCTTTTGCTTGGGTAACCTGATTGGTCCCTGGTAGTAAGTTAAGAATGTTTGTTACTGTTTTTTATTTGCCCACTTATTTTTGTTGTCTTGGTTTGTTTTTATTCTGGGGATTGAACCCAGGGCCTCACACAGCAAGCAGGCACAACACTCTTCCACTTCCTATCCTGGATCTTATTTTAATGAAGGTGACTGACCGTGACAGAAAAGGATCCCGTGGTAGGCACACTGAGTTCTGCAGGATCACAGGAAAACTCTGGGTCAGTCAGAAGGTAGAAGGTTCTAGGGGCTGGCCTGATCATCAGCTTTTACTGGGGCTTCCTTCTGAACGGCTTGGCCAGGCAGGGGATGGCTCCCTGGTTGTTAGTTACTTAGCATCATTTCAGAGAGATTTGGGACTTAGCTGCTCTGAGCTGTCTGGCACCTGACCTAGCTTGATTTACTGCAGGGAAATCCTTGGTTAGGCATGGTGTGTAGTTCAAAATAAGGGCTTTCTACAGAATAGGGCATTGTACATCTGAAATAAATATCACAAGCAGAAGCGACTTGGGGAGAAGGGGGTTGGTTTGGCTTATATGCTTTATAGTTCATCAGTGGGAGAAGCCAGAGCAGGAACTCAAGGCAGGACACTGGAGGCAGGAACTAAGCAAGGGCCATGGAGGAAAGCTGCTTGCTGGCTTGCTCAACCTGCTTTCTCAAACCACTAAGGACTACCTGCCCAGGAATGGCACCACTCAAAATGGGCTGGGCCCTCCCACATCAATCATTAATTAAGAAGATGCCCTACAGACTTGCCTATAGGCAATGGAATGGAGGCATTTTTTTCTCAATTAAGGTTCCTCTTCCCAGGTAAGTGTCAAGTTGACAAAACCAACCAGCACACTCTATGTGCAAGCATGTGAACATGTGCACATGTATTCCTAACACACACAAACACACACACACACACACATGTTCACATATATGTTTAAAAAAAAGTGGGAAAGAAATAAAAAAGGAAAATCCAAGGTGGGCATGCTGAAATGCTACTGGCTTCCTGGACCTTAAATATGACCCAAAGTCTCATGTGTTGAGGAAGTGGGCACCAGCCAATGATGCTACTGGCATGGTGAAACTTTTGGCAGATGTGGTGGTTTGTATATGCCTGACCCAGGGAGTGGCAATATTAGGAGGTGTGGCCTTGTTGGAGGAAGTGTGTCACTGTGGGGGTAGCTTTGAGACACTCTTCCTAGTTGCCTGGAAGTCAGTCTCCTTGTGATTCTCTTTGAGACAAGATGTAGAACTCTCAGTTCCTTCTCTAGTGCCATGCCTGCCTGGAAACTGCCATGCGCCTTCCTTGGTAATAACAGACTGAACCTCTGAACCTGTAAGCCAGCCCCAATTAAATGTTTTCCTTTATAAGAGTTGCCTTGGTCATTGTGTCTCTTCACAACAATGCAACCTCTAACTAAAACAGTAAGTGAGGCCTGGGAGAAAGGAGTTGGGCCACTAAGACCTGGCCCCTCCCCTCTCTCGTTTGGCCTCAAGTCGCCATGACTTGGGAAGTTTTGCTTCACAGTACACTACCTTTCATGCTATTCTGCCTTAGAAAGGGTTAAAAACCAACAGAGCCAATTGATGATGAGCTGAAGCCAGGAGGCAAAGTAAACCCTTTCTGTGTATCAAAGTTTATTGTCTCTGGTAGTTTGTCACAGTGATGGACACAGCTGATTAATACACAGTTTCCATAAATTGCCATATATGGTTTTGAGAGAAAGATAAGTAATAGGATGGAAACTTCTTCTAAAGGATAATCTCCTTTCCAGTGCGTAAGTAGAATAATTCAGTATCAAACAGCTCCAGAAGTGTGCAGTGCTCATGAATATGGACAGGCTGGCCGGCCAGAGAGACTCAAGGAAAAGTAACGCCCACTGCTTGACTCTTCCACCTTCATGTCATCTGTGTCTTGCTTTATGTCACAGATCTAACAAACCTGTCAAATATTATTTTCCTTTTTTTAGGTGAGCATTTCACCACTGCCCAGTCAGCCAGCTCCCTTCAGCTGCTCTCATGATTCCCATTTTAATTTTCATTTGCATTTATTTTCCTGTTTGTGTGTGCACATTTGTGTGCATTCCACAGTGAGGTCAGAGAACAACTTACCGGAACCAGTTCATTTCTTCTACTGTGTGAGTTCTGGGATCAAACCCAGGTCATCAGGATTGACAGCAGGAGCCCTCACCTACTGAGTCATCTTGCAGACGCCCACATACTTCTTATTTAAAAAATAAAGTCACGTGCGGTTTAAAAGTACTGAATTAGTTTTGATTGATTCTCAATTGGCTGGTATGAGAAGAGAATGAGGAGCCTGAGGTACCCCTCAAATGCTGATCACACCTCTGTTCTCTAAAAGCTATGCTGACATCTCTCTGTCCCAGTGGGACACCAGCTAGACACAACCATTCCCAGGAGAGACCAGCACTCAAGGGTTTTTCTTAAGAATCTGACAAGGAGTGACAGAGTGCAGGCCATAGGTGCTTGGAATGTCCCATCTACCTCTAGTCAACAGCAACTCTGCTGTGGTGAATGTTGACAGAATCTGGGAGCAAGGAAGAGGCTGTTTTCTATTATTAATGTGTAGCCCTATATGGGAAAAATCTGACACCCAGATAACCAATAATTAAAAATGTTTTTTCTTAAACCTCCTGGAATAACCATGAAGATTCAATTTTTTAAACTATAATTGAAAAGTGTTTATTTTTTCCTTAGTGCCAAAGTTCTTGAATTATGTTTCAGTGTTAGGTCTAAGTCAACAAGGAAGAAAGTGCTGTGGGACTGTGTGCTCACACGGTGATGCCAATGGCTATGAATTATCAGTGTGTGTTAAATGCCAATCATTCTGCTAGATTTTCAACACAGGTTTTTTTGTTTTGTTTTTGTTTTGTTTTGTTTTTGCCACCTGGGTCTGGAGATCGAACCTATGGGCTCACAGATGTCAGATTTGTTAATTAGAATTTCCATTGCTGTGAAGAGACACCATGACCAAGACAACTCTTATAAGGGACATTTAATTGGGGCTGGCTTACTGGCTCTGAGGTTCATTCCATTATCATCACGGCAGGAAGCATGGCAGTGTCTAGGCAGGCATGGTGCTGGAGGAGCTGAGAGTTCTACATCTTGTTCTGAAGACAAACAGAAGACTGATTTCCAGGCAGCTAGGAGGAGGGCCTCAAGCCACACCCCACAGTGACACACTTCCTCCAACAAGGCCACACCTACTCCAACAAGGTCACATCTCCTCATATTGCCACTTTCTGGGCCAAACATATTCAAACCGTCAAAGTAGGTATTTCCAATTTCTGTGCTTGGGCCTTGTCTCTCAAAATTTGCTGTGTTTAGAAGTGATCTGGATACTGGAAGTACAGATTCCAGAAACACACAAACAAGAAGAATCTGGTCATGTCCCTTGTCAATAAATCCTAGGAATCTATTAATCAAACCCTTTCAGTGGGACTAGAGAACCTCCCAGGGAAACTGATATCTAGTTTATAGTAAAGAGTAATGAGGAATTACTGTAACACATATCAGTATCTAATCAATTTTTATGGTATTGTTGACACAAAACGCTTTCTTCTCTGTTCATAACCATCATTGCTTGCCTTTCTACAAGTCAACAGACAAATCAATTTTTTATCAAGGACATTAGTCTTTTCAAATAAATATGACACTTGGTAGTGTTTTATAGACTAAAGGGGAAAAAACAGTATCTAAATTAACCAAAGAACACTTTATGGCCATCAGAGAAGATCCCCGAAGAAAGGGCATGGTAGAGTTGTTCTAAGTGCTTAAAAGGAAATTGAATTAAAGAAACAGAATTTGTTATTTTTTTTAAATTTCCTTCTTAAGTATTCTTTCTCTGGTCAATGCACATCTGTCCCATGACTCAATAATCTAAGTTCCTTCCTGAGTCTGTAAAACCTCTTGTCCAGGATTCAGAGGAAGGTGGGGACCCTGAGCTTCCGGGCTGGGTGAGCATGTGCTCTAGCCTATGTTTATAGCACTATTGTTATGAAAATTCTTTTCCACAAAATTCTATATTTTACAATACAAAACCAGTGGCTATTTCCCTTTATGTTTTTATCCTCCCACATCAAGAAGATGAGAGAAAAAAAAGGAGCTGAAGATTCTGGAAAGTGATGACTGGGAACCTGGGAGTTTAGGAGAAGGCAAGCTAGTCCTTTTAGGGTCAAAATAAAATATATAGAGGCATTTTCTGAATTGCCAAGATCTGCCTTATGAAGAAATGGTCTTTAATATAAAACCATAACCACAAACATGTGTGTGCATATAAATGTGCATATAAAACATGCATATTTACGTATACTTGTTTTTATCAATATTTTCACAGACTGTTTGCTTTTTTTTAATGTGTTTATTTGTCTTTGAGACAGGGTCTTGTCATGGAGTCAGACTGACTTGAACTAATCATCCTCCTGCCTCAGCCTCCTGAGTGCTGGAGTTCAAGCTCTAGATACTTACTGTATCACAGCATGTCTACACACTGGTGGCCAGTGTGAAAATTAGCCAGAGACTGTCCCCACCACTTGTCATGATGCCTGGTCTCCTTATGCCTGTTGTTTGATGATGGCCCATTCACACTCATCTTTTTTTTTTTTTCAAAGTCTCCCCACCTCTGATCTTGACCCTCTCCCCAACTCCACCACCACCCATGCTACTGCTCTCTCCCCTCCTAATAGTTTTCCTTCTCTTTCTTATGTAAAACATGGCTTAAGTAAGGCCTTGCTACAATGCACTGGAGTGAATAATGAGGAAGCTAAAGACTTGGAGAGGGGTCCAGGAGGGTCTAGGAAACACAAAAATCCATGAAATTGTGAAGTTTCCTTCTTTTGAATGGAAAGATTTTAGCCTCACTACTTTTCCTAATTAAATGTGCCTTACCAGTCTTTCTGCTAAAAAATTCTTATTTCTTCCTTTTTGGTTCAGTGTCTTGGTATCTTATCAATGTTGCTTTTCTACTGCAACTGTATGGCATCTTAGCTCTATTATGAAACTTTGGTGGAGTTAAGCCAGAAATTCAACAACACCATGTTGTTCTCTGGGAAGACACCTCTTGATTTCAGCTCAATGGCTGATAAACAGTCTTGCAAAGTGTTTGTCTGCCTGTGGGTAAGACAGAAGCAAATAAGTGCAACAAGGATGTAGGTACTCTACAGAAAGTGTCTGTGGATATAAACACATTTGTGATCATGGGCTTAGAAAAGAGGTACTTGTGGGTGTGTTCAGAGCCTAATCTTGGTTGTCAACTTGACCACACATGGAATTAACTCAAGCAGATAGGCACACCTGTAAGGGATTTTTCTTGGTTGGATCATTTGAAATCAGAAGTTCCACCCTAAATCTGGACACAGTTTCTGGTGGCAGGTCACAAAAAAGGACATGGAAGAAGGAAGCTTTTGCTTTTTGCCTGCTTGCCTTCAGTCTCGTCTGTCCTGTTCTTTTGATCCACTTCTTCAGTGGTTTGAGAACCTCCTTCTTCAGGATTCCAATGTAGACAAAACATCTGAAGCTTTCTAGGACCTATCTAGAAGTCAAGCATCACTATGGGACAGCTGAGACATTCAGTACTGTAGGCTGAACAACTACCAGATCTGTCAGGAAACAGATGATGTTGGGTTACTCAGACCAAAGCATGTAAGCAACCAAATGTATATGTGGAACTTTTTAGATTCCTTTTGAGGTTAATTAGGTTCCTTTTTAGAGAACCCTGATTAAAACAGTGCCCTTGAACACAAATTTCTGAGTTCATTGAGTTGGCAGTGGCATACACTATTGAAACAATCCATCCGTGCATGATGACTTCATAATAAGTAGCAAAACAATTGGTCCATTGCCCTAGTGGATCTGGCTCTGGCCAATGTCCCTGCACTCTCTCTAATCCTCAGCAACTTTACCATTTGAGGTCGTCTCTTTGCTCTCCAAGGCTTGAACGTCACCCACTAAGTCTGAACAGTGGTTTGAACTCTCTGCCCTGATGTTGCAAGAAAGAAACAAGGAGCCAGGCTGGCATCAGGAAATATTAAGCAGGGCCTGAAGTGTCCTACCAGGCACCTACTATGTCCACAGCCTGCATGTGGCAAATCCTTCCCCACATTTGTCTTCCTCACCTCTCCAAAGAGGATGGGATAGTGGATCTCCCATGGCACCTAATCGTTAAAAGATTAGGCTGTCGTTTCTGCCTTTCATCCCATCGTGTGAGTGTGTGTGTGTGTGTGTGTATGCGCGCGCGTGCGTCTGTATATGAATGTTCTGTATGCATTAGCGAGTGACTTAATATAAGTGTATGTGTGTTTCTGTGTATATGGACATTTGCCCAGGGTTGACACGGTCCAAACACAGTGACAGGAGAAGAGGGGAAAGGATGGACAGCCCTGTGCCAGCTGCGCTGTTCCTTGTTCCTGAAGCACTTGTCCCAGCCTGGATCCAGGTGCAGCCTTCTCCCTCCAGAAGCCTGCTCCCTAAGGAGGGAAGAAACCAAGTCAGGCGGTGGGCGGAGCGATGCTGGGCGGTGGGCGGGACTGTGCGGGGCGGAGGGCGGGGCGTGCGAGTGTGCTCCGAGCATGCTCCACCCGGTAGTAGCAGGCTGGGTGGCTCGTGCAGGTCCCCGCCGGCCGAAGCGGCAGCGGCTGTGGCGCGGGACAGTATGCGGGAACCGGTCGGTAAGTCCTGGCAGCCGTCCGTTTGGGTCGCTCCCACGGCGTCCCGCGGGCCCCACCTCAGCCTCCCGCGCGCGCCCCCAACTTCTCTAGCCCGGATATTGTTGGGTCCCTGCCTTGGCGTGAGGGGACGCCCGCGCAGCGGGTTGCAGCCCAGTCCGGGTCCCGAGGGCGGCGGCCGCAGTTCAGGTGCCCGGAGTGGGGAGGAGGCCTGGCTGATGTTGGCTCCAGAGAGCGCGGGTCTCGCGTGGGTCTCCCCCTAGTCCCGCGCCGCAACCCGGCGGACCCTCCATTCCAGGACTGACAGTCCGGGTTCCCACGACGCCCTGGCCCGCGGGACCCGCGGTGGGACAACGGGAGTGGCCGCGCCCGCTCCGGTCCCGGCCCGGCCCCACCACCCGCCGGGGAGTGGCTGGCAGTCCGCTAAGCGGCTCAACGGGATGGAGCCGCCCGCACCCCCACGCCCAGACCGGCACAGCCTCCTCGCACCATCCCCAGCCCCGGTGACCCGGGACCCCGGGACCCCGGAACCCCGGCCTCTGCTGCACCCGTACCCTCTTGTGTCTGACCCAGGAGGCTGAGTGCCTCGGGCTCCTCTTGGGGAGGAAAATATCTGGCGGGGAACTTCAGTCAGCACAGCCCGGCCGTGCCCTGGCCGGGTCTCATCCACGCTCTCTTGTGGTCTCCCTGCCCAAGTCTGCGAGGCCGGCCCTGGCTGGACCACACAACTCCTAGGCTTTTCCTGTCTGGGACAGTTTAATCTGTTTCTCCTACAGACTCGTGTTTTCTTTCTTTGGATCTTTGCTTTTTTTAGAGAAGCAAAGATAATCTAGGGATTGGAACTGAACGTTAGAAGATGGGAGGAGTCCTGAGGGGGAGGTGAGAGGTGGGATTCTGGCACCCAGAAATACTCTGCATGTGAGATACATAGGAAAAAGTGGACTAGATTCAGTGGGGTAAGCACGGAGTAGGTAAAACTCCAGGAACCAGTCTTTGCCAGGTGGTTTTAGAATTTTAGATGGCTGGATTGAGACTAACACAACAGGAGCGCCTACAGAGGACTCTGGGAGTATTATGGAGGTTCCATTTCATAGGGGTCGTTTGGACTTTTTCTGTGAAATTGGGAATTTGAGAAATTCCCTTGGTTTTCCACAATATTCTGTGTCTTTGGTCTTTCCTTGATAGAAGGTCTAATTCTTTATCACCTCTTGAACAAGTTTCCTGAAAGTTTTCCCCTGTTATTCTGGGCAGAGCACAATGGGGCAAACTTTGACTCCCACTTCAGTGGGCAAGCAAGTATTTGTTGAACAGAGGCCTTTAATCTGTGGTCCTTCCTCCTGCAGAGCCTGTGCTGCTGATACTGGGAGGTGAGGGCCCAGGGAGCTCAAGAGACTAGGGAGATAGGGGAGTCGAAGTCTGGTGTAGGAGAGGGAGAAGTTTGTTTTTCCAGCCACTTGGAACACAGGCCACGCCTGAGCAGCCACAAGCTCTGGAGGGCTTGACAGGCTCATCAGAGTTATCTGATAACTCATTTGAGAGGTCACGGCTTCCAGAGGCAAGCTGGGTATTGTTCCCACTCTATAAAATGTTAACTGGCCTTTGGAGATATACAAGAAAAATAGATACAGGTCAGTTTTTCAGCTTAAAAAAGGCACATCTAAGAAGATATTAGAAATCTGCTTTGTGGGATGCAATTTAGAGATAAGTCCTGTATATACTGTGAGCATGAAGTTCTGGAGTTAACAGCTCCTGCAGACCCAGAGCCCCTGTCTCTGCTGGGAGAGGCATCTTCCTTTGGAGGAACAGTGAACAGGGAACATGGTCGGAGGCCAGTTTCTGTGTTAATGAGCTTGGCAAGACTTGAAGGTAATTAATCTGGAGAGTTTAGAACATAGTGTTGGGCTAAAATGATTGTTCTGTTGTGTGTTTTACTTGATAAGCCAAGACTTTATCTCCGAACTCCCCCTGGGCTGAGGCTAAACCCTAGCTGCAGTTTCTTTTGGTTATAGCAGATGTTAGTTTACCTCTTGGTGATGAATGCTGAGACACCCCAGTTTGTTCAATCCAGAATCCAGGAAAAGGAAGGCCTACCTTGGGCTCTTTGCTACACCCTTTAACACAGAATAGAGACCCATCCCCTGATTATAGTAATTTTCATTTGATTTGAAGGATCTTGTTTAAAACATATTTATCACTTTTATTTTCTATAAATACATTTCCTGACAATTTTCTATAGATGATATGATTTAGCTACACAAAAAATGTATTGTCAGGTACCTTCTTATGAGTCTGGCTGTGTTATGATTTGTAGCCTGGCTCTTCTGCATAGCCATACTGTTACGAGCAGGCACATCAAAGATGTCAGGAAATAAGAATGGAAGCCAGCATCTGCTGGGGAGGTGCGGACCCAGCAACCGACCCCACGATCACAGCGAGGTCACAGGGAACCATCTTCTTTCTTTTACTGAATCACTGAGTTTTGCAATGTTTTGCAACTTTTGAAATAACTTCATGGCTTTTATAATTAGTAAGTAAAAATTACATGAAATAATTTGAGCGTTCACATTTTTATAAAACGTTGCTGCCTTGTTAGTCTGGAGATATTTTAAAAATTAAAAAAAAAAAACCAGCTAATCACTAAAAGTGTAATCAAAGCTGTCCTGGGACAGTTGGCGAGATGATATGAAATTAGAAAATTTCAAACTATTGGAGACTTTATATTTCCCCCAAACAACAACAAGTTCCAGAGGGTTAAAAAACAAAACAAAACAAACAAACAAACAAAAATCAAACAAAAATTGACTTGTTTTTGTCTTTCTTAATGACATGTAATCTTTCAGAAATGTTACTGAGGTTCTTAGGGTCTCATAAAACTGGAGTGAGGCAACCAAAGTACTAATTGTGTGACACAGAATTTAGAGGTGAAAGAAAAGGTGTGTGTGTGTGTGTGTGTGTGTGTGTGTGAATGTGTGTGTGTGTGTGTATGAATGTGTGTGTGTATGAATGTGTGTGTGTGTATGTGTGTGTGTGTGTATGAATGTGTGTGTGTGTGTGTATGAATGTGTGTGTGTGTGTGTGTGTATGAATGTGTGTGTGTATGAATGTGTGTGTGTGTGTGTATGTGTATGAATGTGTGTGTGTATGAATGTGTGTGTGTGTGTGTGTATGAATGTGTGTGTGTATGTGTATGAATGTGTGTGTGTATGTGTATGAATGTGTGTGTGTGTGTATGAATGTGTGTGTGTATGAATGTGTGTGTGTGTGAATGTGTGTGTGAATGTGTGTGTGTGTGTGTATGTGTATGAATGTGTGTGTGTATGAATGTGTGTGTGTGTGTGTATGAATGTGTGTGTGTGTATGTATGAATGTGTGTGTGTGTGAATGTGTGTGTGTGTGAATGTGTGTGTGTGTGTATGTGTGTGTGTATGAATGTGTGTGTGTGTGTATGAATGTGTGTGTATATGAATGTGTGTGTGTGTGTATATGAATGTGTGTGTGTATGAATGTGTGTGTGTGTATGAATGTGTGTGTGTGTATGAATGTGTGTGTGTATGAATGTGTGTGTGTATGAATGTGTGTGTGTGTGTGTATGAATGTGTGTGTGTATGAATGTGTGTGTGTATGAATGTGTGTGTGTGTGTATGAATGTGTGTGTGTATGAATGTGTGTGTGTGTGTGTGTATGAATGTGTGTGTGTATGAATGTGTGTGTGTGTGTGTGTGTGTATGAATGTGTGTGTGTGTGTGTATGAATGTGTGTGTGTATGAATGTGTGTGTGTGTGTATGAATGTGTGTGTGTGTATGTTTTGTGTATATATGTGTATGTGCATGTCTGGGTATGTTCATGTACATGCACAAGTGTGTTGTTTGTGTGCATGTGTCTGTGTATAAACGTGTGTGTCAATGTGTATGTATGAGTGTTTGTGTTTGTGTGTGTGTGTGTCACCTTTGACCTTAATAGTAGAAAAGGGAAATGGAGAGTTAGAAGAGGCAATACTTGTTTTAAAAATTAAGCACATGACGTTTGACATTGTGTTCCCTTTTCCTTTAAAAACCATTTAGCACCAGTCCCACTCACCGCCATTAACAGCGTTCCAAGACATTTTAAAAACCTTAAACCAGTTTTCCATCTGTTTTTTTTTTCTTGTCACCTTAAGAAAAGTCAGTTCAATGATGCTTGTCTTACCCAAACAATTACTCGCACTGAGTGCGCGTGTGCTTCCCGGCTTCCCTAAGTTGGACAATTTGAGTGCCCTGCCATGGAGGACGTCGCACTGGGAGCTATGGAAACAAGTTTGTAAGAACTTCTCTCAGGACTTAGAACAGAACTGTGCAGTTATTTATTAATAATAATCAGGATTAGCGAGGGCAATGACAGACTTCTTGTTCATGATAAAACACACTTCCACCACTGGAGGAGAAAACTTTACAAATGCACTTATCCTGAACGACGCATCCCACTCTGGCTTTTTTTTTTTTTTTCTGTCTTTCCCATTTATCCCTTGTTTAAAAACAGCACTTTGTTGTATATTAATTATATAGTTAGACCTACACATTGTCAGTTGAGGAAATATTTACACTGAACTGCCAACAGTTTAAGGGACCAATTACATCTTAAGTGTGGAATGTCAGTGTACACAGCCGAGGAGTTTGGGAGTATTTTTTAGAGGGAGGCATTGTCTATGAGAATGTTAGAATGTAAGTTGTCATCTTGTGTTGGGTTTCATCATCAGAGCATGTGACTTGAGGCTTCAGGAAACAAATGAGGAGCCTTTGACAAATGGAACACTTGCCATATTCTAGAACCTCATATCATTTCTTAGTTTATTCTTTTTTCCACAATTTCTTTTATGGTCATTGATTCTTTCTGATATGAGACGTATTTTCAAAGATGCCTACAGTTAATTGTACCTAATAATACTTTATTTTAAAGTTTTTTAAAAACTAGAATACAAACTGAAAATTACAAGAACCAGACAAACAGCTGTTCATTTATCAGACTACTAAAGCTTTGAAAAATCAATATTGTCAGTGGTGAGCTGCGTTAGGAGCTGTATTATTCCATATTGACAATATAAGTGATCATATTAAACTAATAGCTTACACTGATATAGTTTAAGTTACAGTGTAATGTGCAACCAGGTTCTGCGTAATGACTATATGGGTGCTGCTGCTTTAATGATAAACTAGTACACCAGGCTGGAGAAATGGCTCAGTGGTTAAGAACACTTACAGCTCTTGCAGAGAATCCAAATTCAGTTCTCTACCCCCATGTCAGCTGTGACACTTTTCTGTGCCTCAGATAGCTGAAAATACAATTTTACACATGTTTGTGCAAACTTCAACCCTCCCATGTATTTAATGTCCTACTAAACAGACATTTAATTCAACATACTTTCATGAATATAACTTGTATAAATAGTATTGAATTTATATGTATGCACCTCTGCTTATGTCATTAGAATGGGTCCCAAGAAATGAAACTGTAGTCCATAGGGTGTACCCATGCTTGCCTTACTTGACTATAATAGAATCTAGCTGTGTTGTCCTTCTTGGCTCAGCCTCCCATCGGCTGTAATTAAAGGCAGGTATCGTCAGTGGGGGCTCCTGATCACTGGTGGATAAGGAACTATCCATTTGCACACACACCCCTATTTAAAACACAGAGTTCTGTATCATCCTCAGAAGCAAACATGCTTTTGCAAATGTTTGGAACTGGAGAGATATCTCAGCAGTTTAAAGAGTGTCTTGGTCTTGCAGAAGATCCAGAGTTCCCAGCCCCCATAACAGTTGGCTTGCTTGACACCCCCTTCTGGCACTCTGAAGGCACATATACTTGTACACATGCACATGAATAAAACTTATGTATTTTTTAAGCTTTGATAATCTGGGATGTGGTTGGTCACAATTTGGTTTAATTTGTATGTCTTCAACAATTTGATTTAATTTTTATTTTTTTTGATTTTTGGATGAATGAATTCTCTCAGGTTTTTAATCAAGCATTTGTCTTTTAATATTCAGGTCGTATTCTAATAAAAAAATTAGAGAAAAATTCTGGTTTTGGTAATGAATTTATTGACATTCTGTTCCCTTCCCTGTCTTGGGAAGATTTATGACTATAAATACAAAAATAGAATATTGTTATTTTTACAAATGAGAAGAAATTGGTAACTCTTAAGTGGCATCCATTTGCTGCTCTGTGCTCCAAGTGATGGGACTTTGCATAATTGAAATAATACCACCAACACTGTAGCGTCCTCACCATGAAGGGTTTATCTTTATCTTCTCCTGTGCCCAGAGCCAGCACACCTAGTATCCGATGTACCCCATGCTAAATAAGCACACTATTGAATATAGGCTGGAACAAGAGTGCTGTTTGGAATGGAGAGTTGCTGGTTGCTTGTGTTCACTGTAAGGCCATTTGCCTCTGCTCTCTGGTGTGGCCTCTGCATGGGTGCTAATGCGGCCAAGGTCAGAGGGTCTATCTGCGTATGACCTATTTAGCTTTGTTCCATGTCATGGCCACAAACTGTACTTTTTTTTCTTTTCTGTGCCCAGCTGACTGGGAAAAATAGTGTTGTTCATCACATGAGAGACAGGTTGGAGGGAGGTCCTGAATTCCCTAGCTGTGAAGAGCTCAAGTTGTTCACTGTGCTCTTTCAGGGATCTAAAGCCCTGCTTTTCTTCTCAATGTCCCAGGATCCATCAGGACATACACACACAGACACACACACACAGACACACACACACAGACACACACACACAGACACAGACACACACATAGACACACTCACACACACACAGAGACACACACACTCACACACAAAACATATAACTCACACACACACACAAGTCTTTCAAACTAAACATACACGTTCATACACTCAGACACTCCCATATAGATTCTTTCTCATATACATATATTGTGAACCACACAACTCACACACTAACATCCTCTCCTCTCTCGCACACACATGCTTTCTCTCTCTCACACACACACAAGTCACACACTTACATATAGACACACACTGTCTTTCACCACACCCCTATACTTGTGCTGTAAGCACAGCTCTGTCCTAATGCAAGGACATTGTTATCTGCAGCTTCCTATTTTATAATTCAGTCATTTGAATATTAAGGATACAGATGATTTAGAAGTGAGAAATGAGTTGGTGGCTCATCAATCTTCCTAATGCTGTACCAATCCCAACCATAAAATTATTGTCATTGCTACTTCATAACTGTAATTTTGCAATTGTTATGAATTATAATGTAAATGTTTTTGGACACAGAGGGTTGCCAAGGGGGTCACGACCCACAGGTTGAGAATCACTGGTCTAAATAGTCTCACTCAGCTACTTTGGAGGGACAAAAAAAATGAACTTTGATAGAAAAAATTTATTCATATTTATTGGGAGGAAAATGGAAATTTTGGGAACGGCTGGTCCCTTAGTTGTGATGAAACATCATGACCAAAACTAACTTGGGGAGGAAAGGGTTTATTTCATTCATAGTTCTTCATTAAAAGCAGTGAGGGCAGGAACTCAAGTGGTGTAGGGACCTAGAGGTCCTAGCTGGTACAGAGGTGAGAGAGGGGTGAGGCTTACTGACTTGCTCTCCGAGGCTTGTTAAGAGGACCACCAGCCCAGGGGCACCAGACAGGGCCCTCCCACATCAATCACTAATTAAGAAAATGCCTACAAAGCTGCCTACTTGATCTGATGGAGGCATTTTCTCAAATGACACTTTCTCCTCTCTGTTGACTCTGGGTTGTGTCAAGTTGACATAAAACTAGCCAGCACAGGTTGGTTGCATCAAAAATAAATTATTTATTATCTCCTGAAACAATAATACTATCTACAAATGTTGTGACTGTTGACTTAGCTACATTGTGTAAAATGCATCCATTTCCCCTGCTCACTCCTGCTCCCTCTCTCCCAGGGAGTGGCTTTCTAGCTGCTGCTCTGCCTTCCTCAGCGCTCTGCTCCTTCCCTTTCCCATCCGGTTCCCCATACCTCAGCCCTATTTCCTCAAGCCCACTGGCAGTTCCTGGTCCAGATTGTCAGCATCACAGGTAGCACAGGCTGTTTCCAGGCAGATGCTCTGTTTCCTGTAAGAATGCAAGGCTCTTGTTGCTGCCCTCTTTCTTGTCTGGCCTGGATGTCCCAGCTCCGGTTCGTGTGCTTTTTTTTTTTTTTTTTTTTTTTTTTCGTTTTTACTTAATGGGCTTACTTAGGAAGAAGCTGGAACCCATGGTGACTTAAGTGGCCCGATGTTGAACAGTATATTTCCAAGTAATTCACTTTGTTGAGTATCTAGCAATTTGCACGAGTATTGATTAATGCCCTGGAGACAGTCAAGTGAGAAATGGTGCATGTGTGGAGAGCAACAGGAGCCTCCTTCATGCTAAGCAATAAAGCGGGGATTTTTTTAAATGCATAGTTGTCAGCCGGTGTCACCACGTCTTTCTCCTTCCTTATCTGTGTTTATGCATTATTTGGTAAATCAGGAATCTTGGTTAATGGTAGGGAGGGAGATATAAGTGGTGGGATCTAAAGGTTAGCCTGAACTTCCATCCTAGACAGACCTGGGAAAATCTCAGGGCTGCCACCTAGAAATTGTGCAACCATGGACATACAACCTTAGTACCCTTATTTATGAAGTGTAAATAGCCATGTCTACATTAGGTTCTTCCTGGGAATTCAAAGGAAAGCATGTATACTCGGCAGCAAATATAGTCTCTGTCACCTGGCAGTCACTCACTGTGTCCGTTCTATCAACTCTCTGGTGTCCAGGGATTGCACACTTACAATGCAAGGTTCATGTGTGCCCCCTCTCAGGTTTATTATTATTTTCAAAGTATTTTCATTATTTTTAAATATATGTATGCATGTGTGTGTGTGCATGTATGGGTGAGTGCATGTGATTGTAAGTGCCTTTGGAGGCCAGAACAGTTAGATTCCACAGAGCTGGAGTTACAGGCAGTTGTGAGGCACCTGACATGGGTGTGTCTTCTTGTGTAGAGTTTATTGGGGTTATGGGACAAGGACAGTTAAAAAATATATTAACTATGAATGTGTTGTGGACCTACTGGAGGTTGTTTAGAATATTTAGTTCATGGCTAGTCACAAACATTCCCAAGGGAAACACTGGGATGGTAAGATGTAAGCTACATCTCATGAGTGAGTCACAAAGCCCAGAAAGGAACCCTGGCTCCTCAGCCTCCTGACTTCTCTAGCTCACCTCCCTTCTCCACCTAAATGATACCCTGCATACTAATAAGTGTTTCTTTTTTGGTACCATCTCATGAAAGCATAATTTAAATCAGTCCTATAGCAGTAAACAAAGGATGTTGGGGCTAAAGCTGGCCTTCCTTCCGACTCAGTGTTGATTTGGTTTCTGTGTTTGTTGTCCATTGAGATGGAAGGTTTGCTCTCTGAGATTTTGCTTGTTCTTTCTTTTCTTCCTCCTCCTCTTCTTCCTCCTCCCCTCTTCTTCTTCCTCCTCCTCCTCCCCCTCTTCCTCTTCTTCCTCCTCATCTTTCTCCTACTCCCCCTCTTCCTCTTCTTCCTCCTCATCTTTCTCCTCCTCCTCCTCTTCCTTCTCCTCTTCCTCTTCTTCCCCCTCCTCCTCTTCTCCTCTCCCTCCTCTTTCTCTTCCTCCTCCTCCTCTTCCTCCTCTTCCTCTTCCTCCTCTTCCTCCTCTTCCTTCTCCTCTTCCTCTTCTTCCTCCTCCTCCTCTTCTCCTCCCCCTCCTCTTCCTCTTCCTCCTCTTCCTCTTCCTCCTCTTCCTCCTCCTCGTCCTCGTCCTCCTCTTCCTCTTCTTTCTTTTCTTCCTTTTCTTCTTCTTCCTCCTCCTCTTCTCTCTATTTCTTTCTCTTTTCTTCCTTCTTCCCTCCTCCCTCCCTCCTTCACCCCTTCTTCCTTCCGACATGCTCTCTCACTATGTGGCTCTAGCTGGCCTTGACCATGCACAGACCCTCTTGCTTCTGTTTCCTGAGGGCTACACCTGTCTTCATCTTTTTAAAAAGATTTATTTAGTTTTATTTTATGTGTATGAGGTATTTTGCCCACATGTATGTGTCCACCACATGTGTACCATGTCAGGTCCTCCAGAAGAGGTTGCATGCTGGCTGTGCCAGTCAGTGGTGGTCAGTGACCCTCAGGTTCAAGCTTCAGTGTGCTCTCACAGAGTGAGGGAGCTGTCACTGCTCTTAACTGAAGAGCCATCACTCCAGCTTGCTACAGTGGCTTTAAAATCTAAGTTTTAAATGTATAGAAAACAGGAATGAAATCCCCAAAGTTTGCATTATCTGAACTATTCTTAGAATATTAATTACATGCTCAGCATAAACCTTTTTATACAAGAACAGAGAATTTTTACAGAACAGTTTCCCTTCTTTGTGTGTGTAGCCTTTCAATGTTTGTTTTAGTGAAAGGCTTATTTGGCTTAGGCCAAGTTGTGCAAGAGCAAACTTGGGAAGGGCACATGACTGAAGGGCTCATGAGGAGTTCTCTAAGCTAGCTTGTCCTTGTCAGATCACCCCTGATTCCTCTTGTCTACACAGGGATATCTTGGAGCCTAGCAGCAATGACTAAGTCTACAGCCTCCCATTCTCTCTTGGGGTCAGTGGCAGATCCATTTACATATGGGAAATTGAAGCTTGGATATGAAGACCACCTAACACATGAAAGCATGTGGCTTTCTGATGTCACAAGCACACTTCATATCTGCCCTTCACCTCTGCTGCTGAAGCAGACATGTGTAATAGATTCTCTCTGAGATGAGAAACAGCTGAACTCCCATCCCCCAATGACAGGGTCCCTGGGTCACAAGTCCCTTCACTAGATGGTCAGCTTCCATTGTGGTGGAGTCCCTCAAGGAATGTTGGAACAGAAAAGCCCAACAGATGCAGACACATAAAACTTCTTGGTGGCTTTCTTAAGCCAGACACCAGAGTGAAGTAGGCTCAGCTGCATGCTAGCTGTGCTGTTCAGTGGTCAGGGACCCTCAGCTTCAAGCTTCAGTGTCCTCACAGAGTGAGGACAGAATTGATTCTTCCTCCAGGTGTGCTCTGAAGATCAGAAAAGCAGCATCATGTGGCGGCTGTGCCATCCATAGAAAGCCAAATTTGGGCATGTGGAACAACTCTGTTTGCTGTTGAGAGGATAGCAAGAGGCTTGTTAGGCCAAGGGATTTCTCATGGAGAAATTCCTACTGAACTATTGACCATACCTGGGAGATGGTTGCCTTGCACCCTGACCATCAGAGGGATGGCATCCACATGGTGTTTTTCAAACAAGTGGTTTGTGGATTGATTTAGTAGGTAAGTAGGAAAGACTAGTAGCTGTCTTGATCACTTTCTTAGATATTTCCATATGAGTGCTTACTTCAAGAAAATAAAATATATTAGTTACTAGTCTCATTGCTGTGACCTAAGGGAGAATAACTGAGCCATGCTCCTCAGGACATACTCTACCATGGCAGTAGCAGCATGCAACCGCAGGTGCACAAGAATCATGTGGGTCAGGGAACAGAAAACTCCGGCCAGAAGTGGGTGGGACTATAACCCACTGGGCTCACTGCATATTATTCCTCATTCCTTACAGGCCCCACAGTGCCTCTCAAAATAACACCAACAATTGGAGAAAGGTGTCCAAAACACAAGAGCCTGTGAGTGATATCTCACTCTCAAACCCTACCATGAGTCAAAAAAGAAAAACAAAAAAGTCTTTATTCTGTTTGTTTGAGACAGGACTCATCATTGTATCCCAAGCTGACCTAGAATTTGGTAGATAGCCCAGGCTGGCCTTAAACTTAGGACAGTCCTCTGTCACAGTTTCCTGGGTGCTGAGGAATGAACCACCATGCCTGACTAGGAAGAAACGTATTGAATGGACTGGTTGCAAAATAATACTAACTACAATCTGGGCAGTGTTTTGTGTTAACTAAGAAAAGAATCTTCCAGAGGCCTTCTCAATCCCTTGAGACTGGATAGGATCTCTTTCCAGTCACCCTGCTTTCATCCATGTCAAGGAGCTGTAACCCCATGGAGGGAGGGGAAGCTCCTATCATGTCTCTGACACACACATGCCTAGTTTTAATTGTCTGCTCTCCTCCTGTCTGTTCAGCCAGACAATAAGGTCCTTACAGACAGAGAATGTGTGTTCGTCATTATTAGTTCAGAAAGCTTGGTGGATTCTGTGCTCCTAGGAAATATTTCTTAATGTTTCCTTCTTCCAAAGCAATATTTTCTTCTTGGTTACTTGAAGAGGCTGAGTATGCACTGATACCAAGTGAGGATGATGTTGGAAATCATGAGCAACATACCAAATGATGTCAAAAGAGACAAAAATGGCAAAGGTGAAAATTGACAGTGTGGCATAGCATCTGTCTGATGTGTATGTGTTCTTATTGGCTTCCAGAACAGTCCAGGAAGCCGGGAAGATTGTTTGCTTCCATTTTGCATGTAGGGAAGCTTGGGGTGGTTCCTTACCCACTTCAAGGATCACATCTGAAAAGGGTAGCTCACCAGCCCTGGAGTGTGTCTAACACTGTGGTGTTTATACTCTCAACTTTCCAGGTTATGAAACAGCTTTGTTGACAGTGAGAGCCTCTGTGTAGGTCAGGTTTTACCATGTATTTGTCTTTATAGCCACCTCGAGTGATGCATGAGGGGTACTGTTTAATGCCCCTGACTGGCAGTGTTGGTATCCCAGAACTAGAAGGAATTAGAAACTCGTTAGGTGCCTGAGCCCCTTCTTCAGCACCTCATTGGTCTGTCTTAGAGGCCACTGCAGTTAATGTGTTAGAATTGCTGCCTCTTAATGCAGCCCATCCCATTGTAAATAAAAGTGACATCAAAGAAGCTAGCCAAATGCATCAGGTGTCAGAATAATAGTGTACAGAAACTCATGAGAAGAGGGGTCAGTGCTCACATGGATATGGAGATGAGGCAGAGGCTAAGCTGTGAAAAGTATATCTAAGGGGCAGAAGTCTTCCATGAACCTGCATGGTGGTGCCTTCAGGGTTATGAGTAAGGCCTGTGGATAGGCCCTTGGCTCCACCCTGAGCACGGAAGCCTGAGCTCTACTCCCATTTGCTGTGAGTTGCAGGCCCCAGAGAGAAAGACAGATAAGACTTCTGACGTTGGAGCTCCTTTGACCTCAGCCATCTGAGGTCACTCTGGCTTTGATGAGGCTGGGTCTCTTCTGAAAGACATATGCCTTAGTGTGGGTTGTTGTCCCATTGAGGGTTTTCTGAATATAACTGTAGTGCATAGGGGTTGGGATGATTTACCAGACTCCAGTAAGACAGTAGCCCACATGACAATTTTTTGAGGAAGGGTTACACTACAGGCATCTCCATATGAAGTTGCAGACTCGTGGGCATGGGGCCTTTATGGGCCACCAGGAGTCTGTCTCTAAGCCACGATTTTACTCCTGAGGTCACCACACCCAGAGTCTGCTTCATGTGCCATGTTTTCCACTCCCATATCGACCTATACAGTGTATCTATCTGACTCCTAACTCTTCTTCCAAGCAGTGTGCCAGTGTCTCTCGCTCATCTGTGGGTCCACTCAGCAAGCATTCCCGGGAAGCATATCAAGTGCTGGATGCTGGGGCTGGAGCCATCACAAATCCTTGGCTAAATAGCCTTCTCCCACATCCAAACAGCCTGACTTGTGCCATGATCCCTGCTTTCTAGTCCTTAGCCAAGGTCCTTGCTAAGTTGACTTGAACTTAGGCTTGTTCCCACAATCCCTCTTTGCTATGTATGTGAATGACCTATCTGTGACTCCCCCCAAACCATAATGTGGTGGCAGGAATGGTGGCAGGAATTTTTCCATGAGGACACTAACTTCCAAAGCTTTCCAACCTTCAAAAATTAGATGGACACCATGGACAGTTGTAGACCTACAAAGTGTGACCATCTGCAAGCTGACCAGAAGTGGCTCTCCTTGTGTGTTCCAGTGGGTGTCATGTGCCCAGTGGTCAGCAGAACAGTGCAGGACCCAGGCAGAGTTCCCATTGGCAGGCATCTTTCTCACAGTCTTGGTGAATGGCAACTCTACCTGCTCTTACCTCACTGAATCTCTTCATTCCCTTTCTTTGATCTTCTTGCCTTTAGTCCAGTGGTTCTCAACCCATGGGTTGTGACCCTTTTGTGGGGTTGAATGACTCTTCACAGGGGTCTTCTAAGACCACCAGAAAACAGATGTTTACATTATAATCTATAACAGTAGCAGAATTATAGTTATGAAATAGCAACAAAAATAATTTTATGTTTGAGGTCACCACAACATGAGGAACTGTATTAAGGGGTCTCAGCATTAGGAAGGGTAAGAACCACTGGTCTAGTCATTAACATAGGGTAAGCCTTTAAATATGCTGGTCTCTGGGCCAAATTCGTCTGTGGCCACCCTTGGATGAGAGATGGAAAATTGTACAGAATCATTGGGAAGAGATTTGAGTCACAAGTTTTGCATGGACCCAGGATGGTCTGGTAGCATATGCCTGTGATTTCAGTGCTTGAAAACTGGAGGCAGGAGGATTCTAAATTCTCAAGGTGAACCTAAGCTACATAGTGACATCCCATCTTTTTAAAACAAGGTCTAGACATCTATCCCTGAAAAGCCTTGAACACCTCCTGCCTTTGCCTCCAGAGTGCTAAAAGATTGGCACCAGAGAGTATGACCTGCAGATGTGGCAGCACTTCCTGCTGTAAAGTGTTGTACCCTGCTGGCCTCTTCTGGAAGGACCTGGATGCTGATTTTGGGTGGCACAGCAAGTGCATCGCACCTTTTCCATGTGGATGCTGGGGAGGGTGGGTGTCCACTTGGTACAGGTAAGGGACTGTTCATAAATGCAGCTCTTTGTTGTCCTTTCAGTGATGGTTCCTGCCACCATGATGGTTGAAGCTCGTGAGGTTTGATGACGCTGCAGCATGTATAGTGTGGAAGATCTCCTGATTTCTCATGGATACAAACCAGCCCGAGATGCCGCAGCACCATGTGAGGACAAATCAGAGCGATGCAGGTCAACAAGGACAGGACCCCGAGCTGGCCAAGGCCTATTGAATGGGTACAAGGATGGTGCTACAGCCCATACCCACAATAGGACATCCCTGGGGACGGGACATGTGAGCAACTCTGAAAACCGCATCAGCAGGCCAAGAGGCCACAGGGAGCACCAAAGCACTTCTAGAACTCCCGAGGCACGGTAAGCTTTGAGTTGACCCAGAGATTTCTTTTGACTTGGGAGTTTGACATTGGGTTATATGTAAGTAAATCAACTCTTCCTGTTTGGCTGGGTTGGGAGAGAGAGAAAGAGAGTCAAAGATGGGGATGAATTTTGCTTGGCCTACATTTGGGATCTGAGGTCTGGTGGTAGTCAGCACAGAGCTGGGTAGCAGACCTGCATCTCCCCCGCAACCCATCAACAGTCTTACCAAGGCAAGCACAGCATCTCCTGGCTCTGATTTTCTTCTCTTGTAAAGTGCTTGGTCAATAGGATGCATCCTGGAGCTTTGTAGAGCTCGTTCATGCCACCCAACACAAGAGTGCCATGTACTTCAGTAGCATGTAGAGTTCAGGAAGTTGGAAAGAAGCACGTGCTCCTCTGTTTACATGTTCACATGTAGCATTTGACCCATCTTGCCTTTGCACCTATGTTATCCCATCTGAGCACAACGATACCTGTGTGTGTGGTTCCTTATGAAAGAAAATGGGGAGGGGGTGGCAGGAGAATTCTGGTGAGAACAGGAATTCAAGCCACCATGCAAAGGATTCCTGAAACCAGTGCCATCCCTTCATCAAACAGTGCTTATCTTGAGAAAGTAAAAGTATATAGAAAGCAGAGTTCTAGGTGTGCAGTGTACTCTGGGGCTGGCTGTGACCAGCCAGAGGTGACAAAGTGACAGAAGCCAGGGTCCAAAGAAATAAACATGGTATTAGGTTAAATGAATGGGTAAGAATTAGCCGTCTGTGGTCATAGGTTTTTTTCAAGAGAAAACCTTTTCCTAGTTGGGCCCCAGTTTCCAGATAGCGATGGAAGGGGCTTTGTTTGAAGAGTATTCAATGCCTTGAATGGTGGGCAACACAGAGGCATGCAGGGCTCTTCCTGCCTTGTATAGTAAAGGCAGGCATACTTACATTAACCACTTGGGTGAGCTCAGGAGGGACTCCAATGCTGCAAGGTTAGGAAGGGCTTTCTTAACCTTGCTCTTCAAAAGTCAAACCTTTGTGGGCTACTTCTTGGGCTTTCCATCCATGCTCCTCTGGAAACATTCTAGCTGGGGGTTTCTGGAGGGGAGTCCATACTTACAAGTTGGTTAAGCGTTACAAGAACTTTACTGCCAGGCAAACTTGGGCTTGATTTTCTCCTGACTTCTCTTCTTTCTGCTTTAAGGCTGCATCTGTCTTTCTTTCAGCTTGAATCACAAGGCACCAAGGTTGGCCTGGACACCTGTTTCTTCCGTTTCCTACAGAGTTTGAAC
This sequence comes from Mus caroli, assembly GCF_978045245.1. NCBI lineage: Eukaryota > Metazoa > Chordata > Mammalia > Rodentia > Muridae > Mus > Mus caroli. The sequence continues at coordinate 1,627,261 of NW_028227274.1, forward strand.
TGCACACACAGTGCTTTTTTTGATTTAGAGAACCCTTTTGAACACTGGACTCAGGGTTTTCCCTTCCTTTGTATAGGAGCAAACTCCTGAGACCCACCAGATACCCCTTCCCAACCCTATGCAAGTAGGCACAGTCTCTTGTAAGCAGCCTCTGTGTTGTGAGTGAGGTGATCAGATGACTAGCTGTGTGTCACACTGGTGTGTTTTCTTGTGGATGACAACGACTCCTCTTCTGTGTGTTGCTGAGATTTACTGATTAACCCAGAAAGTAAATAGTGGCTCTTGGAGAAAAAGGGTACCTTATAGAGTAGAAAGAGAAAATGCACATGTGTGTGCAGAAACCCCTGCCCATGCAGGTATTCCTGGATGACCTGAAAAGGCACCTTCTTCCATTGGTAGCCAAATGATACTAAAAACTAGGAGGCATGTCATAGGAAGTGTTTCTTCATCAAGAAGATGTTGCTTTGGGAGGAAGTAAGTGGGTGCCGGTATTGAACAACTCAAACAGTTCAACCTAAAGATGAAACCAAGCACACCACAGCACTTGCAAATCCTGCATCCGAATGACTAAATGATGTTCTACCAGCTCCCAGCCTCTGGTCTCTTGACAAGTGCATCTGTGGGCTTGTAACTGGTTCTGTCCCAACAGTGGCCTCTGCTGGGCTGATCCCCAGGTCTTCTGGGCACATGGGGCTCTGGATGTTGAATTCCAAGCTGTAAGGAGACTGGGCAAATCACAAGGCTCCTCTAGTGTCTCCCCTCTGGCTAAGGACTGACCTATGTGTTGTCATTGTCCCTACATCTTGAGTTAGGCCCACAGCACCTGGCTACCATTCTTGGGAAGGTAGAGGCCAGTGCATGTGGAACCTCAGAGTGAGCACCGAAGCCCCTAGAGTGAGCATGGAGGCCAGCTGTTTTATTTTGCCAGCTTGTAGAGACACGAGCAGGGCAGCGATGTTGTTTCATAGAAGCCTAGAGAGTGTTGTTGGCTTGCCAAGGGCTACTCTGGGTAGCAATGGAGGGATCCTAGAAGCTGGGTATCTGTGGCTGCCACCCTGCATCAGTGAAGGTCCTGGTCACACTTCCAGTGTGAGAGCCCTCAGCCTGTGAGCTCTTCCTCCAGCTGCCAAGTGCTGACTGCCTTCACCTTGTGTCGTCTACCCTCTTGGGAAGGTATGGCTGGGTCCCATCCTGTCAGTAGGCACTGAAGGGATGCATGCTAATCACTGCATTAGATAATGTGTACAGTTCTGCTTGGCTGTGGACATTGTTCAGTTATATGTATCAATGCAAGGAAGAGTTGCCTACAGCCTGGCACTCAACTGAAACATCAATCAAGGGCTTCTCCAGATGTAATTAGCAAAGCAAGGTACTTGTTTCCTAACCTTGAAGACATTGCCCAGAGCTCTCACCACTATTAGATCAAGTGATACTGAACAGTCAAGACAGGAATGATTAACAGTTTTGGGAAACAGAGGTGAAGGGATGTGTGAACTTGCTAAAAAGCTTTTATGTTCAAGTGGCAAAGATGGGGCCAAGAGTCAGTTCACACATGTGCAGTTTATCCAAATTAGTGACAAGAGAGAACTTGCTTTCTGAAGCTCTATGTCTGGGATTCTGCTTCTATAGCTGGACAGCATAGAAAATAGGCTCTAAGCCCCAACTGTGTGACCATTCTCAACAGCCAGCCTGGCTCCCTTGCCATGATGTGACGCTGGTTTCACAGTAGGCCCCGTAGCTGCCTCCTTGCCTAACCAGCCTGCCTTTCCTGCTGCCAGGACTATACTTTTTGTATAGTCCAGGCTCACCTTTTGTATAGCCCTGGCCTGGCTTAGTCACAACTGATTCCTCACCTACTCTCCAAGCTCTCCTGTTGCCCAGCAGGAGACTCTGCCTTCCCAGTACCACTTCTGCAGGTCAGCCCCATAGTAACTTTCTCTCCCTGAATTCTCTAGCATTGCCTCCCAGCCTCTGGGATTGCCTTGTCCTGAAGGCCGATACCTTATCTGCTATATCGGCAACCCCATTGCTGGCGCTTTTGCTTCATAAATATTCATTCTTTAACAACGTCACCAGGCTAGTCTGGCACCATGATTTCCAGGCATTTATCTAAGTATTTCAGCATATCAGACTTCTGGGATAGGGGAGGGTCTTGCCTGCATTGAGACTGACAGGCTTCGGTTCCATGGTAAGAAAGAAGAGGAGGGTTGACTTCCCAGCTAGACAGCTGAGTGGCCACCATCCTCTCCCTGTGACACTGCAGCTTGAAGAAGGGCTTATTTTGCATCACAGTCCAGAGAACACAGTATACATCATGGTGATACCGTCATGGAGTTGAGAGGCTGGACCACGACAGTGAAAGTTTTTGGCACAGCTTGTTTTACATCCTGTTCGATAGAGCACAGACCTATGGGGCTAGAGCCTGAAGTAAAATAACCTCCAAGACCCACAGCAATCTGGTCTGCTAGCTAGCCTAAACCTCATAAGGTTATATAGCCTTACTAGAGGAATTATTCATCCTGTCTCTCCTTGTGGATAGCCTTGGCTCTTGGTTTTGTGTAATCCCCTTTGCTGGGCAGGCCCTTCCTCATGTGGACAGTGACTTCACCCCAGAAACAGGTTCCAGGTTTCTCTTCCATAATGGTTGTCCTAAGTATGCTTTCTATTACTGTGATACAACACCATGACCAAAAAAAAAAAAGCCTTAGGAGAAAAGGATCTATTACATCTTACATCATCAAAAGGAGTCAGGACAGAGATCACAGAGGAGAACTGCATACTGGCTTACTCCCAAGCCCATATTCTGCTACTTTTTTGTATAGTCCAGGCTCACCTCCTCAAGGTTCAGCCCACACTGGGCTAGGCCTTCTAACATCAATCAACACAAACATGCCCACAGGGCAATCTGATAGAGGCAATGTGAGGTGCCATCTTCCCAGATAACCCTAGGTTTGTGTTAAGTTGACAACTGAAGCTGACTATGACATGGTTTAACAGCAGAGCCCACAGCTGCATTACATCTGTATCTCTTTAAATTTTGAGAAAATAGTGTCTGGTGTTGGGCAGCAGCAAGTACTTCAGGGTACGTCCCCTGCAGCAGCCAATGAGCCGCAGAGGTTCTAGTTCCCACAGTGAGGCGTGATGAGGGCAGCTTGCAGGCCATGAGACACTGAGCGTATGGCCCTGAGCGTATGTGCTCTGAGTATGGAATGTCTTTTGGCAGGCTTATGTGTTTGAGCACTTAATCTCTACATGTGGCACTGCTTTGGGAGGCTGTGGGACTTTTAAGAGGTGAGGTCACATGGAGGAAGTGAGTCACCTCATGCCCCTGCTGCCATCTGAATGTCCCCATGGCACCCCTGATGAACTATGAGCTGAGAAACTTTTGGCTTCTTAGTTGCTTTTGTCAGACATTCCGTCTGAGTGGCAAGCAAACAAGGAAGACTACCCAGACACAGATGCTCACGCCACTCGGCAGAAGCCTGGTTCATCTACCCATTACCTGGCCTTTTCCCTGTTCATGTACCATGCTCTTCTCAGAGAGCTACCCTAGAGGCCAAGGAGCCTTCACTGGGACCCTTATATCATCAAATGGAGTCAGAGCAGAGGCTCACAAAGAACCCAAAGGCAGAAACTAAAACAGAGACCACAGAGAACTGCTTACTGGCTTACTCCCAAGCCCATATTCAGCTATGTTTTTATATAGTCCAGGCCCACCTTTCCAAGGGCAGCACAGCCCACATTGGGCTAGGCCTTCTTACATCAATCAACAATAAAAAAATGCTACACAAGCATGCCTACAGGGCAATCTGATGGAAGCAATTCTTCAGTTGAGATGCCCTCTTCCCAGGTGACCACCAGGCTCCACTGAAAGTGACTTAAACAGAACACAAAACTCATAGGCCACATCCCAAGCTTTCTTGCCTTGTGAATGATCACACACATTCAGGAGCACATACATGTGGGCACAACTACAGTGCACACACACATGAGTACATCCACACACACACAAGAACACATGTATAAGCACACATGCATGGTCCACACACATCAGCACATACATGCATGAGCTCACCCATTCATTGGTGCACATACATATATAGCACACAGCGAAATGGGTGGGACACCATGGACGAAGCTTCATGCTTCCTTAGCTCCCATTCAAATATGTGAAGGCTGTTATCAGTCTTCACGGGTTTCCTTAATGTGTTTCCTGTGGAATAGTGTAATCAGAGGAAGTTGCAAGCTGTGAATAAACAGCACAGAGATTTGAATCTGAACGTCACCCCACAATAGGCTCTGCTTTGCTTCACTCGGAAGTTCTTCTTTCTTCCCTTCTTTATTTCTCCCTCTCCCTCTTCCTCCTCTCTCCCTCCCTCCCCCCTCCCACTCCCTTCCCCCCCTCCCCCTCCCCCTCCCCCTCCCTCTCCCTCTCCCTCCCCATCTTCCTCTCTCTCCCTCTCTTCTCTTTCTCGATCTCTCTCTCTTTCTTTCTCATCTGTCAGTTACTGTGATTATCCTGCATCAACAACACCATGACTAATTAGAGACTGAGCAACTGAGGACACCTCTGATGCTGCTCCAGACTCTTGTCCTGGCTGGTTTTAGAACAGGTGGATAAATATCCATTCTCACTGGTGCTGCTGGGTATGGTAAACAGTTCTTTTTTTTTTTTTCAGCTTCTCTCACATCATACCCTACTTATAATGGTTATCTTTAAAAGAAGTGAGTAAATGCTTAAATTTAACACCAGCTTCTATGTCTTTCTTTCTCTTTCCAAAATTCTAAGCCCACACACTTTATCTTATGGGCTTGCTTCACTTTTTCAGCACAGGGTGCTGTATCTCAGCCTTTTCCCAGGGGACAATGCTGAGCTAACATGCTCTTATGCTAGCAAAGTCCCAGGTCTCCCTTGCCCTCTCCTCCAAGGCACTCGCTCATTTTCTGGGGAAGCACCTGTGCTCCAGTACCTCCCACTCACGCTGCCACATTTCCTTTGGCTACAGAATTTGCTCAACAAGGGTGGGGTGGTGCTTCTGCTGCTGCTGCTGCTGCCGCTGCCGATGCTGCTGCTGCTGCTGCTGCTGGTGGTTAAATCCTTGAACCAGTGTCTTGCAGAAACATAGTAGCAAGGAAGGACTTCCAGAGACCTTCCTGTGTTTTGACAGCTGCAGTTTCCCCAAGAGGCTTAGTCAAGGTCCATGGGAGGATTGCTTTTAGCTAGAGATCTGGCTAAGATTGAGAGGTAGGAAATGCCTCTGGTCAGTCTAGGTAGGAGGTGAGGGAGTGGGCAGCTAAGCAAGAGGATCACTATTTTGCCCTCAGGAGGACTGTACTAAATTCTTGAGGAGAACAAAGAAAACCCAGGTGGCATGCAGCTCAGCAATGGCTGTAGGTGGCCTCTGGGGTACCCTAGAGACCTTATAGCCCTAAGGTCTCTATGTGATCCTGTCTTGCACTTCTTCTGTACTCTGCCTGCTGTGAGCTCAGCTGCTAAAGAACTGGGTTGGAAAGAGGGAAGACCCATACACCCACTCAGCAGCTGAGTGAGTGAGGATGAGGACCTGGAGGCAGGGAGGCTAGTTGAAATGGGTAGAAGTGAGAAGCTAGAGTGTTCTTTCATGTCTTCAGTGGCACTGAATAGACTATACTTACTGCTCAAGAAAGTCTGACTTGGTAAAAAAAAGTATTAATTCCGATTTGAGGAAGTAGGTACTCTGAAATAGTCTGCCTTACCTACTGCATTTACCTGAGAGCAGATGGGTGGACAGTTGCCCTTCCTGTTTTGTTTTAATAAACCAAACACTGGTTTGCTCTGCATTGTCCTGTGGAAAATGGTTGTAGCTTCTTCCTTAGCGACCAGTTGTGCTGGGCAGGGCAGCATCTTGCTATACACTCAGCCGGATCATTGGTTCCTGCTATTGTCAAGGCCTAAGGATGATTACAACGGAGAAAAAAGAAAACATGTACTAAAATAGCCATCACCTCCTGATGGCACTCCGACTTCCTCCTTCCCCCTGTGCTTGCTTGTGCGTCTTTCCCCTAGGATAGAAGAAAGAATGTTGATGTTACCTGTCCACCAAGAATTTATCACAACTAGGTTAGTAATAGTAATAAACGATATTCTCTGTTAGGTACTATGTGGAACATTTTGCATTCCACCTGATCTCCCCTTGGAGCTCCCAGAGACAGAATTGTTACTGTCTCTGCATAGAGGGAGGCATCAGAGGTCTGGAGGTTAAGGATTTAGCAGCTGTGCACATTTGGAAAGTTGTGATTCTGACACTTAAAACCCATGCCATCCTTTGTAAGCCAGGGCAGAAAGCTCACACTCCTGGCACCTGGTCACCTTCCTTACCAGCACCAGATGTGAAAGGCTCCAAAGGGGGAGCAGAATCAGCCATGAGTCCCTGCTGATGTGGCCAGGGAGCCAATGCTCAGGTGCTAGAGGTATCTGCGATTGCCCTGCTAGGGTGTGTCTAGAAGAAGTGCTGTGCCATTGGCATTCCTGTGGGCATAGAAGCCCCGGCACATTCCTCATGGGATGACTGCTTCTGCAATAAGGAAGTCCATAAAGCAGCTCCTTCCCTTCCACTGCGCCGTAACCAAAATACCCCTGCCATACAATCCCTAAGATGAAGGGACACCCTTAAATATCTAACATGACTCAGAGGTGGGGCAGACTCTCTTCTCTTAGGAACACTCTCAGAAAGTGTTTATGCAAGATGACAGACTTGATGCACACACACTGAGCCCACTCTGTGTGTCAGCCGCCAGCCTAGTGCTCTGCAAGCTGTTTTTCTTTTACTACCTCTCAGGCCTGTATTGCTACCCTCTCTACTGATTCTCGTTTTTACATTTTTAAAAAGCCCACTTATTTATTTTGTGGTATTGGGGTGTGTCCCAGCATGTGAGTGAAGTCAGAGACCTGCTGCCAGCTCTGTCCCTCCATCATGTGGGTCCCTGGAACTAACTCAGGCGGCCAGGCTCGGTGGGGTCTATACCTGTTTAGCCATCTCACTTGCTCAGGATTGTTATCCTGATACTGCTCTACCAGGCAAGGAGGTGGTTCAGAAAAGGCTTGGCACGCAAATGAGAGCAGCTGAAGTCCAGTGCTAGCTCAGTGTGGAAGAGACACTGTGGCCCTTAACACTATGGCAGGGATGGATTCCAAGCGCCTGTACTGTTCCTCTTCTGAGCTACTTTGATGGAGCCCAGGTGCCTGCACAGGATGATACAGCCTGTGGTGTTACTAACTGGCTTCCACGGCCTTTATGCAGGTATTAGCAACAGGCACTCCCCAAAACTGCCATCAAGAACTACTAAATCGACTATCTGAGACCATTGAATAGATCTCCCTCACTCCTCATTGAGATGTCTACAATTAGCATCCTTTGAAAGTCCAAACATATACAACTAAAAAGCAAGCAAACAAAGATATTTCAAATGTCTTTAGGCACATTGGGCACTCTGTGATAGCAGCCATTGCTGACATTGTGAAAACCAGGCCTAGCAGTATGGAGCCATTGGTAGCTTTTCTCCTTAGAACAGTGCCCACACAGCTTTCCAGGTACACTAGCTGGACAGTGGGATAGTCTGTTAGCTTATGCAGCAGCCTTATCTTGTTTATCCAACTAATTTTTGTGTGTGTTTGTTTGTTTCAAGACAGGGTTTCTCTGTGTAGCCCTGGCTGTCCTGAAACTCACTCTATAGATCAAGCTGGCCTTTAACTCAGAGAGCTGCCTGCCTCTCCCTCCTATGTGCTGAGATTAAGTGCATGAGCCACCACCACCAGACCATCTGACTGATTTTTAATCCATGCTAGCCTCTACACTTCCTTCAGTCTTTGTGTTCTCCCCACATTTGCTCTTATGTGTTGGAGGGCCACTTGCTGTGTGAATGTCTACAACATGCTGAAAATGAAATCATAAGCTTCCAGGCCTGTATCAAATTCTACAGGGGTAGATGGTGGACCCCATCACAAAAGTTTGCTGTGCACCTAATGCTGGGGCTGGTAAATGTGAGCAGACTGTGAAGCGATACCTACCCTCTGCCACTCTAGGAGGAGCAGGCATGGGTGCTTATGATCTTTATGCTTAGCTTATCCATCTAGCTGCAAACCACTGACCTCTTAGGAAGGAGGAAGATCACTTGAAGGAAGAGGCTGTGGCTGCAGCTATTCTGGTCCAGAACATGCAGGTGATCTTTAACAGTAGATTGCAGTACTACCAGGTGACACTTGTGGAAACCAAGAAGCCACCACTGGACCAGGAGATGTATGTATGACTATGGGAACTCCCATCCTGTCTTAGTTAAGGTTTTACTACTTTGAACAGACACCATGACCAAGGCAACTCTTATAAGGATGACATTTAATTGGGGCTGGCTTACAGGTTCACAGTTTCAGTCCATTATCATCAAGGCAGGAACATGGCAGCATCCAGGCAGGCATGGTACAGGCAGAGCTGAGAGTTCTACATCTTCATCTGAAGGCTGCTAACAGAATACTGACTTCCAAGCAACTAGGACTAGGGTATTAAAGCCCACTCCCACAGTAATACACCTTCTCCAACAAGGCCACACCCTGAAATATTGTGCCACTCCCTGGCCAAACACATACAAATCATCACACATCCCCACCCTGATCTCTACATGGAAGGACAACTGACTGGACCTGGGGTCACCCAATGGTCAGGTTCAGGATGCTGTTCATGGAACAAGGAGAGGGGACTGGAGTGCTCATGTTTCCCTTTGCACAGAGCACTCCAGGTCATCTACAAGCAGCACTCCTCAGCTAAACTCACCTAACATCCTGTGCCCAGATGGTCACAAGTCAGTCATAATGGCCGTGGAATGCACTGAGCCGATAATCCTATTAGAGCATGTGACAGCCATTAAAATCACTGCTTCCATTCTAAGTGACTCATCTTTTGTTATTAGATTGTATGTGTGGTATGTGTGCATGCATGTCTATATGTGTGCATATATGTGTGTGTCCATGTATGTATATATATATATATGTATGTATATATATATATGTATGTAAGTGTACATATATGTGTGTGCATAGCTACATATGTGCATCATACCTGTATGTGTGCACGTATATATGTGCATGTATGTATGTATGTATGTTGGGGGCATTGTGTGAGGGTACATATGTATGTATATACAGAAGCTAAGGGTTGGCATCATGTGTCACCCTTGATCGGTTTCCACCTTATATATTGAGGCAGGTCTCTCATGTGAACACAGATTCTCTAGTCTAGATAACCAGCTTGCCCTGTGGATCCCTTGCTCTGCCCCCTACCAGTGGGATTACAGGCAGGCTGCCACCTCTACCCTGCATTTATGTGTGTAACCCTGGTCTCCATGCTTACTCAGCAAGTACTTTAACCGAGATGCTGAATCCTTTTCCTAGCTTTAGACTTACTTTTTAAAAAAAAGATAGGGTGCCGCAGCAAGGTGACACAGTGGATAAAGGGTAAAGGCACCTGCCACCAAGCCTGCTGACCTGGGTTTAATCCCAGGAACACACATGGGAGAGGGAAAAACTGACTCCCACAGTTGTCCTTTGATGTCCACACATATATAGTGGCATGTACATATCCACATACATACACAGTCGCACAGAATAAAGTGAGACATTCTAAACGACTGGCTGGGGCTATGCTCAGTACTATTGTGCATAAAACCATACGTTTGGTCCTACATGTCGTAGAACACAGTGGAGTTGAGTCTTTTCTCTGGTGAAAAGGAGTCATGTGAGGAACACAGACTCCTCCTAACTTTCCTCTTAATTGCCTTGTAGAACCTGGGAGTAGGCCTGCCAATTTCCTTTAGATATGTTGTTTTTCAAATGTTTGTATTTCAAATATTTTCCAGGCAGTTTATCAGTGATGCTATTGGCTTCCTGACTCTGACCCATGATAAAGTGAGACTGTTACAGAGGCTCACTCTGCCTCCTCATGCCCCATCCTCTGGGACCTTGGCATAGTCCTGCGTGACTTTTCACCCGGGGTGAAAGTTTTCAGTGTTTGTGCATGGAGGGTATCATCTGCTCACACTGACCATCAGTGTGCCCTGCAGGTTTATACGGAATCCATTGTAAACATTTCTGTGTTGAACCTTTAGTTTCTTATTTTTTAAAGAAAAATTTGATCTCAGCTTTTTTTTTTTCAAAAGCATTAGTGAACATCCTTGTAGCTTTGAAGCCATTTGAGGCAGCACTTGATTTATGTAGTACAGAGTAGTTCTCTCAAAGCTTGTAGAGAAGATGCAATTGGTGATTTGTCTGAAGGGGGTGCTACAGAACAACCCCTGGCTGGGTTCTCCTGATGCCTGGCCTGGCCTGGCTAAGGCTAAGTTCAAAGTAGACAGTTGCTAAATAATTGATAGTTATTGGGGTGGGCATGTGCGCACTTCCATGCATACTTGTGTGTGTGTGTGTGTGTGTGTGTGTGTGTGTGTGTGTGTGTAGTGGAGGACAGCTTTCAGGAGTTGAATCTCTGTTTCCACTGTGTGGTTTCTAACAATCAAACTTAGGTCATCAGGCTTGGCAGCAAGCATCGTGACTTACTGAGTCCTACCCTGCTCCTTGGTTTGGTGTTTTGAGACAGAGTCTCACTGTGTAGTCATGTCTTACCTAGAATTCTAAATCCTTCTGCTTCAGACTTCTAAGTACTGGGCTTTTAGGTGTGCACTGCTGTGTCCAGGAATGCTTCACTGTTGTCTGTGCCAAGTGGACTGATATTTAAAATGGATTATTTGTAAGGCTGGGGGCTGGCCACACAGTTAGAGCACCTGTGACCTGAGTCTGTTCCTAGCAGCCACTTTTTGCTGCCCACAATGGCCTAACTAAAGGGGGTACAACACCATCTTCTGTCCTGTGAACACCTGTACCCATGTAGCATGTACACATACAAACATAATTAAAATTACAAAAAGAAAATAGATTGTTTAAAATCTCCCAGATGGACCTGCATTTTCTGTAACTTGGGATTTGGGTGTACTGTGCAAATAAATTTAACCCAGAATGCTTAGTGATTTTGATTAGTTTTGACAAAATGAGAATGATAGCATTTTTTTTACATAAGTTGGAAACTGACCACATCACATCACTAGGAAGTCACAGTCTGTATTCTTGCCCAGTTTATGTCGTGTTTATCTGTCGTTTGGTCATGGCCATAGCACGGGCATGCACAGTAGTGCCTTGAGGTCTCAGCCTCTTCCTAAGCACAAGGCATGCTCACCACAAAGCCACACTGTGGCTTCCTATACAAAGTCAGGCACCATAGAACATGGTGAGACCACTGAGGAGTAAGAATGATAGGAGATGAAGACCCTCCCTGTCAGGAACCTCAGAGGGCAGAAGGCTGTGCCTGCTGCTTATAGTCACTCATGTCCTTGTTCCATTCCATCCCAGCTCAGTCTGACTGTTGTAAGAAGTGTCATACTGCACTGCGGAGGGTATTTTACAACAGTCTGCCGCCCTCCAGCCAGTATCACTGACGGACACTTAGGTTGATGTGTCTTGCAGGTTCCTCAGGGTAGGACTGTAGCTCCTAGAACTACCCAACTGGCTCACCAGCATGGGTAGGGGGCATTCAAGGAGACCACTAGCAGTGGGTTTCAAAGAGATGAGTCCTTGTAGAACCCAAGCCAACCTAGTGTGAAGAAAACGATTTAGAAAGCAGCTAAAAGATTGGCAGCCTACACTAAGCAGCAAAGGCAGAAGCATGTAGGCCTCACAGTGAGACACCCTTGACCTCCAAAAATGGCTAAGCCATGCAGATAGTAGCTGCTTTGTCAGTTATTTGGACACTGACTTTGCTCTTTGAGGCAGAGAAGTTACTCCCAAGAAAGACTAGTAACATACAGCTTTACCAAGACTCCTTGCATAACAACTGTGTTCTCAATCCATTCCTAGACCTTCATGTGTTCATATGCAGTAGTCAGCAGGACTGTGGCTTTTGAGTCCTTCCCAGGCCCCATGGTCTTCACTCTGCTGTACCTCCAAGACTGATGTTGGGAGAACACGTGACTGCGGCAGGGGCAGGGCATTAATCAGAACAATGCAAACTAAAATAATGAGAAATTGATTTCACTTATCTCACGAGGAAAAAATAATTATAAGTAGAGCCGAAAGAAACAGTTGTGCAAGCCCATCTGTGTGCCACATACCTGGTGGAACTGTACATTGGTGTGGCTTATCTAGGGTTGATTTGACAGCATCGTCCAGCATCTACTCATTCCTCTTGTAAGAATTTATTCTCAATGAGCTGAGGCTTACTTACATCAAGGGTTAGTGGATAAAGTGTTCCTCAAAATATGTTAGAACAGAATCCACATGAACAGTTGATACTGGTCAAATCATGTGTCTATTACTGGCTTACCATATATCCATCACAATTGAATTCTGAATGGAATTTATCTTTAAATGGAGGAAATAAAATGCAGTCGTCACAGATTTGTTGGTCTGTGCCTATAGTCCCAGCTCTTGGGAGGAAGACACACAAAGATCAGGAATTCAAGACTAGACTATACTGCCTGAGACCTTGTATCAACAAAATTAATAATCAAAACAAAATATAGCAAAAACTCTAATAATGACTAAAAGTAGAGTACAGTGGTGAGTTGATTGGGTTTTCAGCTTTCCTTTTTTCTGGTGAATTTCTTCCCCAGATTTTTACAAATGTTATAATTTGGGAAAGTTGATTAATCTTTCTGTATCCTGGTTTTCTTGCCATCCAAAGAAGAAGATAGTGGTGTGGGTAAAGTACAAGTGAAGTAACTTATTTGGCACACTTATCCCTATGCACTGCACAGCACAAATGTCAGATAATGTTACTGTTCAGTTACTCCTGTGCCTCAGACTCCTCCTAGGAGAGAGGAATGATGGCCATTGCTCCCGAAGCTTAGGTGGGTGTGTGGGAACACGCGGTGAACATGGCAGACAGCCACCAAAGAACCAGTGCCACCCCTGCTTGACCCCCCACCCCGTGCTCTAGGAAGGTGCACAGGATGAGAGGCCTGCACAACCCCAGGCCCTCACACAGCCTCTGGGATGATGGCTCGTGGTGTCTAGGTTTGGTCCTTGTGCATGTTCTTCCAATTAATTTCAACAAGGAATATATTTTATTTTTTTATTTATGTTGTTGAAACAATGACATTAGAGTGTGAACATTCTTCCGTTTGGCTGATCAGAACAGCTGACTTTCCTGAGCACCTTGCAGGGAGCAGCTTTTCTGTGCTGTGTCCAGCCCTGGTCTTTTGTGGGGAGTATCTGCAACCTGTGCTCAGCAAGCAGCGCTGCTCGGTGCTATCTTCAGTTGCTTTAAAACTGTAATCTAATCCCCTGGGGGCAGACTGGAGTCATTTGGGAAGATTTGAAATATAATGATTTTGGACTCCTCCATAGACCAATCAAATCCACATATCTGGAAGTGGGCTCTAGGCATTGGTAATTTTTGATTTGGGGGTGTTTGTTTGCTTCTGTGTGTGTGTTGGGGCGGGGGGGGGGGGGCTTGAGTGTATGTATGTGCACCTAGAAAGGTGCTTAGAAAGGCCAGAAAAGGGCATCAAATCCTCTGGACCTGGAGTTGCAGCCAGCTGTAAGCTACCACATGGATGCTGGGACCCTCTCCAAGAGCAGCAAGTGCTCTTGACCACAACCACAGACACATCTCTCTAGCCCCCACTGGGAGGTTTGGTTTTTTAAAGACTTCAAAAGAAACTAACATGCAGTGAAAAGTCCTCACTTCTCCACTTAGAAGTTTTACCTGAGAGTAAGAATCTCCTGGGAAGGGGAGGAGGTGGCTCAGCAGTTAAAGCATTTGCCCTGTAGGCTTTAGAAACAAGAGTTCAGATCCCTAGCACAAGGAAATGCCATGTGGCTGTGGTAGCTGCTCATAACTCAGCCTTCAAAGGCTGAGAGTGGGGATACCTGGACCTAACTGACTAGCAAGACAAGCCATGCCTGCAAGTTTGGGGGATCGAGGGGGAGAGCAATGAGGAGAATTCCCTACATCAACCTTAACCCCATATACATGCATATACACATGTTCCTGTGCTCGAGTGCATGCATATACACGCACACGAGTTCACACACCCACATGAGTTCACATATGCACACACATACACACAGAGTTCATACATGCACACATGTACACATGCACACACACACACACACAAGAGTTCACAAACCCACACAAATTCTCACACACAGACACACTATCTCTCACACACTGCACATGCATGCATACACACAGGAGTTCACATACCCATATGAGTTCACACATACACACATGCACGCATGATGTGTGATGATTCTCATTTGCAGAGAAAACCGAAAGGTTCTGGTACCAGGTTATCCCAAGGTCCCATATTCTGAAGATACTCCTGGGCATTAGGACTTTAAAATTCCCTAGATTCAGATGTGCATTCCCCAGCAATTTAAGTTCCCAAGACTTGGAGTAGCATCACCCTATGGGAATGTAACCCATGTATAATATGGTACCCTATCCAGTTACACTGAGCATGACTGGGAATGGGGACCCTGCGACCCGGAAGTATGCCCTCTCTCCCCAACACCAGTGATCTGACCTGTGCTGTAATGCAGTGCTTTGAAGATGAGACTCTCTGAGATTGCTCAGTCAGTCTGGGCCGTTCCTGGCCTGTGGTCTAGGACTGCAGGGAGAATATTCCTCCTCCAGGTGCTCCCTAACTTCAGGTGTTTTAAAGCTCTGAGGTTTGTGTCCTCTCTGGTACAGCCAGCATCCTGGTGTTCTGTGTGGTGTTCTTGGCTCTTGTCTCCCAACCATGACTGGTAGGATGTGGTTTCTTTCTAGCTGGCAAAGTCCTGCAGTTGGAGACTGTCTTAGTCGCCGTTTTATTGCTGTGAAGAAACACCATGACTAACGGAAGAAAGTATTCAATTGGGGGCTGACTTATAGTTTTAAAGGTTTAGTCCATTATCATTATGGTAGGGAGCATTCCTTCAGGCTGGCATTGGAGCAGTAGCTGAAAACTACATCCTGATCCTTAGGTGGAGAGACAGAGACAGACAAACAGCTTCTGGCCTAGTCATAGGCTTTTGAAACCCCAAAGGCCACCTAGTGGTGCACTCCCTCCCAGGCTGCAGCCCCTAATCCTTTTTTTTTTTTTTTTTTTTTTTTTTTTTTGGTTTTTCGAGACAGGGTTTCTCTGTGTAGCCTTGGCTGTCCTGGCACTCACCTTGTAGACCAGGCTGGCCTCGAACTCAGAAATCCGCCTGCCTCTGCCTCCCAAGTGCTGGGATTAAAGGCGTGCGCCACCACGCCCGGCTTGCCCCTAATCCTTTTAATCCTTTCAAATAATGCCACTCCCTGGTGCTAAGCATTCAATTATATGAGCCTATGGGGGTGGGGGACTGTTCTTATTCAAACCACCATAGGGACCAATGTTTCAAAGGTGGTAACCCAAGTTTGACCTTGAGCACTGATCACTGAAGCAGATGAGGGTGCATTTGTCTTACATAACATCTGCCCCTCTGTTTTGCAGGTTTTTAAATCAATCCTCCTTAGCATGGGCCTCTCAGCCCCAAAGTGGTAGAGAAGACATCTACTGGAGCAGAGGAAGACAGGAGGGCAGTGGCTCCCTGTGTCCCAGGGACTGGAAAGAACTGGAAGGCAGAGGAATGGCTCAGGCTCACAGTCTGCCCATCCATGTGAGAGAGAATCTGTGGGAAGTTGCAGGAAGGACAGAGCATGTGATGAAGAATGCCATCTGGGAAGAAGAGCTGAGAATGCAGGACATGAGCTTGGAAAGCTGGAAGAAGCCAAGGGAGTTAGGGAGGCAGGCATCCGATGGGGATGGACGGAAAAGGCCCCAGGAAAAGTTCGAGGGTCTGTACCCATTTGTTCATGGGGAGCACATGCTGACATCTCAGAACAGAAAAAAATCCCAGTCATTGCCTCGAGCTCTTTCTCCTAAGAGCCTAAATTTCACAGAAATTCCGGTTCCACTACATGATGGTCACATAACAGCTGTCCCAAAAGTGCCACCATATCCTCCCAGCTTCCCATCCCCTTCGGAACCCATGAGGAACCTTGAGAAGGCTAGCTCCTCGGGTCCTTTTCCCAGGCCTAAGTTTGGGAAACCCCTTAAGACTCCGTGTTATAGCTCTCACTCACAGCCCAGGGGAGAAGGTGGATTTCAGGACCACCAGCACAGGGACCCACGTGGCTCCTACCCAACAAGAAGTAAGGATCCCAGCCATGAGTTGGGTATGCTGGATACTGGCTTGGAGCCCCCAGTGTATGTGCCTCCACCTTCATATAGGTCACCCCCTCAGCACATTCCAAACCCATACCTTGAAGATCCTGTGCCCAGGCATGTGAGCAGCAGCCAGAGTCAGCAGCAAGTACCTGAGAAACCTGAGACCAGCTGTCCACTTCCTTCTGGCTCTCTTGAAGCTAGGGATCTCTATGATGCAATGCCTGGCTCTCCTCCGCAAGGCCTTCCTCCACAACCCTATCCTATTGCCACCCATGGGGGTTCAATTCAGTACATTCCATTTGATGATCCACGGATCCGACATATCAAACTAGCTCAGCCCCCAGAATTCTATGAAGAGGCAAAGCCTGATGGCACATCCTATAACCCTGGATTAATCACTACCCAAGAGCCAGCCATTGGGAAAAGACAGTACGATGATGCCCCTTCGGTACCACGGGGCCCAACGCCTTCACCAGTCAATGAGCGGAACTCCGCCTTTCTCCATTCTAGTCCCCGGTGGCTGCAGGGCCAGCTCCCCGTGGGCATTGAACCTGGAGGCTTCCATGGCCAAACAGAGCATCATGTCATGAGAGGACTAACAACTAATGTGACAGACATCAAGGCAGAAAGTCATGCCTCTTCACCACAGCCACAGAGTGAGGGTACCTGCAAAACCTACACTAAGCTCAGAAAGTTTGAAACTGGAGTTCAGAGCAAGAAAAGTTCAAAGAAGAAAAGCAACGCAACTATATTTTGTTTGGTCTCCATCCCAGTTAAATCTGAGTCACTTGTGCTAGATACGGATACAAACAACAGTGACTTTAAGCTGGTTGCTGATAAGACCCATGGGCTGCGTCAGGGCTCAGCCCTGGAGGAGCAGAGTCTTCTGAGTATGTCTTCCACTGACCTGGAGCTGCAAGCCCTCATGGGAAGCATGGCTTGCAGAAGAACATCCCCAAGGCAAGGTCTGAGGGAGTCAGAAGATGGCCACATTGATGACCCCAGAATCCTCCATCCCAGAGAACTCAAACCCAGAGAACTTCAGGCTTCCAGCTCATGGCCAGGACACCAATACAGAGATCAACAGACCCAAACCAGTTTTCACGAAGACTCCAAAAGCTCACAGCTCCTCCCTGCCACAAAGCCAGGAGAGGCCAGCAATGTAGCTCTGACCCCAACATGCCCAGATACCACTGCCTCCGAAGTACACCTACATACAGCCTTAGCATTCAGTGATCAAAATCAGAAGCCCAGTGTACCTCACCTCCAAGGACAAATGTCCCTTAGCCCATCTCGAAACAGTGCTTTCTCAAGGACTTCCTCAGCCATAAACCAGGCATCTATGTCCAAAGAGACTTCTGAGCAGCTCCCTGGTGCCAACCCTGTTCCCACACCAGATGTGGTGAAGGGGGAGTCCACAACAGGCCAGTGCAACAGCACACGACTCTTTGGTCAGTTTCTCTTGAAACCAGTCAGCCGGCGGCCCTGGGACTTGATAAGTCAGTTAGAAAGTTTTAACAAGGAGCTTCAGGAAGAGGAAGAAAGCCATGGTGGTAGTGGTAGTGAGGACAGTGAGGCAGAACAGCCAGAGGACTGTGTAGATTCCAGAACCAAGTCTTGGGCTCTCCAGGAAACTAGAACAGAACAGCAGCCTGCAGGGCTGGCACTGGAGAATGTAGCTTCCCCAGATAGAAGACTTAATGAGTCACAGAACTGGAATGAAGAACCAAAGCCTGGCCACTCATGTGTCCATCCACAGTCCCTGGGCCCATCACAGGAGGAAGGCAGCAGAGGTGTTCCGGTCCAATGGGCAGATGGAAGCCTGACTGTAGAGCAGAAAAGCCAGGAGGATTTGAATGGGATGTGTGAGCGAGACTTTAGCCCAAGGCCTGTGAGCAGGATTGCACCCATTGACACAAAAGCAGCCCCTTTATACTGTATGTCAGAACCAAGAGGAAGTCAAGAACTCACCAAAGTCAGTGATGCTTTAGGGTCTGTGCAGCTGGACAGAGAGACTCCCACACAGGTGGATAATGGCGGGGACACAGAGGTCCTACCCTGTGTCCTTCTGCCACTTGCTGACAAATATCGAGGCCACTCAACACCAGACTTTCGGTCTTTAGAGCTCACACTGGGACAAGAACAGAATGCCTATAAATTAGAGTGTCTGGGTTTAGAGAACACCGTGGAAGTCCTTCCAAGTGAGTCTCTGCAGGAAAGGGCAGAGAGGATCCTGGGCATCGAGGTGGCCGTGGAGGCCCTTCTGCCAAGTGCCAGGAGAACAGAACAAAGCCAGCTTCCTGAGCCTGATGCAAGTGCCTGCAACCCAAGTTCATCCAGAGAGGACTCATCACCCAGGTTGGCACTACCAGTGGGGCCCACAGTGGCCACTGATGCCTTCTATGGCAGGAGGAAGTGTGGCTGGACTGAGAGTCCTCTTTTCGTAGGAGAAAGGGCCCCCCAGGCTTCTGTATGCTCAGATGTGGATGGCTTCCCTACAAGTCAGGCCACCAGTCCTGAGCCTGGGAAAAAGGATGAGGAGGGGAAACCACCCTTCAAGTCCACTCTGTTCCATTTCATGGAAAAGTCCACAAATGTGGTGGGTCCTGAAAAGAGGCTCAGAAACCCTTCCAAAGTGATCGAGAACTTACAAGAAAAACTTGTATCACCCCCAAAAAGGGCAGACTCCGTTCACTTGATAAGAATGAGGGAGGTCAACTCCTTGTCTCAGATGAGGTGTCTGAGCTCCAAGAGTGCTGACTCTGTGGAGGAGCCTGCCCCCTTAAAGGTCATCAAAAGTTCAGCCTGGCTTTCAGAAGGCCTTACTTCCCTGAGTGGTAAAGACCAAGCCTGGCAAGCAGGGCACCTGCCCTCTGTCTCTCAAAATGAAAACGGACACCCTGAAGTGCCAAGGGACAAGATGTCAGACCAAGACGTGTGGTGTGCAGGTAAGGGGTTGGGCTGGAGGGCAGGTGTTTGGCATTAGTTTGGATGGAGTTGTGTGATTATTAGAAGCATGGGTATCCTCACCTCAACGCTGGCAATAAAAAAGTTTCGTAGAATGATTCTTCATGCAGGCCTGGTGGCACACACTTGCCATCTTTGTATTTAGGAGTCTGACACAGGAAGAACTTGAAGGCCAGTCAGGGCGACATAGCAAGATGTCATCAATTAAAAATTTAAAAGAGTGTGTAGCAAGGCTTCCAGCAGGTCAAGGCATTTGCTGTGCAAGTTTGGTGACTGAGCCCCATCTCTGAGATCTGGGTAAAGGTCATAGGAGAGAATCTGGTCTACAGAGTTGTGGATCTTCACACAGGCACAAGAATAATGAATACTTTTTAAAATGAACTCATTTTCAAAAAATTACCCAGCTTTCTCAATTAAGAGTCAAGATCTTATCATGTATTTTAAATGACTGTGTCATTCGAATTGGCAAGGAAAGCAGCTATATAGAATTATCCTTATAAACATCTCAGACCTCTGCATGTGCTGCACATACATTTCTAAGCTTGTTCTCTTCCAAAATAATAGACAGCCATCCAAATGACCCTGATGGTCCTTTCCTTCCCTTCCCTTCCCTTCCCTTCCCTTCCCTTCCCTTCCCTTCCCTTCCCTTCCCTTCCCTTCCCTTCCCTTCCCTTCCCTTCCCTTCCCTTCCCTTCCCTTCCCTTCCCTCCCCTCCCCTCCCCTCCCCTCCCCTCCCCTCCCCTCCCCTCCCCTCCCCTCCCCTCCCCTCCCCTCCCCTCCCCTCCCCTCTCCTCTCCTCTCCTCTCCTCTCTTCTTTTCTTTTTTCTTTTCCCCTTCCTTCCTTCCTTCCTTCCTTCCTTCCTTCCTTCCTTCCTTCCTTCCTTCCTTCCTTCCTTCCTCCCTTCCTTCCTTCCTTCTTCCTTTCTGACATGAGGTTTCTCTACGTGGTCCAGGCTGGTCTCAGACTTGTGGAGATCCTCCTTCCTCTGCCTTCTGAGTGCCAGGACTAAAGGTGTGTGCCAGCACACCCAAGCTTTTTTTCATACAATTTATTCTGATTAGTTTCCCCGTCCCTAACTGCTTCCGGACCCTTCCCACTTCCCAACTCATTCACACTCATTTATTTTTATTTTACAAGTGTGGGTGTTTTCTCTGCATGTAATGCTTTGTGAAGTACATGTGTGTGGTACCTACAGAGGCCAGAGGAGGGTGTCAGAGCCCCCTGACACAGTTGTATGGGTATAAAATACACACCCAGGTTTTGAAGCTTCAATTCAGAAAATCTGAAATATTTTGAAAATATTACATTTAAATGTTACATCTTTAAGTGATATAATATTCTAGACATGTTTAGTGAATATATTTTTGATATATTTGGTGAAATAAACTATATTATTAAAGATAATTTCACCTGTTTCTTTTCGATGTGTTTTAATGTATTTACCATAAATCTTAAAATAACATTAGATGGCTCAGACTAGTTTCGTTGGACCTAGCCTGTCTATGAGCTACAGAACGTATGTATTATTCTAGAACAGTGGTTCTCAACCTTCCTAATGCTGCTGCCCTTTAATACATTCTTCCTGTTGTGGTGACCTCCAACCATGAGATTATTTCATAGCTACTTCATAGCTGTAATTTTGCTACTGTTATGAATCATAATTAAATATCTGATATGGTCTTAGGCAACCCCTGTGAAAGGGGTCATTCAATCCCTAGAGTGGTTGTGAGAAACCCAGTGTTATAGAGAGTTCTTTCCATGGCTCCCTGTATTTGGGGGCTTCAATTTTGGGTCTTGGGATTGAGGGACATTGTGTGGTATTGTCTCCAGCATACCTGGCATGGAGGAGACCAGTTCAATTCCAGGTGCCTGTGCAGTCTGAGACTTGTTTGGAGTGTGGCATTTTCCTTCACTGGTGGCCGCCCACTATATCCTCAGCACATGAGAAGCAGCATCCTTGATCCCCAAGTACAGCACTGTCTTCTAGTGTGGTGTCAAGAGGTGTTAAGTCATGGGAACTCTACTTCCTTTAGCCAGATGGGTCTGGGACAGTCACTCCATCAGTGAGCTGGCTCAGTGGCACCCCTGAGTGCCAGCCTGTCCCTCCTTATGTTGCTCCTACACAGTGCTCCCAGCATGGTCTTAGTTTTCACCATAGTGCCTAGCATCCAGATATGTGCCAGCCAGCTGGAGCAGCACATGGTGAAACCTTAGACTGCAGGAGATGGGATGGACGCCCATCGTAGGACATCATGGTACATTTCAGAGCATTGTTTTCTGTAAAAATGTACCATCCTGATTTTTAAAAATCATCTTCTAGTCTATGGTAAGCCTTGCTGTTATTTTTCAGTCCTCGTTGAGGTTTTGATGGTAAGTGGGTAAGATCCTACCCACTTATGTGCATCTTTAGGATGCACATAATGTTTGAGTGACTGTAGATTGTGTGCAAAGTATGAGAATCATGCTAATTAACATATCCATCAGCACCCAGCCTCTTGGCAGAGTTCAAGTGCATGTGTGCTCTGTTAACTATGTTCCCTGTGATGTGCTAACCTCAAGACACCTTACAGTTGCAGCTTTATACTCTTTCTACTGTCTCCTCTCTGCCCCAACCCCAGCTCCTAGAAGCTATGTCCTACAGGTCTAATATAAAAACAAACCCACATGTGACATCACACTGTGTACTCTCTCAACTTAGCACAGTATCCCCACAATTCATCATCTGTGCCACTGTGAATGACAAGAGTGCTCCTTTTTGATGCAAACATTCACTGTGCAAACATTTGTATGTACAAAGCGTTTCTCTCCTCACTTATCTGTTGTCAGACACTTGGGCTGTTCTACCTCTTGACACAGCATGCAGCAAGCATGGATGCAGACATCCTGACTGATTGTCTTTCCCGGTAGTGAGATTGCTGGATTTTGAAATAGTTCTATTTCTGTTTATATTTTTTGAGGGATCTCTACATTTTTTTTACTTAGATATTTTTCTTTATTTACATTTCAAATGTTATCCTCTTTCCTGGTTTCCCCTCTGAAAACCCCCTCCCCTTATTCCCTCCTCCATGCCCCTGCTCACCATCCCACCCACTCCCGCTTCCTGGCCCTGGCATTCCCCCACGTTGGGGCATAAACCCTTCATGGATCTCTCCTTTTTCAAGGCTATCTTATACTCTTACAGATTCATCGATTTTTTTTCTTAAAAATTTAGGAATGCTAAGGCAGGGAACATGTCATAAGGCTATAACAGAGGCACAGAGGTGAGCCTCAGTCTCCAGGGTTCCCAGGGTCAGACTGTCCACATTGCCCATCCCAGTGGCAGCTTGGAATTATTGTCCCTTTCTATGGTGTTCCTTCCATTCAAAAAATTCATGTCATCTGGGCTCAGTTTGAGTAACTGGTCCTGGCCCTGCCTGTTGGCTGGTGGCAGCTAGAGAGAGGAAAGCTCTTCTTGCTAGCCATGCATTTGACAGTTGAGTTTCCCCAAACCTCAAAGGGAGGAATTTGTTCATAAAGATGCTGTCATTGGATTGAGGGGAGGCATAGGAGTGCAAAGTACTGAATTCAGAACTCCACAGCCCTAAAGCCAGTTATAGCATCGTGCCTATGATCTCAGTGCTGAGGCGGCAGAGACTGGATTTGTAATGATCAATGGCCAGCCAGGTGAGACAAACCACTGGGCTCCAGCTTCAGCAGGAGACCTCACCTCAGAAACTACAGTGGTCATACAGGGACAAAATTAAGAACAATATGAAAGCAATTGAGGAAGATATCCTGTATCCACCATCAGTCTCTGGCCTCTCCTGGAATACAAGTGTGTGCACACATACACACACAAAGAAAACAACAAAAAGAATTGGCATTAGGCCAGGGCATTAATGCTGGTTAAGAGTCAGTAAATTTATTATTGCTTATATTGTACTTTGAGAATCAGGAAGGGCTATCAATAAACTGAATAGCTGTCTGTATTTGGTAATGACGGTGCCTGTTCCCTGAAAACACCCCAGCTGTCGACTCCTTAGTGAAATAAGTTGGCTGATGTGTCTAAAAATCAGTTTTCTATACATGTGAGTTTAGTTCTCTACTTGTGGCCTTAAGATTGAACATAAACTAAGGCAGATGAATGCCCCCCCTGACCTCTCGTCTCTCTTGTTTGCAGATTCCTACGATCCAAGCCGAGTGGAGAGGGTGTGATGGCTGCTGGTGGAGCCCCCACCGCCTGCTAGTGGACTGCTCTCTGCTTGGCCCACCTGTCTTGCTCAGGCAGAAGCTGAAAACTGTGGGGTTTGCAGTGTCCCGACTCCTCCTTTGCCTGCCACCCCTACAGAATTGTTACGAAGACAAAGCGGTGGTCTGCTGACACCATCTGTCTCTATAGCATGGATATATAATCCCTATATTTAGAACAGAGTATTTACATTAATTCCCTTCCAGGTGGATAGGAGCGTGGCCAAGGAGTTTGGACACTTTGAGTGTAAGGGGAATGTGAGTGAGCGAGTGAGTGAGTGAGTGAGTGAGTGAGCGAGTGAATGAGTGAGCAAGTGAGTAAGAATGACCCATTTTTATTACTAAACCTTCAGCAGCTTGGAGTTACGTGTGAGTTAACTGCTGTGAAACTCAGAATCGCTTCTTGGTGTTCCCGAAGGCTCACACTCGCTGTAACTTACCCACGAGATGATCCACTTGGCTTCAAGGCAAACGTGCTGTGCTCGCTCAGCTTTGCACTCAGTCTTCCCTAGGTTTTACCTTCTGTGTGAATGTTTAGATATTCTTTATATGAAAAATAATTGCTGTTCTAAAATAGACCATGCTAACAAAATAACTATATTTCTTTTTATAAAATTGCTATTTTTCTATGGTATATAAACAGTTCTTAGGTGGCAGATTTTTAAGGAAGTGCTATTTTATTTAAGAGTCTATCCCTATGTGTGTGAGGGACCCAAGAGGGCCCACCTTGGCTCTAAAGCCTTTGTCCCTACTCCAACGTCAGCTCTGTTCCTTTTTACTGTGTTTCACAGTGTCATTGAAAACCAATCACATGTTCATTAACTCTCATAAAGATATTTGCACAGACAGAGCTGTGAGATTACATTTGAAGATACCGCTCTCAAAATCAACCAACAACTTCGCGGTCATTTTGCATCCATGTCCACTAGACTTGCCAAACCCCCATACTTCCATCTTTGTATTCCTATGGGGAATCTGCCCCAAGAAGAGACGTTTCTCCTGCCTACTGCCTTGCTCCTTTAAAGAAACATATATTTTTGTCTAGAATGACTAGTTAATCTTGCATATTCTGAAAAGTGCTTGGGATCAGTACCTAGATGGCATTCTATGTGCACACATACCATGACGGAAGTATAAAGGGGCCCGTGTTTCCACTATTGATTGACCTGCAGAGTTCGTGTATTTTGTGGCATTTCACCCTTCTGCCTGTGGAAGGTTTTTTTGTTAACTAATATTTTCCAAAGCCTTTGTCCCTTTCCTTCCCCTCTTACCTTTTCCCCTGTCCTTTCCTCTTTTCTTCCCCTCACCCTCCACCTCTCTTTCTCGATTAATTTTTTGAGACATTTAGACATTTTCTGACATGCCAAATTCCTGCAATATGAGCCCATGGCTGGTCAGTCCTCTGGTCCTAAGTTCAAACAGGACTTTCACAGTCTCTTATCTACACCATATCATTTTATTTCCTAAGAACCTCACATGCACTGACTGGACTACACAAAGCAGAGTCCAAGTAGTCTCGATACACCTTCCTGGATGCACACATCTACAGTCTTGGTTTGCACCTGTTTCTCATGGCCGTCCTTGTCCAAAGCTTGGCTCACGTGGGAAGGGGTTTGATCTGTAGATCTCCCTGGGGCAGTGGACAAACCGGTGAGTGGTTTGCAATGGTGGATGAATCATCTGCTAGGGGCCAGTGAAGGCTAAAGTACACTAGTCTCTGTGTGCATGTGTGTACATGTGAAGACCCCAGTGCACGCCTGTGTACCTCTGTACATACTGGTGCTGTACTGGCTTCCTGTCACATAACCTGATACCGTCGGAAGACTCTAGGACAGAGAGAAGGATCCTGAAGGAAAGCTGTTGTGCCTTATGTATCTCAGTCTGGACCAAGCTGCACTTCCATTTTGTCTTGTTTGAGATCGTATCATACTTCCCCACAGCTGGTCAGTCACATAGTGAATATTATAAATTAACCTTAAGTTTTCCATATTCTAGCCCATAAGCAAATCTTTTGGAAGGAAGTAGTAACATTAAACTTAGAAACTTGAAATGTTGACATACAACTTTTCATATTCCTAGGTAATGTATATCTGACCAAAAATTATTTTGCTGAGGTCTTAAGGTCAGTACAAATCACCATTCCCTATGTAAATTTCAGATGTGCCCATGACTTTTGGTGAAAAAAAGTCTTCCATATTCTGTGTTTGTAATTATTTTTCTCATTACACATGTTAGTATTCAGTAATTTGGAGTTTGTGAAATTAAAAATTCTAATTTCAACCATTTGAGCTAAAAGGAGGAATTGTGCCTGTGGTTGTTTCAGAACTTAAAGACATGATAGTGAAGTGGTTGTTTTTGGCCTCTTCGGGGGAAATTTCCTGCAGGACTGAAAATGAGATATTTTACTTATTCTAATGAATACTTACATATTTAGTTGTGTTTCTGTAAGCCCTGGGAACCCTCTAAAGATGCAACCAGTTCCTGGAAGGGACCATCAGGATTATTTCCATAATTATAAATACTTATTTCCTTTATTAATAAAGACTCTGATTGTGCATCACCTCTTTGGTATTGTGTCTCCTTTACTGGGACAATGGATTTAGGGTCTCACCGAGTTGAAACCCACAGAAGGATCAATAACAGCAAAGGTATATGTCACCCTATGGCTCCCAGTATTTATTGTTTGTTTGAAATGATTAGATAATGCACCACTGTCAGTCCAATGGCTCCTCCAAAGTGATGAGGGCAGCAGAGGTCTTGTGAACTAACAGTTAGTTAGTGTTAGGGGACATGGTCTGCGGGATCAGCTGAAAGCAGGGGTAGGTAGTGCTAAAGCTGTTGTAGCTGTGGATTCGTTTTCTTTCTGCATTGTTTTAGACTGTTCTGAGCACCTGTGTGTGGGAAGAGAATTTGGCTCAGGACAGGCTCTAAGAGACACATTCCAAATGGCCTTTGATTGTCCCAGAATGTGGATTGGTCCACTCTGACCCTCAATTAGAAGAAGGAAACGATCAGACACCACCATAGGACCAGTCTTCCTCTGGTCAATGCTTAGCTCTCTTCTCTACCTTTCCTGCTAGGATAGATGCATGGGACATAGAAGCAGGCCTTGCCTGAGTGGGTGGCATGAAAAATGTAGCCAAGTTTGGGTGTTAGGGAGAAAAGTCCTTTAGGACAGCATGAAGGCGCCCTCAGTGGTTTGTTTGTTTGTTTTGTTTTTTTCAGGGGTTCTGCCTGCCCAGAATGACTGTTCTGCAAGCAGATGGAGACCCCCATGTTCCATAGATAGACCAATAAGCCAAGCTGCTGTTCCTGAATTTAAAAATAAAAAATAAAAAAGTGGGGGGGGGGGATATGCCTCTGTGGGTAAAAGTGCTTGCCAATGAGCCCGATGACCTAACTTAAATTTCTGTGACCAGTATGGTAGAAGGAAATAACTCACTCCTGCAAATTGTCCTCTGGCTCCCACACATGTGCTGTGGGACCACACACACACATACACCATACAAATAAGTGTAATGGGACAAGGAGATGATTAGAGATAAAGATTCTTGCCCCCAAACCTGATGACCTGAGTTCAATCCCAGGACCCTTAATGAAAAGAGAACTTACTCCCACAATTTGGCTTCTGGCCTGCACACATATGCACACACGCAGGAAAATGTAATAACAATTTAAAATAGAAATACATTCTTCCCTTCCAGCGAGAACTTCTGTCTCTCCCATTGACATTTCTAGGCTGCTTTCCTCTCTGCCTTGATGTGTGTGTGTGTGTGTGTGTGTGTGTGTGTGTGTGTGTGTGTGTGTGTGTGTGAGTGTGTGTGTGTGTGTAGCTTGAATGTTTTAGGCCTTTGGAGGCCATCCAAAATTTCTATTCACAAAGTAAGGACTTTTCCCCACTTGGTTGATAATTTAATTCACAGATTAAGGTACAAATAAAAAGTCCCTTCACCAATGCAGCACTATGAAATGAAATACAACTCCCAGGGACTGGAAATCCCACCCTATACCTCTCTCTGTGGCAGTCAGAGAACAATTTGCAGGCCTTGAACTTGGCCACCACCCAGAAATGGGAGAAGGGGATTGAACGTCTGATGATTCTTTCCAGGTCTGAGATTGGATGACTCGTTTTGGATAAGCCTAGAATTCATAGGGATCCTTAGCCTGTCAGAGAGGACGAGAAGAAGACATAGGAATTTCAGGTCTAAACTGGGCCACCCCCTTCTAGGACTGGAGCCCTGCTGTTGTTTCCTCAACTGGGGGGTCCTTTCACTCTCCCAGGCCCCCCATGAGATCGATTCTGCCCATGGTTTCTCTTCAGATAGAACAGGGTGTGGACGGTGTTTACAAGTCTGGCTGCAGCCCACAGCACAGCAATCGGTGGCCTCCATAGAGAGCCCCTCCTGGATGTGAAGTGTGAGGTCCTCACATGGTTTTAGGTGCAGAGATGCTCCCCTCGGACTTCCTAAGTGAGGCTTGCTCCAACCCTATGTGTGGCTTCTTTTCTGGGTGTCCAGCCAGTAGTCTACAGGCTGTAAATGTTGTAGGGCTCTGGAGGCAGCTATCATTGAGGAACAGTGTTGGTCCAGTAGTCCCTGGTTTGGTTTCAGTGGGAGAGCCCAGACACTCCATTTGCTGCTTCTTTTCTTCACTTTCTATGTTTTGTTCTTCCTTTAGTCTTGGCCACTAGCATTTCTACACAGTTCAGCCCTACTGGAACAGTCCAAGCCTAAGATAGCAGGTTCAGTTTCTGCAGAGAGATCCTCTGCCTTTATCTACCTAGCTCTTGGTTGGCGTATTTAAAATCAAATATACAATGTGAAGAGAAGGGGAAGACAAAGAAACAAACTATCAGTTCCTTACTGTGTACATCATATCTGTGGACTAGTCTAATGGGACACCAAGTGGACTCAGAAAGGGTGCACTGCTGGCAGCAGAGCAAGGCCCTAACCCTGCATCTATAACCACATTCGTGCTGGTCATCTTAGCTTCCAGCACCCTAAGAAGAGAAAAGGAGGACCCCTATAATTAGGAAGTACAAAGTCTGAACAGTATAAGCAGTATAAGCAGCTAGGTCTGGCATGTTGATTCAATGATGATTCTGGTTCCAGAATTCTTATACAGTAGCTTCCATCCTAAAAGAACTTCATGTGGCCAAAAAGGTTATTAACGTACCACCTATCACCAATTCTTCCTAGGTAGCTGTTGAGAAGAATTAATTCTCCTCCCAGATTAATCAATTCCCTTAAAAAAAAAGTTTCCCAGGAAGCACCATACTTCTAAGTCCAGGTCTTGACCAGGAAGATCTGTTCAGCTGGGCACCATTGTGGAAAGCCAATGTTCTGTCACTAATGAAGACTGTAGCCATAGGTATTGCCTGGGACCTAACAGGTTTGTCATAATTTCTCTGGGGAAATTGGACACTGATTGGCCAGTAGGGCAGAGGAGCATTGTGCCAGGCTCTGGGGAAAGTTGGTGAGACAGCTGCCTGAAACCCAATCATACTCCGAGACAAACACACTTTCAGCAGTGTTTCACTGAAGGCAAGGAATAGCCCTGGGTGAAAGTGCCATCTCTGAGCACCTGCCACTGCAGATCACAGGGACTGTGGGACACAAACAGGCCACTGGGCATGTGTGAGTCAAGTGCACTGACCAGAGTTGGAGAGAAAAGCAGAGGTCACATGCACTAGCCCAGCCAGTCCCTGAAGGCCCAGAGCCCTTTCCCTTTCAACACTATGGAGTCATCAGGAGGTTGCAGTTCTAGTTCCTGTAATAGTGGCTTAGGTTTTTTTTTTCACTATAGAGTGATGTCTTTTGATGCAGTTAGAGACAAAACCTAGTGTCTTACCTAGGGTTTTACTGCTGTGAACAGACACCAAGACCATAAGACTTGCCTTGTCTTATAAAAACAACATTTAATTGGGGCTGGCTTACAGGTTCAGAGGTTCAGTCCATTATCATCAAGGTGGGAGCATGGCAGTATCCAGGCAGGCATGGCACAGGCAGAGCTGAGAGTTCTACATCTTCATCCAAAGGCTGCTAGTGGAAGACTGACTTCCAGGCAACTAGGGTGAGGACCTTAAGCCCACACCCACAGTGACACACCTACTCCAACCAGGTCACACCTATTCCCAAAAGGCCACATCTCCAAAGGTGCCACTTCCTGGTGCAAGAATATACAAACCATCACACCTAGCATTAATTTACGTGACTTTGATTAAACCACTTAAATCTTTGTTACCAGAATATCTTTGGGGCTTTTAGGAAGTCAGAGGGTCCATACCAAATAAAGAAATAAATAAATAAATAAATAAATAAATAAATAAATAAATCTTACAATTTAGGCCATGCTGGCTTTGAACTTGTTTGTCATCTTTCTGTCTCAGCCTCCTGCACTGGGATTGCAAATAAATAAATAAATAAATAAATAAATAAATCTTACAATTTAGGCCATGCTGGCTTTGAACTTGTTTGTCATCTTTCTGTCTCAGCCTCCTGCACTGGGATTGCAAGCCCAGCCCCCATTATTTGCTTATCTTCCCTTTCTTGTTTTTCTGTCCATTTCTCTAATCACCGCTCAGCCTTTGCATCTTTTGGGGTTTGATTGGTTGGTTGGTGGGTGGGTTGGTTGATTGGTTTTGGAGGCAGAGTCTCATTGTGTAGTCTTGGCTGGCATGAGACTTACTAGTTAGATCAGGTTGGCCCCAAACTCACAGAGCTCTAGCTGCCTCTGCCTCCAGAGTGTTTGGATTAAAGGTGTAGTAGCCTTTTTTATTCATGTGAAAGGTATCCTTTTGAGTCTGGCTTACTTCATGTATGACGAGGTCCCACTCACCTTGCTGTAAACAGCAGGGCTTATTCTTTCTAGCTGAATAATACTCTGTTGTATATATACCTCTTTCACCCATGTTTTCACTAATGCATAGCTAGTTTGGTTCCACAACCAAACTATTGTGAATAGTGAACAAGGCCAAACTTTGCAAATGACATGAAAGACACAAAATATTGGTGCATGAATTCTAAAGGCAAATCATGACCCCAAGAGAAAAAAAAAGGCTGGCTTTCACCTTGCTCACTTCAAAACTTCAAGCTGAGGGAATCCAGCTGCTGTGTCACAAAAAACTTCAAGCAGTTCCGTGGACCACCCAACTTACACTGGGCAGGGGTCTTCAGCACTGGACAGAACTTCGGATAACCAACCAGCCAGCATCCTGAATGCTGCTTCACCCAGACCTCCAAGCCCCAGGCCCCCAGAAGCAATGTAGATACTAGATGATGGTGGTGCTTTTAAATGATGAACACTTCACATCATGGCAGCAGACCAGAGGAGTCACTGTCTTTTAAACTGCTCTGTGAGGTCACTAATCTTGCAGAAGTAAAAGTTATATTTATGAAGTTTGACCTTAAACCTGAGAAACTTAGAAAGGAAAAGGAAGGCTCTCACTGCTGCTGAGAAAAGAAGTATAGATGGACGGCCATAGCGTTCACACATGCTCTCTTCCTTCTCCCCTTCACTTCCCACCTCTTTCCCTAGGACGCAGAGCCCTATGCTAAGTAAGTGTTCTGTCACTGAGCCACCCACCTCCCTAGTTGCCCTGAAGAACATGCATGCTGATGGCTGCATCATCTTGCCTGGGTGTCTCACCCTTTCTGTCTTAAACTAGGCAAGAACAACAAGAACCTAGCTCTGTCTTAGACCTCTGTCTTTGGGAGAGGCCTTTTATGTGTGGGCTTAGATGAATGAGCTTGGGTTACACAGTTTACACCAAAGTTTATAAGTGACTTTTCTGCAAAGATATTTTTCCCTGAGGACTTCTTGACAACCAGAATTGCACCTATACCATATCTTGCTCAGCTCCATCCTGTGTGTTCCAGGCCATACCGTAAATTCTGGCAAATGCTTCGTTTACAGTGCCCATCATGATTTACTATGCGTGCTTCGAACAGACACCTCAGTGGCTTCATTTATTTCTTGGTCAAGGAACAGTTCAAATGACAGAGTCCTTGCTTGTTGTGAGGGTCCTGTATCACATACTGAAAGAGTGTCACATGAAGAAATGGAAGATGCATGGCCAAGTGGGGCTTATCGAACACTTTGACCACTTTGTGCCTGGTCTGGGTTTCTCCTGTTGCCATAAATTTGAGAGAGAGAGCTGCTAACCAGTGGATTGCTTCTGAAACACAAACACACACACACACATGCAGATACACATGCAGACACACAGACACATACACATGCATACTCACACACACACAGACACAAATGTGCATACATACATGCACACACTCAAGCATGAATGCACACAAACACATGCATACATACATACACAAGCATGCATGTATACACCCAGACACACACATACACACACACACACACACACACAAGCATGCTTCAAGGAAGAGTCTTGTTATATAGCCATGGAGCAGTCCTGCCTCAGACTCTCAAGTGCCACAGTAACCTGAGAGCACTATATCCAGCATTAAGAAATTCTTGGTCTATGGAGACCAGGACATGCATTTGAATTTGTGGAATCCAAGTTGAAAATGCAGCCATTTGTCAAGCCATAGAGACAGTGTGTGGTTTGAATGATAAATACCTCACAAACCCTGGCATTTAAATGCTTATTCCTGGGTGGTCCGATTTGGGGACACCTTGCTGGAAGAGGTATGCCACTGGGGACGGTGTTGAGAGTTTAAAGATTTGCACCATTTTGAGTCTGTGCTCTCAACTTATTGATGATCATTTGAGTTGTGTTTATAGCCATGCCCGGAGCCTGCTGCCCTGTGTCCCTGCTAGGATGGTGATGGACTCTTACCCCTTTAGGTTACTAGCAGAGAGCCATTGGGATACCTGGTGTCTTTGGTTATGGTTTCTTTGCTCTGATAAAACACCATGATCAAGAAGCAACTTGAGGAAGAAAGGTATTAATTGACTCAATATCACAGTCCATTGAGAGATGTCAGGGCAGGAACTCAAAGCAGGAACCTGGAGGCAGGAACTGAAGCAGAGGCCATGGCAGAGTTTTGCTTACTATCTTAGTCCTCATGGCCTACCCTGCTCATCCACCTTTCTTTTGTGGCCCAGGACCCCCTGCCATGGGTAGCACTGCCCACAGTGAGCTAGGCCCTCTCACACCAATCCTTAATAGAATAGCCCACAAGTCTGTCCACAGGCCAATCTAGTGAGGCGTTTCCTCAACTGAAGTTCCTTCTTCTCTAATGACTCTAGCTCGTGACAAGTTGGCAATAAGTAAACAGGACAGCTGCCTTCAGAGATGACGGGTATCAAGAAATGGTACACAAAACCACCTCCAGAGGAAACATCTGGTCTGTAGAGCAGAATTTCTGAAGGTGAACAGCAGTCCTGTGCAACACACGGAAACCAGGTTATTTCATAAAGGAGAGACACTGGGGAGTGGAGAGTTCTTCAGTTGGACAGTGGGGACCCCCTGCAGACCCTGGGGAGGGGAGGGCTACTGCCTCCAGCACCCAGCACGGAGGAGGAGGCCAGCTGCATCTAAACACTAGAGGGCAGTGTGTGCTCGTGTCAGATGAGCATGTGGCCAAGCTAGCTGCTTGTCTTCCAAGCTCCCAGGCTTGACTAAAGATCCCACCCCTGGCAGGAGTTTGGTCACAACAGTCTAATACAGAACAAAGGTGCCTGTTCTGGGACTCCTGCCTGTGTTCGGATGACACACTACACCAGGGAAGTGTGTCCTCTGTTGTAAGCATATCTTAGTCTTACAGCTAGATAGAGATTTTAGGGAGTGGGACTTTGGTCATTAACTGTGTACCGCTGGGAGACATGTATAGAAAGGATATCCAGGGGTTGACAGTGTATAGGAGGGGCTTAGCGCAGTGTCCCTGCAAGTGCTCAGTGCTAGTATGTATGTAGCCATCCTGCTAAACAGGACAAGAGACTTGCTGTAGTTTGGGTAGTGTCCCCAAAGACCCATGTGGAGAAAGTCTGGTTCCCAGCTAGAGCTATTGAGATGTGCTGCAGACCCTTAAGAGGTGAGCTTAGGGAGGCTGGCTGTGATGTCACAGGAGGCCAGCCTTGTAGGGCACTGTGGTTTACTTTGTTCAACCATGCTTTCTCAACAACCAAAAGGGATTACAGATGCTCATCCCCCAGTGCCCAGGCTGACAAAACACAGCCCTGGAGGAACAGCAATGAGGAAAAGGCTCTCACAGGATGTAGAAGAACAAAGTGATGGAAATCTCCTAAGGGGCATTTGCAAATGTCACAGGCACAGAGGACAAGAAAGGGACAGATGACCTGGAGTCAGACTGTCATGGCTGTTCCATGCCTCAGACTGTGTGTGTGTGTGTGTGTGTGTGTGTGGAATGGGCTTACACATTTAAAGAGAAAAGACAGAGGCTAGGCTGGGTTTGATGTCAGCATGATAACATCAAACTTTCAGAATGGGATTAATTTTGTGAACACTTGATTGGCTTTTACTTCCAAAAATATATAAATATTCAGATATGTATATTTGTGTATGTATGTGCTGTGGTGCATGTATCAATGTCAGAGGACACATTAGGGGTCAGTCCTCACCTTATGTGAGACAGGGTCTCTTATTTGCTGCTTTGTACATGAGGCTAGCCAGCCCTCAAGCTCCAAAGAATCCCCCTGCCTCTGTCTCCCATCTCACCACAAGAAATCTAGGATTACACATACATACTATCATGCTCAGCTTCTAAATAGGTCCTGAGGGTTTGAACTCCAGTCTTCATACTTACACAGCATGGGCAGCAGCAAGCATATCACCCACTCAGCCATCCCTCCAGTCTCTGCTTAGATGAGGCAAACAGGCTGTGAGGTCCCAGGTTTGGATCTCAGGGTCTGCAACATCTAAGATGGTGATGGCTGGGATGAGTGATGTGGCCATCCCAGCTAGGAAAGTGCTGAGTGTGCAGACATGCATGGGTCTAATTCATTGACCAAGGGGGGTAAATCACACTGCACCTGGGAATTCTGTTTTCAGTGCATTGGGCTGAAGTCTGTTACTAAATCAATTTTGTGTTCCTTTTACCTTGCAGAATGCCATCACTAGAGGGTTCCATTGTATGTGTGGCTCTCCCTTGGAGTACACCCTGTTTATAATGGACTATTCTGTTTAGGAGGCAGATCATGTGAGAGAAAGGGGCCAGAGCTGGGCAACTTGCTGGGTGCCCAGGACAGGGGTAAAGCTGGATGTGGCACGGAGAACTCTGGATGAAGTCTTCTTTCCTCTCTCTTGAAGAATTTTAGTCTTGAGTCAAAATTTTTTATTCCATATTTTATTTATTTTGTATGTGTGCGTCTGTGAGCCACAGCAAGCCACAGGACAACTTGCAGGAATTGGTTCTCTCCTTTTACCTCGTGGAACCCAGGGATCAAACTCAGGCTGTCAGGCTTGACTGCAAGTACCTTCGCTCACTAGGCCATCTTACTAGCCCTAGTATGGGCATTCCGAGACAGGGTCTAACTTGTCCCAGGTTGTCTTAGACCTTTTGATTGTCCTGTTGTCCTGCTTCAGCCTCTAGAGTGCTGACATTACAGGCCTGCACCACTCTACCCAAAAAGAAATTTAGTCTTGGAAAACAACAAAACTATCTCTTCTTTCTTCATTGATAGAAGCCAATAGACACAGTGCCCTGAATGTCATAGTGGGTACCCTAAGCCTTCTTGTCTGTTACCTGTGGGTATTAGGATGTTCTTTAAAGCCTTTGCAATGCTGTCCCCTGCTGGCTGGTTCCTGAAAATGTTACATGAGATCCCTCAGAAGCTCAGGGTGTGGGTTTAGTGTGTGAAGGCCATATATGCATGTGTACTGTGTGTTGTAGTAACGATTGTGTGTCACAGGGGTTACACTGAACACCTGGGTGCTATGTGTGTTACACATACTGCCTTGTATACTGAATATTTATGTTGAGGTGTGTGTGCATATACACTATGAATTTTGCTACTGTTAACACCCCCCTTCCCTGACTCTATCTCTAGGAAATGTGTCAACAATAGTGGTCAGTGGGGGGTGTGGTATAAATGTCCTCTTTATGGCTGAGCACTAAGCTGTCACTTGTTTCCAGTACTTTGTGCAGCTTCAGGTCTCTGCAATCCATCATTGTTCTGCAAAGTGAAGGTTTCTGATTAAGGCTGAGGTTGGTGGTTGTTTATGGATACAAACACATATGTTAATTAGGTGGTTCAAGGCTGGATTTTTACTGTTTTAATGAGCTTTTGGTATAGCAAGTTCCAACTTACAGGGAGAGTTGAGGAAGTAGACATCAGTCAGTCTGTTGTTCAGCTCTGTGCCCCGTGCCACAAGTGATATGCCACGTTCAACCATACCTTTGTGTTCTTAGAGAGCCCCCTCTGAAAATTAGAGAGGGAAATTCCAACTCTATTTTCAAAGGACTCACCTGAGGTGCCTCACCTCAGGAAGTTTCAAGATTCCTACATATAGAATCTGAACAGTGTGATCCAAAGTCTAGGACGGGACAGAAGGGTTGAAGAAGTCTGGTACAATTTATAGAAGCTATTTTATTATGCATTGGCCTTTTCTGAATGGTGATTGATTCCTTTGGGATTTGATTTGCATTCCCCTATTTAGTAGAAATCAGTTTCCTTCCCTGATCCCTTCTCCTCACACTCCCAGGTGCCCAGTTAAAGTCCAAATGACCATCTTTCTTGTGACCAAGTGTGGCTTGGTACCTAGGTGTCACCTAGGGATTGTGAGCAGGAGAGAAAATTGCTCCTTTCTGTCTCTGTCTTTCTCTCTCCTCTGGCCTTTGGTGATATTTTATGACCTGCCTTCATCCCTTAGCCAAATACAGCACCGGGAGATGATGGAGTCACACCTAGGACACACAGGACCATGCAGTAACCCTCAGAGTTCTCACCAGCTCAACAGAGCCAGCCCCAGGACATGATGCTGCTGCATGAGATGAAATGAATGCCCATGTTTCTCAAGGCTCCATCCTCTTGCTCTCTCTGTTACAGCAGCACAGCCATCACCTGCACACACTCATTGGCTGAGGAAGTTCTGTACATATGCTCTACACTGTGCTACTTCACCCTTCTGCAGCCCACATGGTCAGTCATAAGACACTGAATCCTACCAGTCTTTCCTGAAATTCCAGGAGCAGTAGAGTCACTGCAAAGGGGGCCAAACCCCACTGATGTATTAGCCTCCAAAACTAAAGCCTCAGATGAAACTGACATACAGCCAAGGTGATCCTTGGAAAGCACTCTACGATAAGAGCCCAATATGGGACAGCTTTCTATACACAGGAGAAAATGTGTTTTGGTCTCATCCAAGGTGCTCCTATCAAATGAAAGGCCCCAGGCTCTGAGACAGCGTACAACAGGGCTGATTCCCACTCTCATATCATCCTTAGGTAATTTGCAATTCATAAGGCATTTGACATCTTGAGATAGTTTTGATTATGACTGTAGTGGGACTCCTGATGTGATCTAGTGGCTGAAGTACAGATGACATGCAACATCCCACAATACATAAGACAGACAGAAGTATCTGCCCCCAAAACCCCTGCTCCGAGGCATAGACTGTTAGTTACTTATTTGGGTTTTAGACAAGGTCCACGGAGCTTAAGCTGACCTTAAACTAATGATTCTCCTGCCTCTACCTTCAAAGTGCAGGGTTACTGTTGGGGTCTGCCACACCTATTTTGTGGACATTAGTTTCCTGAGAGCAATGAAAGGGCAGACTCAGAATCTCCTGCAGTTCCTTTATAGCTTTACTTAAATTTGAGCAGGTTAAATCTTACAGGTTCAGACAGGCATCCACCTACACTAGGGATGTACTTTTACATTTTTATTTTGAGACATGGGTCTTTTATACACCAAGCACGCATAGGATGTCTGCAGTTATGGATGGGTGGGAATTGCAAGCACCCCAAAGCAAGGCAGGGCATTGTTACTCTCCTGTTAGGGCCCTGTCTAAAAGCTGTCCTCCGAGTCTTGCTTCTAAGAACTAGGGGACTAGGCAACATCTTGGTAACTCTGATGGTTAATCTTTATGGTCAATTTGAATGGATTGAGAATTACCAAGTGTGATAGTTTCAATGAGAATGGCTCCCATAGGCTCATAGATTTGAATATTTGGTCACCAGGAAGTGGCACTGTTTGAAAAGATTAGAAGGTGTGACTTTGTTGGAGGAAATGTGCATCTAGAAAACCCTCTCGAAGTCCAGGGTTTCTGCTCTTCCTGCTGCCTGCAGATCCAGAATGAGAACTTTCAGCTACTTCTCCAGCGCCATGTCTGCCAGCATGCTGCCATGCTTCCCACCGTGATTTTAATGAACTAAATCTCTGAAACTGTAAGCCAGCCATAATTAGATGTTTTCCTTTATAAGAATTGCTGCTGTCATGGTGTGAACAGAGAGGGAACAGCTGAGCTGGAACCATCCCTCCAGACTATATACGTAGACTGAATACTAAGGAGAGAGGGACCTATCAACTGCATTCATTGCTCTGTGCTCCCCACTGCAGATGCCTTGTGACCAGCAACCTCGGGCTTCCAACCACAGTGCCCTCAAACTGGGAACCAAAATAACTGTCCTTCCTCACTTTTGTCAGTATAACAAGAAAAGTAAGCAAGACAATAGCTTATTAAAGTTATTTCTGCTCAGCTTTAGAAGGGGGTGAGTCATTGCTGAGCAAAAGCCTGATGACTCCTTTACCCCAGAGAACTGAGTTGAGAAACTGCAGGACACAGTCATGGCCAAATCACATGGGTGTTTGAACAATCTGAGTTAGCAGAGGCCTTTATTAATGAGAGAGAAATATGGGACATAGAGAGGGGAGCCTCACTCACATTAAATGGCCAGTATTACTAGTCGCTTGTCCTATAGAGAGTGAGCTGTGGGCTGCAAGTGTAATCTAAGGTGCTGGCTGGGACAGCAGGATTTTTGTTGGTCAACACTCAATGGCAACAACGCTAAAAGGACTGGTAGCCAATGCTCACATATGTCTCTCTTTCTGTGAAGAACCAAGTAGTTAGTGTCTTCCTCTCTCTTGGCTGCCTCTTTATGAGAACAGTGCCCATTGAGCCTGCTTTGGCTCTTGGGTCAACTTTTGAAATAGAAAAGCATGGGCCTGAATATCTCTAATCCCAGCAATTGTGATCTCAAGTTCAAAGCCAGTCGAAACTGAACAGTGAAACTCTGTCTCAGAAAAAAAAAAAAAAGGAAAGGGGAAAAGGAATCTTAGAAACGAGTGTGCTTCTTAGCCTCTGTCTTAGTCAGGGTTTCTATTCCTGCACAAACATCATGACCAAGAAGCAAGTTGGGGAGGAAAGGGTTTATTCAGCTTACACTTCCATATTGCTTTTCATCACCAAGGAAGTCAGGACTGGAAATCAAGCAGGTCAGAAAGCAGGAGCTGATGCAGAGGCCATGGAGGGATGTTCTTTACTGGCTTGCTTCCCCTGGCTTGCTCAGTCTGCTCTCTTATAGAACAAAAACTACCAGCCCAGAGATGGCACCACCCATAAGGGGACCTCCCCCCTTGATCACTAATTGAGAATATGCCTTACAGATGGATCTCATGGAGGCATTTCCTCAACTGAAGCTCCTTTCTCTGTGATAACTCCAGCCTGTATCAAGTTGACACAAAACTAACCAGTACAATTGACCCCTTGTCAACTTGACACACAAACACATCACTATTAAGCCTCAACCCTTAGTTTCTCATTTATCCCCAAGATCTAAATAACTTTAAAAGTCCCATAGTCTTTGCAAATTTTTAAAATTTCAATCTCTCTTAAAATCCAAAGTCTTTACAATTAAAAGTGTCTTAACTGAGGGTTCCACTAAAATACTTTCTTCAAGAGGGAAAAGCATCAGGGCACAGTCACAATGAAAAGCAAAATCAAACTCCAACTGTCCAATCTCTGGGATCCACTCACAATCTTCTGGGCTCCTCCAAGGGCTTGGATCACTTCTTTAGCTCTGCCCTTTTGGCACACACCTTGTCCTTTAGGCTCCAGATGCCTGTACTCCACTGCTGCTGCTGTTCTTGGTAGTCATTCATGGTACTGGCATCTCCAAAACGCTGCTGTCTTCCGCTGTAACTAGGCTTCACCAATAGCCTCTCTCAGGCTCTCTTCATGGTGCTAAGCCTCAACTCCTTTGCATGACCCCTTCAGTTCTGGGATATCAATTGCTACTGAGGGTGCACCTTCCCCAATGGCCTTCTATGGCTTCTCACAGTGCCGAGCCTCAGCTGCTCTTCATGACCCCTTCATGCCTTCAAAACCAGTACCACTTGGGTGACTCTTACACATTATCAAGTCCAGCCACAGCACAAGGTACAACCTTGGCTATCACTGGAAAACAGCCTCTGTGCTCTCAGAAAACACTTCCCGGAAGATTTCACCTCAGTGATGCTGGTTTCTTCTTAATCACTGCTAATTTCTTAGCTCCAGCTAACCAGCATCAGTAGTCCCAGTAATGCAAAGGTTTTGCTTCAGTAGTTCTGGTATCTGTTAATCACAGCTGATTCTTCAGCCCCAGCTAACCAGAACCACAGAATCTTCACAATCAAAATAGCATTGGCCCTGAAAAGAGTCTTTAATCTTCCCTCTGAAATTTCACAAGCCAGGCCTCCATCTTCTGCACTGTTCTCAACATTATCTTTCAAGCTCCTACACAACATCTGACAGAGCTCTTAACAACGAATGGATCTTCTGGCCCAAAGTTCCAATGTCCTTCCACAGTCCTCCCCAAAAACATGGTCAGGTTGTCACAGGAATACCCCACTATGCTGGTACCAATTTGTCTTAGTCAGAGTTTCTATTCCTGCACAAACATCATGACCAAGAAGTAACTGGGGAGGAAAGGATTTATTCAGCTTACACTTCCATACTGCTGTTCATCACCAAGGAAGTCAGGACTGGAAATCAAGCAGGTCAGAAAGCAGGAACTGATGCAGAAGCCATGGAGGGATGTTCTTTACTGGCTTGCTTCCCCTGGCTTGCTCAGCCTGCTCTCTTATAGAACCAAGACTACCAGCCCAGAGATGGCACCACCCACAAGGGGACATCTTCCCTTGATCACTAATTGAGAAAATGCCTTACAGATGGATCTCATGGAGGCATTTCACACTCACACACACGCATACTCATGCACACACACTAACAAGCCCATGTACATGCACATGTATGCTCATGGACATGTGCACATACACACAGGCATACATGCACACACTCATGCATGAGCCAAAGACCCAAACAGTCTTAAGTCATGTCATTTAAATCTGTTTAATCAAAGCTTCCCACTATGTTTGGGTGACATGCTGATTTTGTTTTAATATAACAATTCTTTGCTTATCTTCTTTCCTCCTTACCCCATATTTCTTTCCTTTCTTTCATCCTTCCTCCTTTCCTTTCATCTCTTCCTTTTTCCTTTTAGTTTTTAAATTTATCGTTGTTGGTAGTGGTGGTGCTGCTGGTGGTGTGTGTGTGTGTGTGTGTGTGTGTGTGTGTGTGTATGTGTAAGTGTTGGTGTGAGTGTTTGTGTAAGTGTTTGTGTGAGTGTTTGTGTGAGTGTTTGTGTGAGTGTGTGTGTGTGTGTGTGTGTCTATGTATGTGTGTATGTGTGGGTGTTTTTTGTGTGTGTGTGCCACAACATGAGTGTGGAGGTCAAACAATAAAACTTTGGAGTTGGCTCTCAACTTCCTTGATGGGTCCTAGGGACAGAATCCATCAGAATTGTGCAGCAAGTGATTTTACCTGCTAAGCCATTTTACTGGCTCTCTTTCTTCCTCCCCACCCCCACCCCCATCTCCATTTCTTCCTCCCCCAACCCCTTCCCCAATGTCTGTTCTATGGTTGCTGCTTTGTCTTGTATGCTCTGAAGGATATCAGAACACAGCATCCCATAAGATGTCAGTTTAACACATTGATTATTTGCATCTGATAGGATCTGAGGAAACACCAAGTTGAAGCAGACATCCCTGCCCCCTCCTTTCTACCAAACCTCAGCTCTAAAGCACCTGGAGATCAAGAGCTCAGGAACACCTTTAGTTGCACAGTGAGCGCAAAGCTATCTTGGCTACCTGGGACCTTGTAAAATAACAAGTAAGTAAATGGAGGATACATATTCTCCAGGAGAAGCATGGCTTCCTCAGTTCAGGCAGAGAGCACTTAAGCTCTTACCTCCCACCAGTGTCCGCAGCCTCTTCCCACCTAACTCACATCCTTCCTCCCTTTTCCTTGTCAGATGCCAGCTCCTTCACTACAAGAATCCCCCTCCACACATTTTTGTTGTTAAGTCCCAGGATTTATCGTTCCTTGTTCTAATACTATATAAGCTTCCGGTTC
Source organism: Mus caroli (assembly GCF_978045245.1). Lineage (NCBI taxonomy): Eukaryota > Metazoa > Chordata > Mammalia > Rodentia > Muridae > Mus > Mus caroli. The sequence goes on from NW_028227274.1 coordinate 1,669,047, forward strand.
TACATGACTAAATCTTTGATTTTTTTTCCACTTCATTTTCTGAAAACCCCATGCCATCTACAAATATAAATAGCAAAATATTTCTAAGTTGTTTTCTGCTGATAATTTGCCTCTCAAAAGTACAGCTTGAAGGTCCCAGTCACAGACTTGAAAAGGAAAGGTGGATTTCTTTCCTGCTGCTCAACTTGGGTCATGATGACATCAAACCTCAGGACATTTCTCTAAGAAGCTTTCCCACCTCATCTTTCTTATGGAATGGCCACATTTCAGGCGCGTCCATGTTCCAGGGCAAGGCCTCCTTCAGCCTTCTTGGAAAGGCAGCGCGTGCTTTTCCATTGTGTCCCATCAGGAGACACATGAAGTCAGTTTGAGAGGAGAGTGGTCATTCATGACTGACATGCTTGAAATCCCTCCAGGTGGGAGATGACCCTGTGTCACCTACGCAGCCCAGATGGCTCATTCAAGACACCCAAGGGGTCTGCGTTTATGTAATCGTGTACTAATAAAACATAACCTAGATGTGTAGTGAAAATAAACAAAAATGTGTTGAGGGGGATTCTTGTAGTGAAGGTGCTGCCATCTGTCACTTTTATTCCCAGGGCTGCTGGCTTGGTGGTAATATTATGTGAATCACCCTCTCCCTGCCTCTATGGCTTGTGCTTACGAACCACTCCAGTGCTTGGCACAGTTCTGCATGCACAGACCTGGTCAGCCTTTGTCTCTCCCACAGAGAGACATTTGCTTCTCTTATATGCATGTCCTTGAACTTTTCTGTTCTGCTTTCTGCTTAGTGATCAGACCCTGACTATCTCCACACCCTCAATTTAATCTTGCTGCAAGCCAAGCCAAAGGGCAAAGAGGCAGGTCTTAGAGGGAGCAGTGGAGTTGGTGTAACATGGGAGTCTGGAGAACCTCTTGGCAGTTTTACTTCCTATGAGATGAGGCAATGAGGAGGCTCAGTGGAGAGCAGCACCTCAAACTCAACAGTAACGATGCTGCTGACTAAATGACAGAGGAGCCCTCTTTCAGTACTGCTTCCTCGTGGCTTCCCTTTAAGCTACCGTGACCCCCCCTCATTTGCTTCCTGTGAACAGGTACTTTGTTAGAGCAATGGACAATGGCCCATCATTCTATGATTTATTATGGAGTAAGCACTGAAATGTGACTTATAAAAGATACATCTTTGCCATTTTCCTTGAAGGACAGCATTCCTGAAAATGGAGCTCCCTAGAAAGGCATCACCAGCAGCCAATCACATGCAGAGATAGTTTGTGTGTTAGTTAGGGTTTTATTGCTGTGAAGAAACACCATGACCAAGGCAACTCTAATAAAAGAAAACATTTCATTGTGGCTGGTTTACAGTATCAGAGGTATAGTCCATTTTTTCCTCCAATTTTTATTAGATATATACTTCATTTACATTTCAAATGCTATCTCGAAAGTTCCCTATACTGCACCCCCACCCCGGCTCCCCTACCCACCCACTCCCACTCCTTGGCTCTGGTGTTTCCCCTGTACTGGGGCGTATAAAGTTTGCAAGACCAAGGGGCCACTCTTCCCAATGATGGCTGACCAGGCCATCTTCTGCTAAAAATGCAACACCATTCACAATAGTCACAAATAATATAAAATACCTTGGTGTGACTCTAACTAAGGAAGTGAAAGATCTGTATGATAAGAACTTCAAGTCTCTGAAGAAAGAAATCAAAGAAGATCTCAGAAGATGGAAAGATCTCCCATGCTCATGGATTGGCAGGATCAATATAGTCAAAATGGCTATCTTGCCAAAAGCAATCTACAGATTCAATGCAATCCCCATCAAAATTCCAACTCAATTCTTCAACGAATTAGAAAGGGCAATTTGCAAATTCATCTGGAATAACAAAACACCTAGGATAGCAAAAGCTCTTCTCAAGGATAAAAGAACCTCTGGTGGAATCACCATGCCTGACCTAAAGCTGTACTACAGAGCGATTGTGATAAAAAACTGCATGGTACTGGTATAGCAATAGACAAGTAGATCAATGGAATAGAATTGAAGACCCAGAAATGAACTCACACACCTATGGTCACTTGATCTTTGACAAGGGGGCTAAATCCATCCAGTGGAAAAAAGACAGCATTTTCAACAAATTGTGCTGGCACAACTGGCGGTTATCATGTAGAAGTATGCAAATTGATCCATCCTTATCTCCTTGTACTAAGGTCAAGTCTAAGTGTATCAAGGAACTCCACATAAAACCAGAGACACTGAAACTTATAGAGGAGAAAGTGGGGAAGACCAAATACAAAAAACACCGTCTAAAGCATTTAGAAAATAAGTATTTTAGCTGACATGTGAAACACTTTCACCATGCCTGACCTAAAGCTTTACTACAGAGCAATTGTGATAAAAACTGCATGGTACTGGTATAGTGACAGACAAGTAGACCAATGGAATAGAATTGAAGACCCAGAAATGAACTCACACACCTATGGTCACTTGATCTTCAACAAGGGAGCTAAAAACATCCAGTGGAAGAAAGACAGCATTTTCAACAAATGGTGCTGGCACAACTGGCGGTTATCATGTAGAAGTATGCAAATTGATCCATCCTTATCTCCTTGTACTAAGGTCAAGTCTAAGTGTATCAAGGAACTCCACATAAAACCAGAGACACTGAAACTTATAGAGGAGAAAGTGGGGAAGACCAAATACAAAAAACACCGTCTAAAGCATTTAGAAAATAAGTATTTTAGCTGACATGTGAAACACTTTCACCATGCCTGACCTAAAGCTTTACTACAGAGCAATTGTGATAAAAACTGCATGGTACTGGTATAGTGACAGACAAGTAGACCAATGGAATAGAATTGAAGACCCAGAAATGAAGCCACACACCTATGGTCACTTGATCTTCAACAAGGGAGCTAAAAACATCCAGTGGAAGAAAGACAGCATTTTCAACAAATGGTGCTGGCACAACTGGTTGTTATCATGTAGAAGAATGCAAATTGATCTATTCCTATCTCCTTGTACTAAGGTCAAATCTAAGTGGATCAAGGAACTTCACATAAAACCAGAGACACTGAAACTTATAGAGGAGAAAGTGGGGAAAAGCCTTGAAGATATGGGCAAAGGGGAAATTTTCCTGAATAGAACAGCAATGGCTTGTGCTGTAAGATCGAGAATTGACAAATGGGACCTCATAAAATTGCAAAGCTTCTGTAAGGCAAAAGACACTGTCATAAGACAAAAGGCCACCAACAGATTGGGAAAGGATCTTTACCAATCCTAAATCTGATAGGGGACTAATATCCAATATATATAAAGAACTCAAGAAGATGGACTCTAGACAACCAAATAATCCCATTAAAAAATGGGGCACAGAGCTAAACAAAGAATTCTCAACTGAGGAATATTGAATGGCTGAGAAGCACCTGAAAAAAAATGTTCTACATCCTTAATCATCAGCTGAGATTCCACCTCACACCTGTCAGAATGGCTAAGATCAAAAATTCAGGTGACAGCAGATGCTGGTGAGGATGTGGAGAAAGAGGAGCACTCCCCCATTGCTGGTGGGATTGCAAGCTTGTACAACCACTCTGGAAATCAGTGGTGATTCCTCAGAAAATTGAACATAGTACAACCGGAGGATCTAGCAATACCTCTCCCAGGCATATATCCAGAAGATGTTCCAACAGGTAATAAGAACACATGCTCCACTATGTTCATAGCAGCCTTGTTTATAATAGCCAGAAGCTGGAAAGAACCCAGATGTCCCTCAACAGAGGAATGGATACAGAAAATGTGGTACATGTACACAATGGAGTACTACTCAGCTATTAAAAAGAATGAATTTATGAAATTCCTAGGCAAATGGATGGATCTGGAGGGTATCATCCTGAGTGAGGCAACCGAACGAAAGAACTCACATGATATGTACTCACTGATAAGTGGATTTTAGCCCAGAAACTTAGAATACCCAAGATACAACTTGCAAAACACATGAAATTCAAGAAGGAAGAGCAAAGTGTGGACAATTCACCCCTTCTTAGAATTGGGAACAAAACACCCATGGAAGTCGTTACAGAGACAGTTTACAGCTGAGATGAAAGGATGGACCATCCAGACACTGCCCCACCCAGGGGTCCATCCCATAATCAGCCACCAAACACAGACACTATTTCATATGCCAGCAAGATTTTGCTGAAGGGACCCTGTGCTTGGCAAACACAGAAGTGGATGCTCACAGTCAGTTATTGGCTGAAACACAGGGCCCCCAATGGAGGAGCTAGAGAAAGTACCCAAGGAGCTGAAGGGGTCTGCGACCCCATAGGTGGAACAACAATATGAACTAACCAGTACTCCCCAGAGCTAGTGTTTCTAGCTGCATTTTTAGCAGAAGATAGCCTAGTCGGCCATCATTGGGAAGAGAAGCCCCTTGGTCTTGCAAACTTTATATGCCTCAGTACAGGGGAAACACCAGGGCCAAGAAGTGGGTGTGGATGGGTAGGGGAGCTGGGGTTGGGGGAGAGTATAGAGGACTTTCAGAATAGCATTTGAAATCTAAATGAAGTAAATACCTAATAAAAATTGGAGAAAAAAATAAAAAAGAAGCAAGGAGCAGCAAGAGCAGTCAGGGCCACATCTACACTGCATTAGCATCAGAGCTCAGGGACTTCAGGGGCTGCTGTGTGTTTCTGTGAGGTTTTGTTATCATACATGAAGAAGGATTTAAACCTACAGACACATGTGTGCAAATATATACTGCTGTACACATAAGCACTCCTCCACATGGAAACAAACCACTGAAACATTGATACACATACTAATGCATATATGCACATATATAAATACCAGTATTAACTGACATGCACTGATACTTATGTGCACCTATAAACAGATACATAAACAGACACATGTAAGCATGCCAGCACACACATATTGACACACACATTCAACTGACAGTTACAAACATTGACATACAGTAAGTAGTTCAGTCTTCTGTATAAGCAACATCTTGCTATGATACAAATACTTTTCAATTGTTTTGACTGTCTAAAGGGTGTTTTAATTAATGAACAAGAATTATGAACCCCCCTCCCCAGCTCTGTGTGTGTCCCCGTGTGCGTGTGTGTCTGACCTCAGTCAGAGGCCCGAGAGGAAGAGGTCTGTTTGAATAGTGCTTTCTGGGTCTGTAGCTGATGCTTGTGAGGGCTGAGAGCCCAGCATGCCCTGACCACAGACCTCTATGGCTGTGAGTCTAACCCTTGATGTGAAGCCATTGTATAGAGTTTCCTCATGTTTACTCTCTCCATCTCTGCCAACAACAACTGGGCACTCTCTGGTTCATATTCTGGTGAATGTGCTTATGAACCTGTTTATGTTTAAATTTTTGGTATTTTATCATGGATCCTTGAGTTTCTTTTTATAATGCTCCATGAAAATATGATTTTTCTTATGTAGGGCTTTTCAGTGCCCCTATGACAGTGCCTCTCTCCTCTACTTCAATGTCTTGAGTCTGTGGGTTCCTGGCCCTCGGTCAGTAATGGAAGTCAAGAGCATCTTAGTCTGTGGGTTGAACGCCCCTTTCACAGGGGCCTCCTAAGAACATCAGAAATCCGAAATGTTTACATTAAGATTCATAACAATAAAAAATTACTGCTATGAAGTAGCAACAAAATAACTTTATGTTTGCCATCACCACAACCTGAGGAACTGTTTTAAAGGACCACAGTGTAATGAAGGTTGGGACCCACTGCTCCAGAGAGTGGGCAGTGGGTGGGGCAGAACGTCTGCTTTAACCAAGCCACGTGAGATACACAGAGGGTGCTACTGCAGGTACTTGGACAATCGCTTGGGTACTGATTGATTCACACTGCATTCTCCAAAAGAAGGCCAACTTCTGGCACCTACTGTGTTAAGTGCCTAAGACATACATGTGAAGTCACCATACGACAAGGTTTGGCTTGCTATCATCGACACTTTACAAATGAAGAAATCGGGGCTTTGAAGGGATGTGGTACTGCCCAGATTACACATTGTGTCAGAGACAAATCCTGTGCTCCCAGCAGTGACTTCTCTCTAATTTTATTGTCACATATCACTGAGGACTCCATCTCTCAACATGTCTCCTTGCCTAAGGTGCCCATAGTTGTCCTTGGAAAATCAAATCAAGTAAGTCTACAATTAGATGTGTTTGTATTTTATCTAATAAGACATGAACTCATTTGTACTCCAGGTGACTGCCAAGTCACCCACTTCCCTTTGGAGAAATATGTTCCAGCTTGAGCTGCTTTTGAAGCCTGTTACTGGGGGCAAAGGCATGACTTATTCAATGGTCAGCTCCTGTTTCAACCACAAAATCTCTGATGCTGGTGATGCCTGGCTGTGCTGGGGCACTGAGAAATGCCTGCCAGGGAGAATCTGTAACAAGTCCTTTTCCCAGACACCATGGGGTATATGCTGCTAATAGAAAGAAAGGAGTCACAAGGTGGAGGTAACAGAGAATCCCAGAGTGTTGTGTGTCTTAGAGACCTAGAGGAGGTAAGAGACACAGAGGGGAGGAAGGTGGGAGAGTGCATGCTAAAGGGTGGTGGGGTGGCCCTTTGGGAGGATGAACCAAGTGCTCTAAAAGAATGAGAGGCAGATACCTGGGCCATGGCTAACATGTGTTACTGTAGGCCAGTGACAGGCTCCTAACCATCCCTAGCAGCATACTGAGACCCAAAGTCTGCCATTCAGCCCTCTGTGATCCTAGTTATGTTGGCCAGAAGGCCATTTTCTCTCTACATCAAATGCCCACCTCAGGAACAGCAATTAACAGGAGCTACCATCAGGGACAGGTAGTATAGAGGTGATGTTAGGAAATCCCCAACCTGACTCTCAAAAAGAATCCCAATCCCACCACCGTAGTAGGGGGAATAACCAACCATGCCATATCCTCTGCTTCACCTGTTAAAGGGAGAGAGAGAACAATACTTTCTGCAGAGAGCTGGTGAGTGGATTACACAGCATATTTGTAGAGAAAGTGGTGCAAAGCTGAGCACATTGCTAAAACTGAGTCACCATGTCACTCTCACAGTTTCAGAGTCACACTGTGGGACCAGACTGGAACAATGACAAGGCTGTTTTGAATCTGGGAGTTCTTTTCTTGCTTGAATGTGATAAGGTGCAGAACAAAACTTCTGCTCGACTCTGGCTCTACTACCATAGGCAGAAAAGCTAAGGAATGGGATCCGTGAAAAGCAAGCACACCCCTTCCCTCTACCTCTAAACTGGCTTTTCACTGTCCTGAACAAACTGCCCCATGACACAATCTTCCTCTGGGGCTCCAAGGCGACCCACTGACAAGGCTTGGGGGCTGGGGCATGGCTTTGATCTCTGGCCCATCCATTTTGCCCCACATCATAGACTCTGGACCTCCCGCCAATTTCTGATGTTTTGTCCCAAGTCACCTCATGAGCAGTCATAAATTGCTTTGAAGATAAAAGCCCCACATCAGGGCACCAGGGCACAGTGGTTATTTTAATAAGTAGAGCCTGTGCATGTCTTCCTGACATATGAGCTGTTCCAAATATTTATCTTGTTTTCCAGTTCAGCTGCACAGGGAAAGTATGTGCAATATCTCTTCTGTCTACTCCTCTATCCACCATGATGTGCAGGGAGCCTTGTTTTCATAAAAATACTTGCCTTTTCTCCAATAAAAGAAATGGATGTTTCTCTTGGGAACAGGTCTCTGTTTGCCAAAACCCAAGTAATTCTTTTTCGAGATATGCACTTTTAAAAATATTTAATTTATAGCAATGCTTACAAATGCCAGTAAAATATACTATAATATTGAAAGGGTTCACAAAGGCCAATGCACACAGAAAGGAATGAGAAGGAATATATGTGTAGACATGATCATGTATTCATAAACATGCACAGGATGGCTCTACTGGCAGAGGAGGAAGAGAGCCCTTCGCTTCTGACCTGCCTGGGCTTCTCTGGAGAACACCTTTTGCTATTGCCAGAGCACACTGTAGACCACCCCACTCACCCTATGCCACATCACCAGTGCCTCACATCTTCTCATCTGCTTCACCACGATGACAAGTGCTGCTCAGAACCTCTGGGCCTGGGCCTGGGCCTAGGCCAGCCCCTATGAGCATCCCTAATGGTCTGCTGTGGGCAAAAGGTCACTAGGTCTCCTGAGTTGTACTAACTGCTCCTGTCTCTCCCCACAGATGGAGTCCCTGGTGCAATCAGAAGAGCTTGACTTCAGGGAAGATATGACCCTTGCAAATCAGAATAGGCCACGACTGGGTGCTTTCCCAGCTTCCTCTGCTTCGGGTTAGGAGTCCTAACTACAGCCATTTTTTGCTCCTGTCCTTCAAATGTTTTCCCTGAAATTGACTTGCGAGGCCTTCTCCTGCAGGGTTTTATCAGCTTCACTTAAACTGGGCCCCCATCCCCTCCATCCCCGTCCTGCACCTGAGCAGCTGTCTGTGTCTCTCCCCAACTTCTCCCACCCCCCAACACGGGTCACCCTCTCTTTACCTTCTTGAAGGACCCACTGCCACCCCCTGCTGGGCTCTCCTGTGCATTGACTTGGAGCAGCTTGCACATGGCGGGCTCCATGTTATGATCAGACGTTCTGCAGTGCTCTGTTTTCTCCACTAACTTGTGCCAAGCAGGGAAGGAAAGAGCACCCTGACTACCTCCACTTCAGAAATCTCAGTCTCAATAAGCCTCACTGGGCTGGTTTCCTGTCTCTCAAAACTGTCAGAGCAGACACATCCTGGACTATTTCACACTATTCCCACAAGGCAGAAATGTGCTCCAGAATACTCCCTAAAATGCCTACCCAGGAGATCACCTCCACTTGCAACAGAATAAATGGATGCTTTCAGAGGTTTTTGTGGAGCAAACTGACCCTAGTGGTTCCTGTTCATCATCCCACCTCCATCCCATCAACTTGGGATGAAGCAAGAGCTGAAGTCCTTAAGTCAGGCAGGGCAGTGTGGGTTCCCTTTGTGCCCAGGATTCCAGGAGCTGGTGGCTGCTTTCTATTGAGCCTCAGCTGGTTCACCGAGAATTCTTCACTTGTCCAGATGTGCCTCTTAGTTTGATCAGTACTATTGAATCCACAAGTGGATCTTCCATCTTCCCTCCAGCTCTGCCCACTGTAGTCTGGAGGGTCAGCTGTGAAACTGTCCTCGTGGTGTGTGTGTGTGTTATATGTGTGTGTACACTGATATGTGAGGTGTGTGCAGGGATTGATATCAGTTATGCTTTCTACCTATTCCCTTGAGACAAGGTCTTTCTCTGAGCCTGGAGCTTGCTATCCTCTCATAGTCTCCCATCTCTCTATTCCTTCACCCTTCCCTGGCCTGGCCTGTCACTGACACCTAGCCACTCTCTTGGGCCTCCCTCCATTTTCCTGCCAACAGTGCTGGTGTTACAAGGCCTCCAGACAACACCCAGCTTTTTACATGGATGCTGGGTTCTAAAACTCAGTAATGCAGTTTGTGACTTGTGAGTGAGCCCTCATCCCTCATCTGGCTATTTGTATTGTCTTTGAGCATCTGCATACCTCCCAGCTTTGCCAACTCGATACCTAGATGCCTTTTTCCTCGGGACAAGCCACAGTGTACCCACCTGGCCTTTCTGGCAGTTCTAACATAGATAGGCCCTGCCAAGCAATCAGTATGGGTCCCAGTCCCCACAAGATGCAATGTAGAACCCTGGGCCTCCTTTCCACATAACACTCAGCTGCAAAGTCCAAGAACACAGACAGCTATGCATAATTGAAGACATAAGAAGCCCTGGGCTAGCTGCAGGAGAAAACATGATATGACAAATCATCCTGCCAGGGCCAAAATAAGCTTGAAATCCAAAATTTTAAAATAATGACTGCTCATTAAAGGCATCATCAGATAAAGCATTCTGCCTGTGTCACAAACCTGGCACTGAGAAAGCAGAGAGTCCCTGCTCTACCCAGGGAACTAGAGACTGCAGAAATTACAGCATCCAGGGGACCCAGATATGTCAGACGACACATGGCTGGTATGTCCTGTCATCTACCCTGCTGAGCAGCAGAGCAAGCACCTTGACAAAGACCCCTGTTTTAACAAATTGGGGAACTGAATTTTTTGGCTGCTTGGCAGCTATAGTCAAATGGCACAGTTGTGATGGCTTATTTAAAAAACAACAACAACAAAACAACAAAAAACCAGAACAGAATCCATTGCTTTGGGTTCTGGTGGCTGGGAGTCTGAGATCAGTATCAGCACAGTGGTAAAGTTCCCTCCCTGATTCAGAGATGGCAGAAAGGCCTGTGAGTGGCTGGGGTTTCTATGTCACACAGGTGACAGTTGTCAGGAGGGCTAGAGCACCAGACTCTGAGAAAGGAAGCCTTAGTGATGATATAGTGGGGAGCCTCTTAGCAGAGAGCAGAGATGGCACTGGCAGCTTCCATGATTGGATAGGCAGGTAGCAACACCCTGGAAATAGGCAGGAAAAATAGAAAGTGGGAACCTCATACCTCCTACGTGAAGTGCACACTACCCCCAAATCTCAGTGTGTTCTCTCAGACATAGCAAGATGTGTATTGTGATGATCAGACTGGAGTCTTACTTTTCCCCTTTCTCCCATGATTTCCAATGAAGGCATCACACACAGGAAAGACTCCAAAAGGTTTTGGGTCTTTATTCATTCAGGATGACTGGCTACCCGTCTGTCTTCTCAGAAGTACTTGCTCTGTAGTTCTAACTGAGCCAAAGCCGTGTCCAAAGTTTCAGTTCATTTCATAACGGTACCATCTGGGGAGACACTATCACTGACAATAGGCCTCTGAATCCTTTTTGCACAAAGTGAAAGGCTGGAGACAAAAGGTGACACCTATGGCCTGAGCTGGGCATATAGCAATCAGAATCGGCCCTGCCTTGGGGATCTCAGTGGCTCCAGTGCAGACTAAGTAGTACTGTGCAGCCACATGAGAGCTGGCAGGGAGGTTCTCTGGGTTGACTGTGAAATGTCCTTCATAGGCTCATGCATTTGAACACTCCATCTCTGGGTCATGGTGCTGCTTGAGAAAGTTGTAGAACCTTTAGGGGAGGAACTTTGTTGGAGGAAGTAGATTCCTGGGGGCTCACCTTTAGGTTTTCTATCCTGGCCCCACTTCCTATCCACTCTCTGCTTATTGGCTCCAGATTCAATGTGACCTCACTCTTCTGATGCTGCGCCTTCTCTGCCATGGAGACTGTGTGCTCTTGAACTGTAAGCCAGAATATCCTTCTTGTCTTAGATTGTTTTTGTTACCTATTTTGTCCCAGCAAGAAGACCGGTGTAATAACTAATACAGAAGTCAACAAGGAGGGAGACTCTTAGTGTCAGAAGCATAGACAAGGGGCCCTGACCTCTTGCTGTGCTGTGCTGTGCTGTGCTGTGCTGTGCTGTGCTGTGCTGTGCTGTGCTGTGCCAGAGATCCCAAGGAGCTCATGAGAAGTTTCTTCCCTTTTAAAATCATACCCAAGTACTTACATCCAGACTCAAAGCTACATAACTGCAGGAGCTGAGTAGAAAGGTTAGCAGTGTGTGTACTGAAGGAAGTCTGTGTCAGAGAGCATCCTCTCCTCTTCAGACTCTTCCCAAGATGCTCTGAGAGAGAGGAGGTAGGGAATCTTAAGGGAGGGGAAACAAGAGGAGCTGAACAGAGGAAACAGGGTGGATGCAAACCCTGGCTCTGCCACCTCTGGGGCACATGGCACTTACCATGAAGAGCTGTCCTGTGTCTCTTTCATGTTCCAGCCACAGAATACTTGGATTTGGGAAATTTTGGGAAATTTATAAAGAACGCAGATTTATTTTCTGCTGTTCTAAAGGCTGGGAAGTCTGAGATTAAGGAGCCCACAGGCTGGATCCCCTCATGATAGAAGGTACAAGTGCTAGGACCCTGTGAGAGAAAGAGATTCCCAATTCACGTTGGTAACAGACTCATAATGGAAACCAGTAGCATACAAGTGAAGATGTCCAAGGCAGGACCCCAAATGCCAACCATCATAGTGTACGGAAAGACAAACTCTATATGGTTTATTCTTTTTCCTCTTTATCCTCATTTTTGTTTTTTAAGATTTATTTTTAAATTACATATATGTGAGTATTTCCAGGATGGGAAGCAGCATGTGCACACCTGTGTACGTACCCATGAAGCATGTGTGGACCCATGAAGCATGAGCTGGAGCTGGAGCTAGAGGCTGTTGTGAGCTTCTCTGCAAGGGTGCTGGGCTGTGAAATTAGGTCTTCAGTAACAGGATGCATCTTTCCTTCTGGCTCAGGGTTGGTGTGCTACCCAGGTGTTTGCTAACTTCCTGAGCATGGGAGCCAAGTCTGGTGAGGTGGTGTAGAGAGATTGGCCTCTCCAGCAGAGGCAGGGCTCAGCTAGAGTGTACAGGTTAAGGGTGCATTTTCTGTGCCCCCTTTTTAGTGACCAAGTCTGCCTGCTCCTTCCCTTGGGAGCAGGAATCTCTAGAGTGCAGGTCACAATGACTGAGCCTTACATCAACTTCACACTAGGCCACACCAACCTCTGGAGACTCAAAAGCTTTGTGAGGGGTGAGTGGATACTGAAGGGAAAGGAGCCAATGTTCAGATGACTCAGATGATTTATAAGGCAATATATTCCTTGCTAAAGTGTTTTCAGAACACAATTGGATGAATTCTGAAGTCAACCCCAGCAGTCTCTCTCACACTCTGCAAGTGGACGTCACAGCCTCATGCATCCCAGCTGTTCCCACAGTGTATTCAGAGCAGTGTGTTCAGTGGGTTAACCTAGCAGCCAACACACCCAGGTTTATTTTAAAGATGTATTTTTATTATTTCTAATTGTATGTGTGTGTCCATGTATTTATTGGTATGTATATGTGAAGAGAGTTCAGAAAAGGGTGTCAGATTCCCCTGAAGGTACTGGTAGATGTGAGCTTCCTGGTGTGGATGCTGAATATCGAACTTAAGTCCTCTTAAAAATCAATTCTGCTCATAACCACAGAGCCATCTCTCCAGTACTGCCCTATGGTCATGAGTCTAGGCATTGCAGGACCTCTGTTTTAGCCCTATTGAGTTGATGGCAGGCATATGCCAGAGCTGGGTCTTTTATGAAACTCATCTTGGGAAAAATTCACTTCCAAGTTCATGTGGTTTGGAGAAGATTCCATTCCTTGCAGGTCATTGGACTATGGCCCATAGCTCCCTGCTTGATAAAGGCTGGAGGCTGTCTTGAATTTCCTGTCACTGACCTGTGCACAGTGCTTTCTCCATCAAAAGAGCAAGAGGAAGCCAAAGCAGTCTGGTGGGAAAATGGAAGATCTTCCCTAACAACCATGAAGTGCCATCCCACTGTCCTCCCCTTGCTGATCCATTTAACCAGAAGAAGGGCACAGATTCATAGTTGGAGATTCTACATGAATCTTCTACACCTGGTACACCAAAGAAAGGCCCTGGCATTGCATACCTGTTATTTTGGCACTGTGAGTGCTTGGAAAGCTGATGCATATAAGCCCAGGTTGAGCTATATAGTAAAGGATTGCCTAAAAAGCAGAATGTGTTGGCAAGTTGGCTCAGTGGGAAAGGATACTCACTGTACAATCTTGAGGACCTGAACTCTCATCTTAGAAGCCTCTTAAAAATCCAGGTGTGCCACAATGCTGTGGGAACCCCAGATAGAAGGACCACGGGGATTTCATGGCTGTCAGCTTAGCTCCAGGTTCTGTGGATAAGGTGGTTTAATAGAAAAGATCATTCAACACTCTCTACCTTGTTTGCAGGCATGTGCCCTTCCTTATACACATAAGTGTGTGTGAATCATATATTCACACACACAAAACAATGAAAAGGGCCATTGAAAATTTTGGCACCAAGAAGACCTCCTTTTTCTCTCATTGTGCACCACAAGAAGATCTACAGAGTCAACTAACCTGGGCCCATGTGCCCAACAAAGACTGAACCACCAACCAAAGAGCTTGCAGGGGCTGTACCTAGTCCCCCTCCGCAATCCCCAACACATTTGTAGCCAATAGGCAGCTAGGCCTTCATGTGATCGTCCTAATAATTGGAACAGGGGCTGTCTCTGACTCTGTTGTCTGTCATTGGATTCCCTGGTTGGGTCTCAGTGGGGGAGGATGTGTTTAGTCTGCTGGGAACAAGGTGCTACTCAAGACAGAGCTTCCCATTCTCCAAGGAAAAGAGAGAATGGGGGAAGAATTTGTAAGGGTGGGACTGGAAGTTGAGGAGGGAGGGCTTTGATGAAAGGGGTTAAATAAATTACTGGAAAACATACAGTCTATAATAGCTTGTATGAAAATGCCCTCATAGACTCATAGGGAGTAGAATCATTAGAGGTGTGGCCTTGGAAGAAGTTGTCTCATTCTCATTCTGTTACTTGAGAATCTACATATAGAAGTCTCAGTTATCATCACCATCTCTCCCTGCATGCCACCCTACTTCTCATCTCACCTTGGCAATAACGGGCTAAATCTCTGAAACTGTAAAGAAGAGAACACTGTGAAACAAGTGTAAGCACTTAAAGAATTACAGAAAAACACTGCTAAACAAGTAGAAGCCCTTAAAGAAGAAACACAAAAATCCCTTAAAGAATTACAGGGAAACACATCCAAACAGGTGATGGAATTGAACAAAACCACCCAAGATCTAAAAATGGAAGTAGAAACAATAAAGAAAACCCAAAGGGGGACAACTCTGGAGATAGAAACCCTAGGAAAGAAATCAGGAACCATATATGCAAGCATCAGCAACAGAATGCAAGAGATGGAAGAGAGAATCTCAGATGCAGAAGATTGCATAGAGAACATGGACACAACAATCAAAGAAAATGCAAAATGCAAAAAGATCCTAACTCAAAACATCCAAGAAATCCAGGACACAATGAGAAGACAAAACCTACAGATAATAGGAGTAGATGAGAATGAAGATTTTCAACTTAAAGGGCCAGGAAATATCTTCAACAAAATTATAGAAGAAAACTTCCCTAACCTAAAGAAAGAGATGCCCATGAACATACAAGAAGCCTACAGAGCTCCAAATAGACTGGACCAGAAAAGAAATTCCTCCCAACACATAATAATCAGAACAACAAATGCACTAAATAAAGATAGAATATTAAAAGCAGTAAGGGAAAAGGGTCAAGTAACATATAAAGGTAGGAATATTAGAATTACACCAGACTTCTCACCAGAGACTATGAAAGCCAGAAGATTCTGGACAGATGTTATACAGACCCTAAGAGAACACAATTGCCATCCCAGGCTACTATACCCAGGAAAACTCTCAATTACCATAGATGCAGAAACCAAAATATTCCATGACAAAACCAAATTCACACAATATTTTTCCATGAATCCAGCCCTTCAAAGGATAATAAAGGGAAAACACCAACACAAGGATGGAAACTACACCCTAGAAAAGACAAGAAAATAATCCTTTAACAAACCTAAAAGAAGACACCTGCAAGAACACAATGCCAACTTTAACAACAAAAATAACAGGAAGCAACAATTACTTTACTTTAATATCCCTTAATATCAATGGACTCAATACCCCAATAAAAAGACATAGTCGGACAGATTGGCTACATAAACAGGACTCAACATTTTGCTGCTTACAGGAAACCCACCTCAGGGAGAAAGACAGATACCACCTCAGAGTGAAAGGCTGGAAAACAATTTTCCAAGCAAATGGTTTGAAGAAACAAACTGGAGTAGCCATTCTAATATCGAATAAAATTGACTTCCAACACAAAGTTATCAAAAAAGACAAGGAGGAGCACTTCATACCCATCAAAGGTAAAATCTACCAAGATGAACTCTCAATCCTGAATGCCTATGCTCCAAATGCAAGGGCAGCCACATTCATTAAAGAAACTTTAGTAAATCTCAAAGAACACATTGTACCTCACACAATAATAGTGGGAGACTTCAATGTCCTACTCCCATCAATGGACAGATCCTGGAAACAGAAACAAAAAACCCAGACACAGTGAAACTAACAGAAGTTATGAAACAACTGGATTTAACTGATATCTACAGAACATTTTATCCTAAGAAAAAAGACATACATTCTTCTCAGCACCTCATGGTACCTCCTCCAAAATTGACCATATAATTGGTCAAAAAAACAGGCCTCAACAGATACAAAAATATTGAAATTATCCTATGCATCCTATCAGATCACCACAGACTAAGGTTGATCTTCAATAACAACGTAAATAAAAGAAAGCCAACATTCATGTGGAAACTGAACAACACTCTACTCAATGTAACCTTGGTCAAGAAAGAAATTAAAGACTTTTTAGAGTTTATGAAAATGAAGCCACAACATACCCAAACTTATGGGAAACAATGAAGGCAGTCCTAAGAGGAAAACTCATAGCCCTGAGTGCCTCCAAAAAGAAACTAGAGAGAGCATACACTAGCCGCTTGACAGCACACCTAGAAGCTCTAGAATGAAAGGAAACAAATTCACCCAAGAGGAGTAGACTGCAGGAAATAATCAAACTCAGGGATGAAATCAACCATGTGAAAACAAAAAGAACTATTCAAAGAATCAACCAAACCAGGAGCTGGTTCTTTGAGAAAATCAACAAGATAGATAAACCCTTAGCCAGACTAATTAGAGGGCACAGGGACAGTCTGCTAATTAACAAAATCAGAAATGAAAAAGGAGACATAACAAGAGAACCTGAGGAAATCCAAACCATCATCAGATCCTACTACAAAAGACTATACTCAACAAAACTGGAAAATCTGGATGAAATGGACATTTTTCTAGACAGATACCAGGTACCAAAGTTAAATCAGGATCAGATTAACAAATTAAACAGTCCATTCCCCCCCCCCCAAAAAAAACAGGACCAGATGGGTTTAGTGCAGAGTTCTATCAGACCTTCAAAGAAGACTTAATTCCAACTCTCCTCAAACTATTCCACAAAATAGAAACAGAACGTGCTTTACCCAATTCATTCTATGAAGCCACAATTACTCTGATACCTAAACCACACAAAGATCCAACAAAGAAAGAGAACTTCAGACCAATTTCCCTTATGAATAACGATGCAAAGATACTCAATAAAATCCTTGCTAACCGAATCCAAGAACACATTAAAATGATCATCCATCATGACCAAGTAGGCTTTATTCCAGGGATGCAGGGATGGTTTAATATATGGAAATCCAACAACATAATCCACTATATAAACAAACTCAAAGACAAAAATCACATGATCATCTCGTTAGATGCTGAGAAAGCATTTGACAAAATCCAACACCCCTTCATGATTAAAGTCTTTAAAAGACCAAGAATTCAAGGCCCATACCTAAACATAATAAAAGCAATCTACAGCAAACCAGTAGCCAACATCAAACTAAATGGAGAGACATTCAAAGCAATCCCACTAAAATCAGAGACTAGACAAGGCTTCCCACTTTCTTCTTACATATTCAATATAATACTTGAAGTCCTAGCCAGAGCAATTCGACAGCAAAAAGAGATCAAGGGGATACAAATTGGAAAAGAAGAAGTCAAAATATCACTATTTGCAGATGATATGATAGTATATATATGTGACCCTAAAAATTCCACCAGAGAACTCCTAAACATGATAAACAGCTTCAGTGCAGTAGCTGAATATAAAATTAACTCAAACAAATCAGTGACCTTTCTCTGCCCAAAGAATAAACAGGATGAGAAAGAAATTAGGGAGACAACACCCTTCACATTAGTCACAAATAATATAAAATATCTTGGTGTAACTCTAACTAAGGAAGTGAAAGATCTGTTTGATAAGAACTTCAAGTTTTTGAAAAAAGAAATCAAAGAAGATCACAGAAGATGGAAAGATTTCCCATGCTCATGGATTGGCAGGTTTAATATAGTAAAAATGGCTATCCTGCTGAAAGCAATCTACAGATTCAATGCGATCATCATCAAAATTCCAACTAAATTCTTCACAGAGTTAGAAAGGGCAATTTGCAAATTCATCCGGAATAACAAAAATCCTAGGATAGCAAAAACTATTCTCAACAATAAAAGAACCTCTGGGGGAATCACCATGCCTGACTTCAAGCTGTACTACAGAGCAATTGTGATAAAAACTGCATGGTACTGGTAAAGTGGCAGACAGGTAGGTCAAAGGAATAGAATCAAAGACCCAGAAATGAATCCACACAGTTATGGTCACTTGATCTTTGACAAAGGAGCTAAAACTATCCAGTGGAAAAAAGACAGCATTTTCAACAAATGATGCTGGCAAAACTGGTGATTATCACGTAGAAGAATGTGAATTGATCCATTCTTATCTCCTTGTACAAAGCTCAAGTCTAAGTGGATCAAAGAACTCCACATAAAACCAGAGACACTGA
The DNA here is from genome assembly GCF_978045245.1 of Mus caroli. Lineage (NCBI taxonomy): Eukaryota > Metazoa > Chordata > Mammalia > Rodentia > Muridae > Mus > Mus caroli. The sequence continues at coordinate 1,687,443 of NW_028227274.1, forward strand.
AACTTATAGAGGAGAAAGTGGGGAAAAGTCTTGAAGATATGGGCACAGGGGAAAAATTCCTGAATAGAATAGCAATGGCTTGTGCTGTAAGATCAAGAATCGACAAATGGGACCTCATAAAATTGCAAAGCTTCTGTAAGGCAAAAGATACCGTCATTAAGACAAAAAGGACACCAACAGATTGGGAAAGGATTTTTACCAATCCTAAATCTGATAGGGGACTGATATCCAATATATACAAAGAGCTCAAGAAGCTGGACTCCAGAAAACCAAATAATCCCATTAAAAAATGTTCAACATCCTTAATCATCAGGGAAATGCAAATCAAAACAACCCTGAGATTTCACCTTACACCTGTCAGAATGGCTAAGATCAAAAATTCAGGTGACAGCAGATGCTGGTGAGGATGTGGAGAAAGAGGAACACTCCTCCATTGCTGGTGGGATTGCCAGCTGGTACAACCACTCTGGAAATTAGTCTGGCGATTCCTCAGAAAAATGGACATAGTACTACTGGAGGATCCAGCAATACCTCTCCTGGAAATATGCCCAGAATATGTTCCAACTGGTAATAAGGACACATGATCCACTATGTTCATAGCAACCTTATTTTTAATAGCCAGAAGCTGGAAAGAACCCAGATTTCCTTCAACAGAGGAATGGATACAGAAAATGTGGTACATTTACAGAATGGAGTACTACTCGGCTATTAAAAACAATGAATTTATGAAATTCTTAGACAAATGAATGTATTTACAGGATATCATCCTAAGTGAGGTAACTCAATCACAAAAGAAGTCACTTGATATGCACTCACTGATAAGTGGATATTAGTCCAGAACCTTAGAATACTGAAGATATAATTTACAAAACACAAGAAAATCAAAAAGAAGGAAGACCAATGTGTGGATACTTCATTCCTCCTTAGAATAGCAAACAAAATACCCATGGAAGGAGTTACAGAGACAAAGTTTCGAGCTGAAATGAAAGGATGGACCATCCAGAGACTGCCCCACCTGGGGATCCATCCCATAATCGGCCACCAAATGCAGACACTATTGAATATACCAGCAAGATTTGCTGAAAGGACCCTGATATAGCTGTCTCTTCTGAGGCTATGCAGTGCCTGGCAAATACAGAAATGGATGCTCACAGTCAGCTATTGGATGGAACACAGGGCCCCCAATGGAGGAACTAGAGAAAGCACCCATGGAACTGAAGGGGTCTGCAACCTGATAGGTGGAACAACATTATGAACTAAGCAGTACCCCCCAGAGCTCTTGTCTCTAGCTGCATATGTAGCAGAAGATGGCCTAGTCTGCCATCGTAGTGAAGAGAAGTCCCTTGGTCTTGCAAACTTTATATGCCCCAGTACAGGGGAACACCAGGGCCAAGAAGTGGTAGTGGGTGGGGAGGGGAGCAGGGTGGGGCGAGGGTATAGGGGACTTTTGAGATAGCATTTGAAATGTAAATGAAGAAAATATCTAATAAAAAATGGAAAAAAGCCCTAAGACACAGTACCTTCATAATTTTTAAATAATTATCTAAATCAAAATTTTTATTTTATATTTTTTACAGAAATTTGGAGTAATATTAAAATAACTAAATACAGCACTACAGCCATGAAGCAAGTAGTCCAGCTGCATGTCTCCACTTCTCCCTCCTCTCCTCCAAATCTAATCCCCCAATTTCACCCCCATCTCTGTACCTGACCATCTGTAGTAGCTTCCCTCTCCTCACTGCCAGAATCCACAGCATAGACCTTTTCCTCTAACCATCATCCCCACTCATTCCATTATCCCAACTCCAAACTCCAGAGCAGACATTCTCTGGGAACCCACAAGCCAAGACTGCCAAGCAGAGCAGGTGGGCAAGCTTCAGATCTCCACTTTCCCTTCTCCCTCAGGATCCAATCCCAAGTCTGTGTCAGACTGTTTTGCCCTCTCCCCACTCTCTGACCCCATTCCCAGAGTTTAAGCAGATGCTGGTAGAACTCTCTGCTTTCCTGTCTCTTGTTGCTCCCACTCAGGCCCATCTCCATTCCTAAATGTCAGTCCTCAGTACCTAGAAATATTTTACCAGAAACCCCCAGTGGCCATACCTATTACAATGACAGAAGAATTTTCTACCAGGCAACACACAGACACCACAACCTAAGAACTAGAGAGGGCAACAGAAACCAAGGAACAAAACACCCACCCATCAAAGACATGACCAGATATCAGCACCTAGAATTACAATCTTTCTAAATCCAGATTCCTAAATTCCAATGTGAAAATAAAATCAAAACAGCCAGGACAATGTCTCCACTAGAACCTAGCAACCCTAGCACAGCAGGTCCTGAGAATTCCAACATGACTAAAGCACAAGACAAAGACCAGCATTACAGACATGATAGAGGTTCTTAAAGAAGAAGTCTATGAAAACACAAAGAGTGGAAGCAAATTAATAAAACAGTTCAAGACCTAAAAGTGTAAATATAATCAATAAAGAAAACCCAAATGGAGAAAAATTCGGAAACAAAAAAATGTAAGAACTTACATAGGAACTACAGAAGGCAAGCTTCACCAACTGAGTACAAAAGATGGAAAAGAGAACCTGGGGCATTAAAAACACCATAGAAGAAACAGATACATCCGTCAAAAAAAGTGTTAAAAATTTAAAATTCCAGGAAATCAGAAAAGATTGAATCTAAGAATAACAGGAATCAAGGAAGAAGAAATACAAATCAAAGGCACAGAAATTATTTTCAACAAATTCATAGAAGAAAAAAATTCCCAACCTAAAGAAGGAGATGACTATCAAAGATACAAGAAGCATACAGAACTTGAAATAGACTGAAACAGAAAAGAAATTCCCCTTACACATAATAATCAAAACACTAAACATACAAAACAAAGAATGACTATTAAAAGCTGCAAGGAAAAAGGACCAAGTAACATAAAGCAGACCTGTCAGAATTACACCTGACTTTTCAGTGGAGACTCTAAAAGCCAGAAGGACTCAGCCAACATGCTGCAGCTTCTCAGAGACCTAGTTACTATATCCAGAGACATTTCCAATCACAATAGATGGAGAAAATAAGATATTTGTGATGAAACCAAATTTAAGCAGTGCCTGCAAATTCAACCCTACAGAAGTCACTAAAAGACAAACTCAAGCCTGAAGAGGTTAGTTACACTCAATAAAACACAATGAAATAAATAATCTCTGACTAGCAAATTAAAATGGTGACATATACACAGACACACCTTAAAATAACTATATATATATATATATATATATATATATATATATATATATATATATATACCATAACAATAACAAAACAACAGTAATCAGCAAACACTACACTTTGATATCTCTCAATATCCAGTGGTTTCAATTTTCCAATAAAAAGACACAGAATACACTGACAGAATGGATGCAAAAACATTCATTCATTTGCTAAATCCAAGAAACACACCTTAATGTCAAGGATAGACATCACCTCAGGATTAAGAGATGGAAAAAGATATTCCAAATAAATCAACCTAAGGAGCTGGTGTATTCATTTTACAATCTGGTAAAATAGACCAAAACTAACCAGAAAAGATAGGGTAGTGTGGATTGCTATTTTTATGCATGTGGGTCACAAGATAAAGTGAGTCATGAGATGATCACTGCCTGTAATTGGGCAGTGGAAAAGAAAGGCAGGCTGAGAACTTTAGAGATGAGTACAGAGGAACACAGGACCAGAGAAGAAACGAAAGAGAGTAAGAGATAAGCTGGAACCTATAGGAAAGGAAGAGGAGCCAGAACCACACAGTCCTGGGAGACATAAGTAATGAGGATTTCTTAGATAGATGATTAAATAATAGTAGGGTGCGTTTGCCTCATCTAGAGGTATAGTTTGTGTTTATATTCGATTGAGTTTTTAGTTTATTGCGTGGGCAATTTATGCATTAAGAATTTACTAGCCTTCTGGTCGGCACTAGCCCTGGTCCACCTTGGGCACAAATTTGGCAGATGGTCCCATGATCCCCAGAGCACTCTCCACAATGCAGGCACCCTAGCACACCCAGGATCATAGGATCACTGGTGAGTCAAATGCAACATCTGTCCCAAAATAAGCGTGAGGGGCCTGTGACAGCAGGAGTAAGGACACAGGAGCCCTGCCTGACCAGCAGCTCGGGTTCCTTCTGGTTGGTGCTGGTCTACCTTGGTTTCGAACACAGTGGACAGCCCCACAGTTCCCAGAGGAGGTATCACTTCTAGGTGCTGTAACACACCCAGGATCTTAGGATTCCAGGATTCCACCATTCCAGGAGCTTGGTCACACCAGGATCTCAGGGTCTCAGAGGAAGCATGACTCCCAAGAACTCTGACACACCCATAATCTAAGGTTAACAGGATCTCAGAATCATAGGATCACAGAGAAAGCTGGACTCTGAGGAGTTCTGAATCAACCAGCATCACAGGAAGGACAGGGTCCAATCAGATATACTGAGGTTAGTGAGCACTTGAGATAATCAGATAGCAGGAGGCAACCATATGAACAGAAGCAACAGAAACCAAGGTTACTTGGCGTCATCAAAACCCAACACTCCAATCATAGTAAGTCCTGGATGCACCATCACACCAGAAAAGCAAGATGTGGATCTAAAGTCACATCTATGATGATGATGGAGGACTTTAAGAAGGAAATAAATAACTCCCTTAAAGAAATACAGGAGAACACATCCAATCAGGTGAAAGAACTGAACAAAACCATCCAGGATCTAAAAATTGAAGTAGAAACAATAAAGAAATCACAGAGGGAGACCACTCTGGAAATAGAAAACATAGGAAAGAAGTCAGGAGCCATTGATGCAAGCATAACCACCAGAATACAAGAGATAGAAGAGAGAATCTCAGGTGCAGTAGATACCATAGAAAACATTGACACAACAATCAAAGAAAATGTGAAATGCAAAAAGATCCTAACCCAAACCATCCAGGAAATCCAGGACACAATGAAAAGACCAAAACTAAGGATAATAGGTATATATGAGAAGGAAGATTTCCAAATTAAAAGGCCAGTAAATATCTTCAACAAAATTATAGAAGAAAACTTCCCTAACCTAAAGAAATAGATGCCCATGAACATACAAGAAGCCTACAGAACTCCAAGTTGGTTGGGTCAGAAATTCCTCCCATCATATAATAATCAAAACACCAAAATGCACAAAACAAAGAAAGAATATTAAAAGCAGAAAAGGAAAAAGGTCAAGTAACATATAAAGCCAGACCTATCAGAATTACACCTGACTTCTCCCCCAAAGACTATAAAACCCAGAAGATCCTGGGCAGATGTCATACAGACCCTAAGAGAGCACAAATACCAGTCCAGGCTATTATACCCAGAAAAACTCTCAATTACCATAAATGGAAAAACCAAAGTATTCTATGACAAAACTAAATTTACACAATATCTTTTCACAAATCCACCCCATCAAAGGATAATAAAGGGAAAACTTCAACACAAAGAGTGAAACTAAGCTCAAGAAAAAGCAAGAAAGTCTTTCAACAAACCTAAAGAAGATATCCATATGAACAGAATTTAACTCTAGCAACAAAAATAACAGAAAGCAACAACTGCTTTTCCTTAATATCTCTTAATATCAATGGATTCAATTCCCCAATAAAAAGACATAGACTAAAGGACTGGTTACAAAAACAGGAACCAACTTTTTGCTGCATACAGGAAACCCACTTCAGGGATAAAGACAGACACTACCTTAGAGTAAAAGGCTGGAAAACAATTTTCCAAGCAAATGGTCCCAACAAACAAGCTGGAGTAGCCATTCTAATATTGAATAAAATCAACTTTCAACCTAAAGTTCTCAAAAAAGATAAGGAGAGATACTTCATCCCTCCTTAAAGGTAAAATTTACCAAGATTACCACATTCATTAAAGAAACTTTGCTAAAACTCAAAGCATACATTACATGTCACACAATAATAGTGGAGACGTCAACACCCCACTCTCATCAATGGACAGATCCTGGAAACAGAAACAAAACACAGACACAGTGAAACTAACAGAAGTTATGAAACAAATGGATTTAACTAATATCTATAGAACATTTCATCAAAAATAAAAAAGATATACTTTCTTCTCAGCACTTCATCGTACCTTCTCCAAAACTGACCATACAATCAGTCACCAAACAGGCCTCAGCAGATAGAAAAATATTGAAATGATCCCATCAGATCACCACAGACTAAGGGTGATCTTCAATAACAACATAAATAATAGAAAACCCACATACACATGGAAGCTGAACAACAATCTATTCAATGATAATTTGGTCAAGGAAGAAATACAGAAAGAAATTAAAGACTTTTTAGAGTTTAATGAAAATGAAGTCAGAACATACTCAAACTTATGAGACTTAAGACTGAAAGCAGTCTTAAGAGGAAAACGCATAGCTCTGAGTGCCTCCAAAAAGAAACTGGAGCGAGCATACACTAGCAGCTTGACTGCACACCTGAAAGTTCTAGAACAAAAGGAAGCAAACTCACCACAGAGGGATAGAAGGCAGGAAATAAACTCAGGGCTGAAATCAACCAACTGGAAACAAAAAGAACTATACAAAGAATCAACAAAACTAGGAACTGTTTCTTTAAGAAAATCAACAAGATAGATAAACCCTTAGCCAGACTAACTAGAGGGCACAGGGACAGTATGCTGTGGTCTCCCTTCCCCCAGCCTGGAACCTGCCTGCTCTAGGGTGGAGCTACCGGCTCATTCGTCCTGCCACGCCCACTGCTGGAACCTGACCTTGCTGCCTGAAGGCACACACGTGTTCGTCCTGCTACTGGACCCTGAGTTACTTGGCGGGAAATTGGGTTCCCTCCCCCTTCCTTTATAAACTGAGTGTCTGGAAATATTAAATTGAGTCTTGATCCGAATGTTGTCTTGACTCCATTGTTTCTTCCGCCCTATCTAGTTACCTCTCTTTGCAGGGAACTGCCATTCTCAGTTGAACCGTTCGTGTTGTGGACCGCGGGCGGGCCGCAACAGTTGGCGCCAGAACTGGGACCTGAAGAATGGCAGAGAGATGCTAAGAGAAACGATTGCTGTGTGGAGCTCCACAAGAAAGGAAAGAATCGTCGTATCGGAGGAGCATCGGAGCAACGGACAGGTACACATGCTAGCGCTAGCCTAAAAAATTTCAGTTTTGTAAAGTGTTGCGGGGATGCAGTAGGATACGAAGCAAGTTTGAAGCAGTGCTGACCCAACACTGGTTCTGCTTGGGGTCAGCAGTTCGTAAATCGGAACTAGATACGGAGACAGGCGGTGTGCCGCAGTTTTTTTTAGAAAACTGCTTAGGTGGAAGAAAGAAGGGTTCAAAGTCAGAAATCTTTTAGATAAGAGAGATAGCTGTTGTCCATGGTTCAAAGAAGAAGAAACGATAGATTGTGGAACCTGAGAGAAAGTTGGTGAGGCCCTGAAGCGAGTTAAAGTTTGAGATTAAGCTTCAGAGGCTGAGTCTCTTAAGATATTTCTAGTTTAGATAATGATTAATGTGGTTCCTATCCTAAATAGTAAAATTTAAGATAAGATATAAAGCAATGCCTCTTTATTAAAGCGTTAAAGCTTGCTTTAATAGGTATTCATAGGTATTAATTGATATCCAAACTTCGTAATATGATAGTAATGCTTCTAATATTGATTTTAAAGGTGATAAATTGTTTTAAACATAGGTTTTGCTTTCCCAAAGTTGTAGATATTATCCTAACCTTGCACAAAAACTTAAAAATTATGGTTAAAACTGCCATTGTTCCATTGACTGCAGCTTGCAGTTTGATTGCAAATTTAAGATTGATGCTCAGATTAAAAAGTATTTTACCTTTGAGTCAATACAGGGCTCTGGGCAGTCCCAGAGCGGCTTGTGGCCCTTTCTTTTGTTTTGCAAACAATGCCTAAAAAAGTTTTTCCCTGTGTTCAAGAAAATTTCTTTTTAACAGTGTTACAGATCTATTCAGATGTTTAAAATAATGCTTAAATTCAAAGATTTTTGCTTCTAGTAAACTGGTAATCACTAGAAAATTTTGCCTCTATGTATGGCTAATATAGCTTTACATTATGTAAGAAAAATGTTTATTGTTTCTGCTTCTTTACAAGAAGCCAAAAGTTTTAATCTTTCAGTATATATTGTTCCCTAAGTGGAAAATATTTTATTAACTAATGCTTCTCAAGGGAAGTTTACCTTAAATCCTTGCTCTCACCCAAAAGATTCAGAGACAGTATCCTTTTGTTATTTGGTGTTTTGGTTTGCTGCAAGGGGTTTTGCAGGAAATAAAGAAAGCTTTTATAATTGTTGTTAATTGGTAATTAAAAATTAGTTGTGCCCAAGACAATTCTTTGGCCAGAAAAAACATTATTGTAAAGTCATTTTTCTCATCCTCCCAGCCGATCGTTAGCCCACGTGGGCCCAACTAGCTGCTGTGGAGCAGAGTCTTAAGACACACAGTTGCCCCTATTCCAGCACAAATAATCTGGTTGTGTGCTGTAGATGGTGTTTTAAAATGCTGAACAATCAAACCTTAATTTATATATTGATAGTCAATGCTATATCTCTGAGCTCATAATTACTTAAAATTGTTCGTCCCTCAGATACTATTAATTCTCAAATTTACAATTGCTTATACATATTTTTAGTTAATAAATAAATAAATTATGCACGTGTGACTCTTAATAACTTTTCAAGCTTTCTAGTTACAACCGTTCCTTAAGAAAAATAATTGAAAGTGCAATCAGTCACTGCCCCTTTACAGCCAAATATTTAAAATGTTTTGTCCAAAAAGTTATTAATTCAAAAGGTTAGATATTGTAAAATTTTAAACTTTAACCTCTTAAAAGACAAAAGAGAGAAATTGTATCCCCATATATACTATTTAGTGCATTTCCATGCACACTATTTAAAACATACCTTTATTTTCAAAATTTGAGATTAAAATATCAAATTTAATAAGTGCTTTTTAGTATCTTAAAAGGGTCTACTTATTGGCTTATAGATTGATCCTAAAACAGCTACCTCATTAGGAAAGGGAAAAACAAGTTCTCTCCACAGAACTCTACAGAAACATATTGGTAATTCGTGTGCTGAGCTGACAGGTAAGTTAACTCAGTGTCCTGATTAAAAGGACTAAGAGATTAAATTCATGTTTTAGATCCATCCTTGCTTGTCATTTTTCCAGTTTGGACTAGCTTCTAGCCTTTTAACTTTATGGCAATAGTACATCAGAGACTGTATATTCAGACTTAGTAAAATTAGTCATTTAATAGAGTCATAATAATTTTTCACTCTTCTTCAGTGTGACCAGCCATTCTAACTCAATCTTAGACTGGTCTAATATTCAGTTCAATTATTAGAGATTCCTATATTCTAAATTACCTAGCAAAGTTAATTCAGAGCATATCCCCCAAAGTCACCAAAGGCTCACCTTGCCTTTACCTTATTTGTCCTAAACTTTTTGCAAACTGACATTAAAGGTCAGTCTGCAGCGGAACGCCACTGGCACCCAGTTACTTCTAATTCTTATGCATTGGTAAAATGGAAGGACCCCCTGACTAATAAATGGAAGGGTCCAGATCCAGTCCTAATTTGGGGAAGAGGCTCGGTTTGTGTTTTTTCACGAGATGAAGATGAAGCACGGTGGCTACCAGAGAGATTAATTCGTCAGGTAAACACAGATTCTGTCTCTCCTCGTAAGTATCATTCTACAAACTAAAATTCCTCTTGAGCTGGGAGTGGAAGCTCTCAAAAAACACTGTTTCCTCTGAGCCAATTCCCCTACAAAAGGCCGGAGATAAACTTTAGCTTTACAATTTGCATCCAAATAAAGTACCTTGACTTCTCCAAACAGAAAATTTACATTACTACACTCTAATTGTTTAGTATTCTTCCTTCTCTCAAGCAGGTCAATCTACATTCTCCGGTTCTCCGCCCCTAAGAGCAAACAGGTGGTTCTGCTAATCTCCCTTCCAGGGACATCCCAGCATGTGGCTTTTCAGTCTAAGATAAGATTTAGATTTACCAGGAGAGCTAGGGAAGTAGAAATTTCATATATATTTACAAAGATTAGTTCTTATTTTGATAGATATAGGCTTAGTCCCTTAACTGGCCTCTGGCTTTTCACCCTTGCTGTTACTGCAAGGTGTCCTTAGTTCCTCAGGCTACTGGGAATAACAGAGATGAAGAGAAAAGACCTTCAGCTCCTATTTTAACCAAAATTAATGGTGTTAATAGTGACATAATTCTTGTCTAGGCCTTGCTAAATCTGAGGTTGACAAGTCTCACATAGAGACCTCGCAATAACTCAGAATTGCGATACTGATTCATAATCATATGAATACGGTATGGGTACCGCTTGGCGCAGGAGATTACTGCGGAGGGAAGGTCCAGTTTGACCGTTTCTGAGTTCCCTGTGCGACACACCTGATTTGAAAGAGGTTGGTATCTGACTCCAGCTAAACACTAAAAATACTTACGGCTCTGCCTCCCCTCCCCAAAAGATACCAAGAGCCACAGATGTGAGTTGTTACAATACTCACGGGAGGAATCAGGTTAATGTCCACCCAAGTCAAGGTTAAAGGCCCACTCATCTACGGATGAGAAAATCATTTGATCACCTCTGTTAAGCATTGCCTATTTAAACTTAATTAATAGGGGGGAGAGAGATTGGAGACCTTGCTGTTGTAAGAGCAGGCCCTTCACTGCCTCCCACCCAAAAAAAATAAAAAAGCCAATTGGCCTTGTACTAGGAGCCAGCCAGTCTTAATCGCTTCTCACTGTTTCCCCTGCCTGTCACCCAAAATTGTGGATAATTATCAGTTCAGTGTTATTCTAAAATTGTTTAGCTAAACTCAGCCAGGGTTCCAACGCCCTACTTAAAAGGCAAACAGGTAGCTACCTATTCAGCACTAATTAGCATTATAAAGTCAGAGCCTACAGCCCAGTGCTGGTATTTCAGTCAGTGCTTTTAAGACAGTCTCAGCCAGATACAGTTTACCATTAGAATAGTTAGGGAATCCCACGGAAATAGGTTTTTTTCTTTAGCCCTAGGAACTTAGGCAGAACTATTGAACATAGATAATTTTTCTGCCACAGGCCACCCCTTTTTTATTTTTATTTTTGTTATCTAATGGGGGGAAATGTGGTCTCCCTTCCCCCAGCCTGGAACCTGCCTGCTCTAGGGTGGAGCTACCGGCTCATTCGTCCTGCCACGCCCACTGCTGGAACCTGACCTTGCTGCCTGAAGGCACACACGTGTTCGTCCTGCTACTGGACCCTGAGTTACTTGGCGGGAAATTGGGTTCCCTCCCCCTTCCTTTATAAACTGAGTGTCTGGAAATATTAAATTGAGTCTTGATCCGAATGTTGTCTTGACTCCATTGTTTCTTCCGCCCTATCTAGTTACCTCTCTTTGCAGGGAACTGCCATTCTCAGTTGAACCGTTCGTGTTGTGGACCGCGGGCGGGCCGCAACAGTATGCTAATTAACAAAATCAGAAATGAAAAGGGAGATATATAACAGAATCTGAGGAAATCAAAAAAAAAAACAAAACATCAGATCCTACAATAAAAACCTATACTCAACAAAACTGGAAAACCTGGTTGAAATGGACAATTTTCTAGACAGATACCAGGTACCAAAGTTAAATCAGGATCAGATGATCAGATTCATGATCTACACAGTGAGACATCCCCTAAAGAAATAGAAACAGTCATTAATAGTCTCCCAACCAAAAACCAAACAAACAAACAAACAAACAAATAAAAACAAAAAACAAAAACAAAAACAAAAAACAAGGCCAGATGGGTTTAGTGCAGAGTTCTATCAGACCTTCAAAGAAGACCTAATTCCAACTCTCCTCAAACTATTCCATAAAATAGAAACAGAAGGTACACTACCCAATTCATTCTATGAAGCCACAATTACTCTGATACCTAAACCACACAAAGATCAAACAAAGAAAGAGAACTTCAGACAAATTTTCCTTATGAATATCAATGTAAAAATACTCAATAAAATCCTCACAAACTGAATCCAAGAACAAATCAAAATGATTGTCCATCATGATCAAGTAGGCTTTATCCCAGGGAAGCAAGGATGGTTCAATATACAGAAATCCATCAAAGTAATTCACTATATAAACATACTCAAAGACAAAAACCACATGATCATCTCATTAGATGCTGAGGAAGCATTCGACAAAGTCCAACACCCCTTTATGATAAAAGTATTGAAGAGATCAGGAATTCAAGGCACATACCTAAACATAATAAAAGCAATATACAGCAAAGCAGTAGCCAACATAAAACTAAATGGTAAGAAACTGGAAGTGATCCCAGTAAAATCAGTGACTACACAAGGCTGCCCACTCTCTCCCTATCTATACAATATAGTACTTGAAGTCCTAGCTAGTGCAATTAGAAAACAAAAGGAGATCAAAGGAATACAAATTTGAAAAGATAAAGTAAAAAATATCACAATTTTAAGATGATATGATAGTATATACAAGTGACCCCAAAAATTCCAGCAGAGAACATCTAAACCTGATAAACAATTTCAGTGAAGTAGCTGGATATAAAATTAATTCAAACAAATCAGTGGTCTTTCTCTACTCAAAGGATAAACAGGATGAGAAAGAAATTAGGGAGACAACACCCTTCACAATAGTCACAAATAATATAAAATATCTTGGTGTGACTCTAACTAAGGAAATGAAAGATCTGTATGATAAGAACGTCAAGTCTTTGAAGATAGAAATGGAAGAAGATCTCAGAAGATGGAAAGATCTCCCATGCTCATGGATTGGCAGGTTTAATATAGTAAAAATGGCTATCTTGCCGAAAGCAATCTATAGATTCAATGCAATCCCCATCAAAATTTCAACTTAATTCTTCACAGAGTTAGAAAGGGCAATTTGCAAATTCATCTGGAATAACAAAAATCCTAGGATAGCAAAAACTATTCTCAACAATAAAAGAACCTCTGGTAGAATCACCATGCCTGACTTCAAGCTGTACTACAGAGCAATTGTGATAAAAACTGCATGGTACTGGTATAGTGACAGACAGGTAGATCAATGGAACAGAATTGAAGACCCAGAAGTGAATCCACACAGTTATGGTCACTTGATCTTTGACAAAGGAGCTAAAACTATCCAGTGGAAAGAAGACAACATTTTCAACAAATAGTGCTGGCAAAACTGGTGGTTATCACGTAGAAGAATGTGAATTGATCCATTTTTATTTCCTAGTACAGCTCAAGTCTAAGTGGATCAAAGAACTCCACATAAAACCAGAGACACTGAAACTTATAGAGGAGAAAGTGGGAAAGAGCCTCAAAGATATGAGCACAGTGGAAAGACTCCTAAACAGAACAGCAATGGCTTGTGCTGTAAGATCAAGAATCGACAAATGGGACCTCATAAAATTGCAAAGCTTCTATAAGGCAAGGATACTGTCAATAAGACAAAAAGGCCACCAACAGATTGGGAAAATATCTTTACCAATCCTAAATCCAATAGGGGGCTAATATTCAATATATTAAAAGAACTCAAGAAGCTGGACTCCAGAAAACCAAATAACCCTATTAAAAGAAGGGGTACAGAGCTAAACAAAGAATTCTCAACTGAGGAATACCGAAGGGCTGAGAAGCACCTAAAAACAATGTTCAACATCCTTAATCATTAGGGAAATGTAAATAAAAACAACCCTGAGATTCCACTTCACACCTGTCAGAATGGCTATGATCAAAAACCCAGGTGACAGCAGATGCTGGTGAGGATGTGGAGAAAGAGGAGCACTCCTCCATTGCTGGTGGGACTGCAAGCTGGTCCAACCACTCTGGAATTCAGTTTGGCAGTTCCTCAGAAAATTGACATAGTTCTACTGGAAGATCTAGCAACACCACTCCTGGGCATATATTCAGAAGATGCTCCAACATGTAATAAGATGCTCCAACATGATCTACTATGCTCATAGCAGCCTTATTTATAATAGCCAGAAGCTGGAAAGAACCCAAATGTCCCTCAACAGAGGAATGGATACAGAAAATGTGGTACATTTACCCAATGGAGTACTACTCAGCTATTAAAAACAAGGAATTCATGAAATTCTTAGATAAATGGATACATCTGGAGGATATCATCCTGAGTGAGGTAACCCAATCACAAAAGAGCAGACATGATACGCACTCACTGATAAGTGAATATTAGCCCAGAAGCTGAGAATCCTTCTCAGAATGGGAACCAAAATACCCATGGAAGGAGTTATAGAGAAAATGTTCAGAGCAGGGTCCGAAGAAACAATCATCCAGAGACTGCTCCACTTGGGGATCTATCCCATAAACAAACACCTAACCAAGACCCTATGGCAGATGCCAACAAGAGCTTGCTGACAGGAGCCTGATATAGCTGGCTCCTGAGGTCCTCTGCCAGTGCCTGGCAAATGCAGAAGTGGATGCTCACAGTTATCTATTGGACAGAGCACAAGGTTCACAATCAGAGAGATAAAGTACACAAGGAGCTGAAGCGGTCTGAAGCCCCATAGGAGGAACATCAATATGAACTAACCAGTACCCCCACAGCTCCTTGGAACTAAACCACCAATCAAAGAAAACATATGGTGTGACTTGTGGCTCTAGCTGTATATGTAGCAGAGGATGGCCTAGTCAGTCATCAATGGGAGTAGAGGTCCTTGGTCCTGTGAAGGTTCTATGCCCAAGTATAGGGGAATGCCAAGACTGGGAATGGGAGTGGGTGGTTTGGAGAGTAGTGGGAGGGAGAGGGGATGGGGGATTTTTGGAGGGGAAACTAGGAAGTGGATAACATTTAAAATGTAAATAAAGAAAATATCTAAAAAAAAAAAAAAGAGGAATTTTGAGGGAAAACATGGCAGTGATGCCTTATTGTATGATGCTATTCATGTTTGGGCCGTCATGGAAGCAGTAGGAGAGGGAAAGTGACTCTAGCCTCAATTAAGCCAAGGTTATTTGGCCCTCTAGTACAATAATCAAAGGGGCAAATAAATGTCTATTCAGAAAAGTTTAAAAAAAAGATTTACTAATATAAATCTGAATGATAAATCACAAGCTTCTAGAGTTTTGATTTTACCAGGGCTGGGAATGTGAGCAGAATCCACAGCAAGAGAACCATAAGTTGGGCGGTTGCTGCATGGGACTAGCGATGGAGGCCACAAGACCACCTCGCAGAAAGTACCCAGCAGTAGTGTGGAATGGTGCCTTTTGAAATATTTTCCACTACAGGGGGAGGGCACTACATACTCATCAGAGGAAAAAAACCACCAACATGATGTTGTTATTCTTAGTATCTATACACCAAAGATAAAGGCATCTAAGTTTATAATTGAAACACTACTATAGCTAAGTATGTGACCTTCACATACTTATAGTTGGAGACTTGAATACCCTACTCTCACCACTACACAAACTATTCACACAAAAGTAAACAGAGAAATGTTGGAGCTAACTGATGCCATAAACCTAATGAACCTAGTATACTTACAGAACATCTCACCCAAACACAAAGAATATGGCTTTTCTTAGCACCTCATGGAATGTTCTCCAAAACTGACCACAAAATCAGACACAAACCAAGTCTCAACACACTAGAAACTGAAATAACACCCTGCATCCTATCTGACCACCTTGGATATCTGTATATCAACCACAGCAGAATCAACCAAGAGCTTTCAAACTCATAGAAGCTGAACAGCTCACCAACAAATGAAAAGTGGGCCAGGAGACAGAACTCAAGAAAGAAATTAAAGACTTTCTGAAATAGAATGAAAATGAATGCAACATATCAAACTTATAAGACCCAATAAAGGCAGTGCTGAGAGGCAAGTTCATAGCACTAAGTTTATATATTTTTTAAAAATGGGGAGATCTCATATTAGTAAGTTAATAGCACACCTAAGGATCTAGAACAAAAAGAAGAAATCATGCCCAAGAGGAGTAGATGGTAAAAAATACTCAAACTCAGGACTGAAATCAAATAGGAACTAAGAGAACAATACACAGAATCAATGAAACAAAGAGTTCAGTTTTTGAGAAAAATCAGCAAAACATACAAACGCTTATCCAAACTAATTAAAATAGAATATTTTGTTGATAGAATACCAATACACTCATAAACAAAACATAGCATGTTATATAAAAACATAGCAATAGACACTACAAAAATCCAGAGAATCATAAGGACATAATTAAAAAAATCTTTACTCCACCAATTTAAAAAAAAAAATCTAAAAGACGTGAATAATTTTCTCAATATATGCTGCCTACCACAGGTCAACCAACATCAAAATTTAAAAAGAATTTAAACAGATCTGTAACCCCTAGTAAAATGGAAGCAGTCATTAAAAGTCTCCCAATCAAGAAAAAGCAAATGGCCAGATGGTTTGAGTGCAGAATTCTACCAGACTTTCAAAGAAGAGCTAATGCCAATACTCCTCAAACTATTCCAAAATATAGAAATATAAAGAACATTGCCCGATTCATTTTATAAGACCACAGTTACCCAACACCCACATGACATAAAGACCCAACAAAGAAAGGAAATTACAAACCAATTTGTCTTAGGAACTAGGAAGAATCATCCTGAGTGACGTATCCCAGATTCAGAAAGACAAATATGGTATGTATTTGCTTATATGTGCTTATTAGCTCTTAAGTTAACAATAACCAAGCTAAAACAGCCATCTACCATGTCTTGTTTTTGGTTGGAGTTGTTGTTGTTGTTGCTTTGTGTTTTAATAAAGGGTCTCTCAGTGAGATGGTGAGCTTTCTAAGAAGGCTAGGCTGAGTGGATTGGCAAATCCCAGCAAGCTACCTGTCTTAGTTTCATTTTAGTAGTTGTGGTCAATTACTCCAATGAAAGCTGCCATAGGAGAAAGTTCATCACACAGTTCATCAGAGCTGAGAAGTCAAGGCAGCAGAGATTCAAAGCAGATGGTCACAGCAAGGGCCAAAGCAAAGAAAGGGCAGATGCATGTGCACCTGTGCACAGCTCATTTCTCTACTCTTACTGTTCAGCCTCCAAACCTAGAGACCAGTGCTGCCTACGTCCAAGCCACGTCTTAACCTTAACATAATGAAGACAGTCCTTCACAGATGAGCCCACAGCTCACCCTAATCTAGATGATCCCTTGTCAAGTTGACAATTACAATTAGTCATCACACCTCTTCCCCCAGATTAAAGCATAAGCTGCAAACCTGGATCCTTATGTGGGCTCTGGGAGACTAAATTCAGATGCTCATGCCTGCAGGCAAGCACTTTGCTGACACAGCCATCTCCCCAACCCATTTAAACACATTTCTGTGGTAAAGAAATAAGCTAGGTAATCAATATAAATTTTAAATGTCAAAAATACATTTTCTTTGAATAAAATTTGATGTGGAAAATGAATGGAAACACAGGTTGAAAGTTATTAAATTTCCAACAGCTAGAGAAGACAATATTTATCCATTTTGAGTGGATGACAGCCTGGTATCAAGTCCTCCATTTGTGTTTACATTCCAAAAGCTCCATCTCAAAGCACAATGAAAGGATTTACTCTTGAAATGTTAACATTTATATTATACAGAAAATCCTGTCCCTTGTAGTTAGTTAAATTGTGAAGAGAAAAGCTTTAATGCCAAATTTAAAATATGTAAAGGGATACAGTTTTCTGAATCCTTTTAGGGTGTAGGCTAATAAGATCAGAAAGCAGTTGATTTACACAGTGCAGTTACTGGACTCAAGGTACCAAAAGACAAAACCCATACTGCCAAAGCATCCGGGTAAGGAAGAGACCCAGAATTGCCCAACCAATCAGTCACTTTCATTTGTTGTTCAGTGAACAAATTGCATGCAGCATTGCAAGTCAAAACAAATCCTTGGTTCTCTTGCTTTCTCCCAACTCCCTCTCCCAACTCTCTCCCTCTCCCTCTCCCTCTCCCTCTCCCTCTCCCTCTCCCTCTCCCTCTCCCTCTCCCTCTCCCTCTCCCTCTCCCTCTCCCTCTCCCTCTCCCTCTCCCTCTCCCTCTCCCTCTCCCTCTCCCTCTCCCTCTCCCTCTCCCTCTCCCTCTCTCCCTCTCTCCCTCTCTCCCTCTCTCCTTCTCCCTTTCCCTTCTCTCTTCCTCTCTCCCTCTCTCCCTCCCTCCCTCTCTTTTAATGGGAGGTGAAATTCAGGGCCTTAAAGATGCTAGTGTTCATTGGAATGAGAGTGCCCCTGCAGGCTCACATATTTGAATACTTACTTCCCCACCCACCCCACCCTTGTCGGTGGAACTGTTTAAGACGGTTGAGGAGGCGTGGTCTTATTGGAGGAGATACATGACTAGAGGTGGGCATTGAGGCTTTAAAAGCCCACTCCTTTCCAGGGGTTTCTTTCTTTGCTGCTAACTCTCAGATCAAGATGTGAGCTCTCAGCTCTTCTTGAACACACAGTTTTGTGATCAAAACAGAAATGTATGCTTGATTTCTCCAAGAAATATTTATTTTAATCTCAGTTAACCTGCACAGAATTGTGGCACATTTTCCCCTGCCCCTCCCTGATTTTGATTGACATTGTCAAAATGTCCATTTGGGTGTTATAACTGACAGACTATGGTTAGCCAAACAGAAATCTGGAACTCTGGTTTTCATCTCTTGGCCTCCATGCCCTTTTTTAGGCATCTGTGAAATGGGAGGAGAAGGGATAGAAAGCCTGAACTTTTCCAGAGGCTTAGGAGCCCACTGGCCTTCCAGTGCAGCCCTATCTGTTTTGAAACCACTTCAGTGATGCTAAATCCCCAGACTCGTCTACACATTGTAGAGGCCTATGACAGTGAATGGGAGGAGTAGACTGAATTCTGATCTTCCCAGGGCATTGGCACAGCTGGCATATAAAGTCATAGCAGTTGAATACCCTCTATACAAAAGCTGTATGAGGCAAACAATGGTCTTACATGCTAAACGCACTGGCACTTGGGGGAGTGGAAAATCCCCCTTAAGGCCTCTCTTTTTGCATTTGGGATTTTTTCCTTTTATTTTATTGATTGCTTATTTCCTTTCCTTTTCAATCGACTTTACTTCTTAGTGCAGTCTCAGGTTCACACACGATGCTTTTCATCTTCTCTGTGCCCACTGGCTGGTGGCCAAGTGCCTGGCACTCATAGTCTTTCAATATATTTATTGCTGACAGACCTGCCCAGGAATGTCATTCAGCCCACAGTGCTAAGGATGGAAAGGAAAGGAAATTAAAGTAGATACCAAATGGGATAAGTAATGAAGAATTTGCAGAGAGAACAAAGCCTGGGAGGATGGTGCTTCATGCTCAAGGACACAAACTCCCAGAGCCTGAGGGTACCACAGCAGTGACAGAAAGCACAGGCTCCCTTAGCCCCTCAGGCAGAAGAGGTGACAGTGGAGCATGTGGTTAAGCATCACAGCACTCTGGGCAGGGCTGAGGCCAGGGATGCTGTACACAGCAGCAGTGAACTGTCACCATTAGCAACCACCTGGCACACAGCTTCTAAGTCTTGAGCTGGAGCCGTTTGTGAGTGCCTTGAAAGTGGGTGAGGGCTCCAATGCAGCCAACCATCACCATCAGAAAACATGCTTGCATTCCTGTGTTCCTGCTGTCAGCCCTGAAGTGTGTGTGTGTGTGTGTGTCTGTGTGTGTCTGTGTGTGGCTATGCAAACACCTATACAAAGGCTAGAAGAGGAAGTCAAGTGCTCCCCTCTATGACTCTGTACCTTGTCCCTTGGAGACAAGGTCACTCCCTGAGCCTGGAGTCATGTTAGTGGCCAGCAAAGCCCACTGATCTTCCTGACCCACCCTATTACACAGTCAGTGCTGGGGTTGCAGACACATGGGGCCATTCTTGATGTTTTTATGTAGGTGTTGAGGGCCTGAACCCAGGTCTTCACGTTTGTGCTACAAGTGCTTCTACCCACTGAGCCATCTCTCCAGCCCAATTGCTGATTCTTTCTAGAAACTTCCATGCCATGTATCTATAAAGATGAGGGGAGATCACACCTGACCATAAGGTCTTCTCTGAAATCTTACATTCTATACTGGGTAGATTCTTCCTCCCCAGACTTTCCTCCTGAGTCATTGAGACAATGACTAAGACATTAGATGGCTTGTTTGCAGAAAAATCAGAGTCCTGGGCACCTTGGTTGGAGTAGGAATCATCTTATAGCTTGAATAGAGGCATGCAAGCAGGGCAGGTGGTTGTTGGTGCAGTGTAGGAGCTGGCCCCTACTCTACTGCAGACAAGATACACAGCTACTGGAATCTAGCAGTGGCTTGACAAGATACATTCTCCCAGGGATTTCTCAGGCAAGGAAATGTGCTTCATGTTCAGTGGGCTGGGATGTAGTTAGTAGAAGAGACCTTGCCACAGTCTGAGCTCCAGTATTATAAATGGAAAAAGAATCATGCTGAACATATTGTATCTGGCATGGTTAGCCTAAATGGTACAAGACTGATACTTTGGCCAAGTTTTTCTGTAAAAGCCACAATGTTTTGAAAAAACAACAACAACAAAAAAAAAAAAAAAAACGTTGAGTAGGACAAAGGAAACACATCCCAACTGTATGAGAAGTCCAAGGTCCAGAGTGGATTCTTAGTGCAGTCAGCAGAAGTTATGCCCTCTGCTTAGCCTGGGCGGGGTTCAAATCCCAGGCTTCAAAATGAAAGCTTTTTGACCCTTGGTTCATCCCATATCATTTCAAGACTTGGCTGAATTCCCTGAGTCCCGTTCAGCATAGTTAGTGCTTGAAAAGGCTTAAAACTCTGCAAGGAACATTTTCCCAATGAATCATAATCTAGTGAGTAGGAAGAGAAATCTGCCAAGTAAGTATCAGTTCCCCTTGGACCATTTGGACCATTCAGATAAGGACAGAGTGTGGCCACAGTCTACACTGTTTTGTTTTGTTTAATTCCTTACTTGAATTGGTTTTGAGGCAGGAAGCGAATGTCTGCAAACATAACTGAAAAGAAGACCAGCCTCTGCAAACAGGCTTTGGAGACATTTTCTAAGTTGATTGGTCCTGGGATTCTGCCCCTTGGCCATAAATCCCACTAAATGAGCAATGTCCACATTCTTCAGCCAGAAGTGAGTACCCATGGCAGAAGGCAGTGAGCCTGGAAGCAATCGCCTCTTAGACTGGGAATCAGAACAATCAAGCACAATGAATTATTAACAGACTCTGTGAAGTTCAAATTCAGGATCTTTGGATCTCATAGTGGATTGTGGAATTCATGTTTCTCACACCCTGTCAAAGCTAGTCTGGAGGCAGCAGCCACTATCACACTGTTTTCACAGGGCCTGCTTAAGACCAGCTCTGTTTGGCTCAACCCAAGCCACCTAGACAGCAGCTTCAATGCTTAGAAGTTTCTGGGCATAGCAAGCTATCTCTCTAGTGGAGAGAAAGTCCCATGGTAACAATTCAGGGCAACATCTAGCTGCACTCACCTTTGCATGGTGGCAATCAAGCAGGCTCAGAGGTTCAGAGGTAGAACATAATTAAACACAGGCACACACATGCTTCATGCACATTTGAGAGCTCCACTCAGCATGAGCATTGCTTTGGACAAGTGCTATTTTTCTATGTTCTAAGTCAGGTAGATTTTATGACAGCCATGATTCTTGGCCAGATCTGTGTCTGAAAGAGTTTGAAGAGGAGTCCCATTATACTAGCAGCATCAAAATGATGAGGCAAGAGAAATGCAGCACAGTAAATGCTTATAGGGACTCCTCCAAAGACAGGCACACAGTGAGCTCGGAACCATGGGGCAGCCATTGGGAAAGATTGCGTTGCATTGAGCTACCGTGCTTAGGGAGTGTACCATCAGGACAAGATAGCATAGACACCTGAGCAGGTGGGTCTGGAAAGGGAGGAGACACCACTCCCACGGTTGGAGAATAGGACATCTTTTAAAAAAATCTTGTTTGACTTACCTGTTGTTATTATTATGTGTGTGTGTGTGGGGGGGGGGGATAGGCATGTACGGACATGCAGGTAGAGACCAGAAACAACTTTGTAGAATAGTTCTCTGTTTTTACATGGATCCTGGAGATTGAACTCAGGTCATCAGAGATGAGATGCAGGCACTTTTACAATCTGAGCCATCTGTAGACATCATAAGGTGGTTTTTGTTTGTTTGTTTACTTGCTTGTTTGTTTTTGTTTTATTTTAACTTTTTTTTGAATTAAGGAAGAAGGTTTCTCTGAATGATTCTTTCAGTACTAAACCAAGGAAAGTCCTGCTTTGGTCACCTTACCAGAGATTAACTGTGAGCAGCAGGTTGGTCTGACGGGATGCCTCCACCCAGAAGACAGGCAGGGTATCAGTCATGAGAAGTGACAAGCTTCACAAAGCCTGGCTGACCTTGGGTTTCTGACAAGCAGTGCTTATAAACCTCACCAAGCCCACAGAGTACAGAGGGCAAAAGGACAATGGGAGCCAGGGGAGGCTTTCCAGTGGCAAACCCAGCCCAAGCGGTGGCTTTGATTCTACTCAGGCTGCAGCTACTGAAGAGAATTTGTAAGGGAAAGGGGCCCATAAAAAGCCTTGCTAAGTGCAGGCTCCAGTGCTGGTCACCAGCATGCCTGGTGAATCATGCTGAATGCCTCCTGGGAATGAATGGCAAAATGACAGCTGGCTTCCATCGCCAGGGAAACTTACATCACAAACCAGCTCAGCCCCTATGCCTGGCCAATTCGCCTTGTCTCGGCCTAACTCAGACCTTTTGTAGGTAGTTTATGAAGGAAAACCCTTAGAGTGGTTTTTGGCAATGGAAGCTAGAGACACTGAATCTCAGAGTAAATAAGACAATGTACCCTTGGTCTTCTATCTAGTGTTTCAGTTAAGAACCAAGCTCACGCCCATGAAAGACACTCCCTTCCTTTCATAACCAGAGCTCTCACATAGATATCCTGTGCTGGAACATTCTGTCCTGTGCCAACGCAGCCTTTCATCCCAGCAGTGGGCATAAACAGAGGCCATTCCTATTCTAGAGACTGCACCCAGAACCTCCAGAGTCATTCTCCTTGGAAACTTGACAGTCACCGAGACTCCTGGGCAAGGGACTGCTGTCTCCCAGTTGTTTCTCCCTCACACCCAACTCCACCCCCACCGCTCCTCCTTACACCATAGTGACAATACAGTTCCCCACTTATCTTTAATTTGCACATACTTCTTATGGAAACCCCACTAAAAGAGAGACCCCCACGGTATCTAGAGAAAGTAGTAGAACTCACTATACTATGCTGTTTTAGATTTCAATTTATATTTTCCTTGAAATAAAGTTGCCAAAATAAAAGTAATGGGACAGTGTTCTAATTTCATTTCTGTGTCTGTAACAAAATACTCTAAAAAAACACAACCTAGAGGAGAGTGACATTTATTTCAGTTAACAATTCCAGGTCCATCATTGTGGGAAGGTCAAGGCAAGGACTTCAAACAGCCAGTGATGTCACATCTAGAGAGGAATGGATGCATGCATGCTCACTTGCTTGCTTGTTCCAATTTAATTCCTCTACTCTTAGGCAGTTCTCCCCTTGCCCAGGCAATGTGGTGATGCCCACAATGGACTGGCACATTCCACTTCAATTAATTTAAAGCACTTTCCCACAGACATACCCACACACCAACCCAATGTAGATAATCTCCCGTTGAGTATCTCTTCCTATGTGATTCCAGGCTGTGCCAAGTTAATGATTAAAGATAATCATAATATAGGGGGTGTCCCAGCAACTTTTCTGTGTACTTTGCATATGGTATCTTAAATGCAGAAATTAGAGACGTGGTCCACGCCCTGGAGGAAACCACAGTTGTTGTTGTTGTTGTTGTTGTTTTCAGAGAGAAAGATAAGTGAATGGGTACATTATGAATATCATGACAGCAGTCAGGCAAGAGGCTGTGGAAGCCTTGGGACCTGGGGGAGGACACAGTAATTGCTCCACTGAAGCCATTGGCTTGGTGAGTAGAAGATGAAGGCTACTAAAAATAAAGAACAAGGGTCATCAGACATCTACAAAAGGATAGAAGATGCAGGAGGCATTAGTCTGTCTGTCAAATGACAGAACCTTAGAGCAAATGGATGGCATTTGGGTGATAGCATGGGGAGAAGGAAGAGGAAGCCACCTCTAGGTTCATGTCTGGTGTATTAGCTACTTTTATGTTGCTATGATAAAACACCATGAAGACAGTTGATTTGGACTTAAGAGTTCCAGAGGAATGAGTCCATCATGGTGTGGAAGAATGGCGGAAATGACAGGCATGGTGTCAGGACAGAACTCTAAGAGTGTACATCCTTTATCACAGTATGAAGTACAGAGAGAAAGAGAATTGGACATGAGTCAAGACTATAAACTTCCAAAGCCCACCTCAGTAACATACAAGGCCACACCTCCTAGACCTTCCCACACAATGCCACCATCTAGGGACCAAGTGTTCACACATCTGAGACCTTAGGGGACAGTCTCATTTAAATCACTGTAGAGTCCCACTTTGTCACCTCCATAGGGGGCTACTCAGTGCCCACAGAAATGCTTATAGGGATTTCCACCTGTGCACATGAGATTTTAGAGGTTGCTTTGATGCATAGCCCCCTTGCTTGAAGCTCATTCGAATAGCTAACTTGTCTTCCATCCCTATCTGCCTACTCCAAGGAGCCCAGGGTAGCCCTGGCTGGAAGGCAGCATGGTATTTCCACTGCATTCTCAGCTGAGTTCTAGGCTGAGTGGAGAAAAGGTAGCCGTAAGCCAGACATATAGTGACCCTGGGGCATGTGGCAGGACATGGGACTCTGAAGGACCTTTGGTATTCTGTGGTTAGGATAGCTCTTGCAGCCACGTGAAGCATGAATTTGAAGCCTGATTTTTCTCTCCTTTCTCTGTCCTTGACCCAGCCAGAATTCTAGTTCAGCCCCTAGTTGCCACCAGGGGGCACTCCATGCTTCTTCAGGTGTGTGTGTGTGTGTGTGTGTGTGTGTGTGTGTGTGTGTGTGTGTGTGGCTCAGTGGTAAAGCCCTTCCTTAGTGGGCACAGAGGATGCCATGGGTCCATCCTTAGCAATCTCCACTCAGTTACTCCCAAAATAGGTAAAGCAGGTCCCTCAGGCCTTGTGTGCAATAAGAAACAATTCAGAGTTTCTTAGTGGGGTTTTCTCTGGAAGTCTGGGGGTTTTACTGACAAGGATTTTAGACAAAGATTTGACTATCAAATGTGTCTCTGTTGTTTCTATAAAGGAAAAGTCAGGGCAAGAAGAGGCTTGAAGTAAATAAACTAGCCAGAGGCTATCAGCCATGGGCCAGGAGAAAAAGCTAGATCTGGGTGGGGGAAGCGGAGGTTGGAGGAAGGTGGGAAATGACTTGGCATTTGGGAGTAGACAGTTTCGTGAGCACTGACTCTGAGAAGTCAGGGGGGCCATCTGGAGGCAAGACTACCAGAGTAAACCAAGGCTGTAGCCCCAAGTGTTTAGAGCTGGGGTGTGCTCGCTGAACTGTGGCTCAAGGCTGGAAGAATATGGAGAAAAGAGTAGATTTCAGCATGTAGTAGCTCCAGGCTCAAGCTTGAATAGGGTCTCTTAATGGAGTAACAGCCTGATGTTCAGTCCCAAGCGCAGAATACACTGGTTCATCTCTAATAAATGTGTTTGAACCCACACGGGTGCTAGGAAAGCACCTGGCACACAGTCACTCCAGACACTCCAAGCTGCCCCATGACAGGACTTCCTCTCAGGGAGAGTTGCTCAGGCTGGATGTCAAGAGTTGGGCTGTCTTCCTCAGCAGAAAGCATGGTGAATGACATTGTATTCCCACAGTATTCCCACCAGGTCAGAGCACGTGTCTTCTGCAGCCTGTTATGTAAGTAACTTAATAAGTAGCTTGTCGGAATTTGAATTTTCAAAACTCCTCAAAGCTGTCTGTTCACTGCTCTGACACTGCTGAGGTCAGCATGTCCCGTCTTCTGCACTGTTTTCTAGCTTTGCTTTTGACTGATTAGGGTAGAGTCTAGCCCAACCAGGTTGATCAGCCATTTTGCCCTTCCCTCTGGAAGCCACACTTAATTCCAGCTGCCTCTAGGAGACTTGCCTCCTGCCTTTAGCAGCTCACTGTGGGTCTACAACTTCCTTTGTGTTTCATACCAGATCTCCTTAGGCTATTTGGCTCCACCCAACCCTTATGCAGTTTAATTACTGAGACACACAGCTGTCAAGAGGTGCAGGAAGAGGAACTTTCTATTAAAACTAAGCTGGAAGTCTAAGATCTTTGTACAAATCAATAAAAGTGTTGCCTGTGGATGAAAAATGCCAGAAGACTCTAGAAGGATGCGACACTCAGATGGCTTCCCCTATGTCTTTCAGTCTGAGCTGTGGTGGAGGCTTTCTAGGCATGGTGGGTGCTAGGAGAGCAAAAAGGAGAGTTTCTTGGCAGCTTTAGAGGCAGAAGATGCTCTGGTCATAGCTAGGGACCTGCAGTAAGCCAGCCAGAGTTTGGATTTCTTATGATTATAACAATTGTCTGAATTTCAGTGTGAGACAAGTTTGCCCTCACCCCTGCAATCTTCTCTCCTCTGCCCTCACTCTGCAGTCTTCCCTCCTGTCACCCCTTCAGTGTTCCTTCCCCTCACCCCTGCAGTCTTCCCTCCCCTGCCCTCACCCCTGCAGTCTTCCCTGCTTCTCTTCTTCTGTCCTTGAGCTCTGGATTATACTCTCAGCTTAACTGAAGCTTCCTCTCCTTCCAGGACATCGCTCCCCACATACTGATCGTGTATCTCTCCTAGGACATTAGCTACCCAGGACCCATTGGTGCCCCCTTTATAACATATATTAACTTAATAATTTTGTACGAAGGAAAAAGAGGGTTTTTTTCCCCTGAATTCGAGGCAAACCTAGTCTACATAGCAAGTTTCAGGCTAGACAAAGCTATATAAGGAGACTTTGGCTCAAAAAAGAAAAGAGAAGAAGGAAGGAAGGAAGGGAAGGAAGGAAGGAAGGAAGGAAGGAAGGAAGGAAGGAAGGCAGGAAGGAAGGAAGGAAGGAAAGAAGGAAGGCAGGCAGGTAAGCAACATTAATTAGAATGATAAGTGTGCAATCTTAAATTACAAGTTCTAAAGTTCTAACAAACTCATAAACATCAAAATGTCAGGGAAGATAACTAAAGCAGAATTGGATGTTGAATTCAACTCATTCTTTTTCACATTCAGGCCTCTAACAATATCACTTTTTCCTAGAAAATGTTAGAAATAATTTAAACTTTCCTCTGATATGATCCGTGTTTGTTTTCCATGTTTAAATTATGGATCATTTGTAGACATTCTATTTCACATTCAGAGTCTTTTCTTGGCCATGTCAAGTAGGTGGGACAGTGTCCAATTGTGCAAAGCCATGTTGGGTTTCTTTCATTCTGAGACCCATGACTTGCAGGGCACTCCAAGTTTTCTTCAGTGTAGCTAATTGTACAAGTACCAAGTCCACATCATTTGTTAAGCAGTTTATCTGTTGCTTACTCTTTAGGTTTCAGGCGTTTTTTCTTCATTTTCTTTATCAGTATCTAAATTGCAACTCAAATCAACAAGGAATGAATGGGTACCTTTGCAGAAGTTAGCAGAGGAAACATTAACTAGGCACCAAGAAAGGCAGGATCCAACAAAAGCAAAGAGTAAAACTATGTAGGCAACAGGGGGCAAGGATACTAAAATCCCAGAGTCAGAGTCTGGGGCTGGGGCTCCATGGTTGAGCACTTCCTAGCATGCAGAAGGCCCTGGGTTCCATCCCCAGCACCAGGTCAGGAAACTGAAATGACGCAGCATGGAATGGAAGCCAGAGTCTGAGAGAAAGGGCAAAATGGTGTCAAATGCAACCCTGGGATCCACAAGGGATTGTTTTCAGGACATTGGGGTTCTGGCATCCAGGATTGCTCCAGTTCTTCATCTGAAATCACATGATATTACATATGTCCCACATAGTTTATCTCTAGATCACTTGTACTATCTCATATAAGGTGAGTACCATGCAAACACCAGTTAAACTGCATTGTTTAAGAAATTACCGTGAAGCCAGGCACATCCCTTTAATTCAGGATCTCAGAAACCCAGGAGACACAGGAAGGAAGATTGGTATGAATTTGAGGTCAGCCTTGTCTACCTGGGAAGTTTCAGGCTAATCTAGGCTAATAATGAGACCTTGTCTCAAAAGAGAAGAAGAGGGAGAGAGGGAGGGAGGGAGGGAGGGAGGGAGGGAGGGAGGGAGGGAGGGAGGGAGGGAGGGAGGCAGGGACAGAGGCAGGGAGGCAGGGAGGGAGGCAGGGAGGGAGGGAGGGAGGCAGGGAGTTGAGAAGAGAGAAATATGTTTGGTACAGTTGTAATTTTTTCCCCATTTTCCACCAAAAGACAATTCAAATGCAAATGCAGAGCCTGTGGTCTTGGAGGGAGACACATTGTAGCAAATGGTTAAAAACAGACTATTTTGTCCTTAAATTAAGGGGTCACAGCTTTCTTAGCTTCCCTACCAAGCTAAGGAAGACAATGAATAGATCACTGGAGAAAGTCAAATGTCATCATGCGTCCTGACTCTGCTGCAGACCCTGTGGACAATAGGGTGACTATACACAGAAGATTCTATAAATACGGGGTCTCAGACAGCTATTATCCCCACACCAAGATGGCAGAATTGTTGCTCCTTACCCTGTCAGGATACCAAGCTTGTCTTGGGGATCCCTGTGGGCAGTGAGCCAGGGCTGCTGGATGCTGGGAATGGGAACCTGGCTTTCATACAGCCAGTTCATGGAACACGGTCCCTTGGGTTGCTCAGTGAAGA
This sequence comes from Mus caroli, assembly GCF_978045245.1. Lineage (NCBI taxonomy): Eukaryota > Metazoa > Chordata > Mammalia > Rodentia > Muridae > Mus > Mus caroli. The sequence goes on from NW_028227274.1 coordinate 1,716,302, forward strand.
TTTTAATGCACTGTGTATCCACTGCCCTTCCTCCCCATTGTGTTGTCTTACCTCTGTAGCAACTCCTTCTCCATCTTGTGCATTTATGACAATATCTCTTTTTTTCCACATGAGTTTTCTTTTGATTCTGTTTCTGATATCTCTGACAAATGGAAAACACATCTCTTAATTATTCCCTGGTGAAGCCTTTGAATTTTCTGATTTTATCTTTCAGGGCCCCAGGAATTCCTAGGCCTGCAAACTTGTTTTGCAAAATGTTAAGTTTATATCATTTTTTTAACATTAAGGTTTTTATGTTTAATGAAGCTGAAGTTTCTTTGTGGACGTGATGTGAGGTCGTGTATTAAGCAGACCCCTTTTCCCCACTGTACTGCAACCCCACCTGGGTTCCCCGCTGCAGTAGAATGTTTTCAGGGAATCTCGATGTTCTTATGTGAGACCCAGCAGAAGGTAATACAGCTATGGGGACCATTAGAACCTTGAAGTGTGGCAGTCAGAGGAGGAAAAAAGATAGACCAAGGGCACACAGATACTTGAGAAATAGCAGAACTTGAGTTCTGTTCCCAGTGAAGGCATTCAAGCCCTGTTTCTCAGAGTCTGGCAATATTGCTCTGCCTAGAAGAAAGATGTTTGCAGATGTAATCAAAGAAAGCAAGGGCAGAGTGGCTTAAGGTGGGTCCTAAAGTAATGACTGGTGTCTGCCTTTATGTATGTAGATACGTGTAGACATGAGGACTTCTTTCTCCCATCATAGTATGCAAATGCTTGAGAAAGTCAATTTACAAGAAAGAAAGATTTGTTTTGGCTCTGGGCTTCAATGTTTTCAGTCCCTGTTCAGACATCCTGTCATGTTAGATCTGCAGTGAAGCAGAGCATTGTTGCTAAATGCATAGAGCAGAAAGGTACTTACCTTCCAATAGCCTTCACTACAAAGAAAGGTGAAGAAAGGACACTGGGGTTCCACATCCCCTTTCTAGGTCCCCAGTGACCTATCTTCCTCTTACCAGGTCCCAACTCTTAAAGATTCCAAAACTCAATAATACAACAAACTAAAGAATGAGTCTTTATAGGGGACCCAAATCACAGTGACATGCACAAAAGAGACACAGGGAGCAAGAATGGATGCCAGGGGCAGGGAAAGGAGTGATGGGGGACAGGAAGGATGTGCCTATTAGCTGAAGAGTGCCAGGATCTACCAGAAGCTGGAAAATGGCAAGGATGGACAGGACTGGCCTCCAGAGGGAGCCAGGGCTACTGATGTCTTGATTCAGGGCTTTGAGGTTCAGGTACTGGGAGAGAACAAACTCCTAATGTGCTAAGGCATCTCTATGTAATAATTTGCTTTAGCAGACTCAAAAAAAACCCAAGGAACATGGTTACCTCAGGAGATGGACAGAAAAGTCAGAGGCATTGAGCAGGGATATGGGCAATGGGGTCAAAGGGCACCAAGATCCAGCAGGTAGGATGGCTGTACAGTGCAACAGGAAGAAATGGAACTAAATATCTGCAAGTTGAAGAATGGATAAAAGATGGGAAAGTCACAAGTTAGTGCAGACTACACTATCATTGTTTCTGAAAGGAAAAAAGTCTTCTCAATCAGGAAAAGGAACAACACTTCCAACAAGGCGGTGGGCATCCTTCCAATTCAAATAGTTTAGATTCAACACAATCTAAACTAAAATGATCACTTGAGCAGGTCAGAGTTGACTAAACTATACTAATAGTGTGAAGTGTCTCATTGTGGAAACAGTTCAGGTCAGGGGTACTCTGCACATGCTGGACCCGAAGTGTTGCTCTGGGCAGTGGCCAGCTGCATGAGCCTCTTCTGCTTTACAATAATGCCACTTCCCTGTCTTCTCCCTCCCCTGTCACCATGACTATTCATTCAAGCCACGTATGGTTACCTGCTCATCTTGGGACTTCACCTGCTACTTTCTGCAGTGTAGTTGACACACAGAAGAGACAAAAACGTTGGAGAGGTGGCTTGGTGGGTAAGGACATTTACTGCTCATCCTGAATAGCCAGGCACAGTTTCCAGCAAATTTATGGGGCCTTATGACCATCTGTAACCTCAGCTCTAGGAGATCCAATGCCTTTTTCAGGACTCTGAAGGCATAGGGAACACACACACACACACAGTGTACATGCATTCATACACATAAAATAAAATAACCTTTAAAACACAAAAATGAAGAGCTATCAATTTGGATAATGCAACAACTTTTCTTGATGAGGGAGTAGAACTTCTTTTAAACCCTGCAACTTTGTACTGGATTCAGATACCAGTCATTAGAAGTTGTTGATAGTTTCCCATTGTCTTAAATTGTATTTACTCTTAATTTTTTTTTCATGTTATTTCTTCTGGTGCTGAACATTGAACCCAAGAGGAGGTAGGATGAGAAGGAGGAAGGATCGGGAGAAGGAGGAGGAAGATAAGAAGAGAGAGGAGGGGTGGGAGCAGGAAGAGGAACAGGATGAGGAAGAGATGGAGGAGTAGGGGTAGGTGAGGAAAGGGAGGAAGAAGGGGCAGACACAGGCAGGCAAAGGCATCCCAGTTCCTTCAGAAATCCTCCCACACTCAGAGGAGGTAGGAGATAGACCATGCACAAGTTCCCAAGATGATGTGTCTTTGGCAATGGCAGATGACAAGAACAGGAAACAAAAGACAATTTCCTGCTGGAAGGAAGAGAAAGAATGCATAACTGCAAAAGAAAGGACAAGCAGATGTGTCCCCACAGCCCACCAAGGCACTGACAACGTGCATGGAGCAGCCAGCACCTGAGCAGAGCTGGTGGCTGACCTGTTGGAATTGGAACTCTGCTTGTGTGTTTTCAGAGTTTCTCAGAAAGGACCCATGGGTTCTGCAGTTTGACTGTGGGGATATTATTTCTTCTTATCTCTAGAAATAAAAGAAAGCTTCAAGGCCCACTTGCGCACAGCCCAGTGTTTTATCTGTGAGGAAGAGACATGGCCCGCAGAGTATGGGCGCATTCCTCACTGACAACTATCTTCCTTCCTCCCTCTCCCACCCGAGGGAGGCTCTGCCCACGCTGTCTGCAAAAGCTTCTTTGCCCTCAGCCCTCCCCTTCCTCAGACTTTCTTAAGGGGTGGCTGGTGATGAAAGGATTCCTGACTCTCCTATCTAGACCCTGCTGACCTGGAAAGTGGCCATGACTCTCCCTCATGGATATAGAAAAATGGCCTATCCCTACCCACAGGCAACTCTGCCACCAGCTGGGACAGTGGCTCTTCCAGGCCTGGCATTACATGAGCGACCAGAGTAAAGAAAACAGAGATCAGGGGTCCTCAAAGCTGCAGAACCAAAGCAGCAATGTGTGTCCTGGGAGGAATGAGGTTTGGCAAGGATTAGAAAGGCAGGCACCACCTTGTGTGCTCGCACCGAGCCTCCCCCATGATATGAAGTGTGGTCTGGCAAGATCCATGGGGACACTGGTCCCACATAGAATTGTAATTTGCCAATTGCATTAGATTCAACCCATGGCCACTTAGCTCTGTTGCTTCTGGATCCAGGCATGAAGAACCTGAAAGGAGCAGGTGTTGAAGCTCACACGTGGAAGACAGCAGGGAGGAGAAAAGAGTGAGAGGAAATGGGGAGAAGTGTCCAGGTGACAAAGTGTGCCTTTCAAGGGCTTCTGTAGTAAGAGCTGGATCCTCAGCTGGTGGTATTATTTGGGGAGGTTATTGGACATAGGGGGTGAGGGCCTGAAGGAAGAAGGTTACTAAGGAATGTGTTCTAGGAAACTGGGACATCCATACTGTTCTGTCTCAGTGTGACCTAGAAACAGTGGAGCATCCATAGACCACTCTTGACATATAGGTCTGATAACTCCTCCTGTGCACTTCTGTCTCCCAAAGACTTTATCTCCAAATGTCATAAGCAGCTTAGTTTACAGACTAACACAGGAACACATTCAAACTAGAGAGCAGTGACTGTCAATCTCCCTTGCTGTCCAGAAAACTACCACAAATGGTGGCTTAAAACAACACACATTATTTACCTCAAAAAGCTATAGTGAGGAATCTGGATGTGGAGTCACTAGGTCTTCAGCTCAGGCTCCTCCAGGTCAACATGCAAGTGTTCACTGGGGCTGTGAACTCACCCCAGGTTCAGTGTCCTTCTCCAGATTCACTAGTTGCTGGTGGAGTTCCATGCAGTGGTGGAACAGGGTCCATGCTTTCAGTGGCTGTCAGAAATGGTCACTGTCATCCTTTGGAGGTCACTTTTGTGGTCTGCTATATGTTTCCCATACCACATGAGCTCTGCAGTCAACCCCACAGGAAAATTGCCAGCTCTTTCTCCATGTGGTCCACTATGAAAACTAGAATGAGTGTCTTCTTACTGTGCTTAGCAACGTTGCTTTGGTCTCACCTATACACAGGAGAGAAGACATACAGCTTGAGTATAGTCTTGGCATCATGGCTAATGTCTTAGATTTCTTACATTCTGTTGGATGCTGGGAGAAGTAGGCTCAGACTGTTAGGCATCCCCAGAGTAGGATGTAAAAAGGGGCTGGAACTACCCAGTTAGCATAAAGCCTTGATGTCCTTCCATCTACAGAGAGGGAAAGGCAAAGTAGTCCTAGTCCAGCATGCCTCTTTTGTCTTTAAGACTTGTGCATTCTGGTTCTCTTTTAGAGAGTCTACATTGGCTGGGAAGATTGTCCAATGGCTAGTGAACTTGCTACATGAGTTTGAGGCCCAGAATTCTGATCTCCAAAGCCCATGTAAATATTGTTTTGCATAGTGTAATTCCAGGGTATATAATTCCAGGAAGGAGGAAAGAGGCAATACCCAGAACCATCTAGCTAGTGAGGCTAGCACATGGGCGAGCTTTGGGCTTTAGAGACCCTGATTCAGTGAATAAGGTGAAAGAGCTACTGAGGATGGTTTTGAACAACTTCCAGCCCCCACATGCATAGTCACATACACACATGTACACTCACACAGACAGGTGAACATATGTGTGCATGCTTACACATGTGCACGCTCACAAATGGAAAAAGGAAAGGTAATAATAAAAGAGTGTGTTCACTAAAGAGCTTGAGATGCACATGTTCTGGTGTTTCTCTGGATGTTTCTGGGCACACTGCTTTATGACTGAGAAGCACAGACCTCATACTAGGCAGCAGAGAACTTGCTTTTCTGTAAGGCTCTGTTCAAAAAGCTCTCGTGCTCTGATGTAGCTTGAATCTGAAGTGTTCCTCCACAGGCTCATGCTTTGAGACCATGATCTCCAGCTGGTGGTCCTCCTTTGAAAGTTATAGAGCTGTTAGAAGTGACTGGGGCAGCACTTTGAAAGTTATCCCCACATACTGTTTCAGCCTGCTCTCTCTGCTTCCTAGCTCATCATGAGCATCCTACATTACTTGCTCCCATCACCATGGGACACTGACCCATGGTCATGGACTAAGATCTCCCTGAAACCATGCACCAACCTAGATCTCACACCCTTGAGCTGCACTTATCAAGCACTTCTGTGACAGCACTAATGACTATGAGAATCTCTCTCTAACTGGCAAGAGGAGCTCCTGTGTTTGAGAGAAAGTCTTCAAGTTGAAGTTTCTCCTTTGCGTAGCCTCGGTGAAGACACAGAAAAGGATTCATATAGTCACAGATTAGAATGAGAGGAAGAGACACAGCTACTAGGAGAGATCTAGACATCATCCATACATCATCCTAAAGTCTAAGATCCTTTCAAATTTGGGGTATAGGCATCTCTAGTGGCCTCACCCCTATGTAGGACAAGCCCGGCACCCTCTGAGGGGAGCCTCTGAGGAGGCAAGGGGTGGGATGTCAGGAAAACACTCTGAGGGAAGAGTCCACTTCCAGGACACTCCAGCTATCCCAGGCTTTGCCACTCTTCCTGGAACTATGTCTTTCCTGTCTTCATTCCATTGGCACTGCTTTCAGAGAAGCGTTTTGGTGAGAGACATTTGTCAAGTGCTAGGCTCAGCAGGAACTCAATGAAGAGGCTAGATACTAAGTCTGTGCAAGATTCCATGATAGGACAGAATACAAAAAAGACAGAAGGCAACAAGTGGTTCATAACCAGACTGTGCACATAAAACCCTTCAAGGAACTCCTAAGAGTCAGGAATCCCCTCATGCTGACAGGCTAAGGAGGGGCAACTTCATTAAAACTGGCCAGTATGGCTAAGTCCCTAGCTAGCTTTTCTTTCTCCATTGGGTATTCCCTTCCCATAGATCTTGTAGATGTTTGGAAATTAAGATTAGTTTCCAAACATTTTTGTAGACAAGTTGTCAATTGGTACTTAAACTTGGCTAACAAACAAAAGCAAGAAGCTCAAATAAGCTGCTGTCTTTTTTTTTTTTTTCAATAAGCTTGTATTTGACATGGGATCTTAGTTATGGCAACGAAGTGCAAGAAGCCAGAGGAGTCTGCATGATTTCTCAGTGGTATCTGTAATGTAGAGATCAGAACATTTAACCACTGGAAGCTGGTCCTGAGTCAGTGATGCTAAGTCTGTCCCTACTCTAGGAAACTAGAGAAGCCTTCCAAAAGGATCTACTGAACACCTAACTTGTCTTACTAGAAGGCAGACATGGAACATGTACTATGTTTTGACTCTCAGTCATCACCACATAAAAAGACCATAATGAATCTCAATGACTTGAAATATCCATGGGTTTCATTACTCTCAGCTCTGTGCGTGGACTTCCCTGGCTTCAGATTTTTCTGTATTGAGTTAGGAGCATAGCTAACTCAAGAGGTCCAAGTCCTCTTCAAGTTACATGGTCTTCCCTTGTAAAGGAGCTGGCCCTGTATTTCTTGAGATTGTGGTGGCTGACTTTTGGTAAATTGGTGTCTTTTCTGAAATACAATTGGGCAAGGTAATACCTGGCAAACCTATGCCAAGGTATGGTATAAAGCAGGTCTATTGGGGAAAGGAAGAGGAGTAAGGACTTGGAAAAGGATAGAGGGAGATAAGTAGACATGTAGACAGACAGATGGGAGCAGAGCCATGAGGGCAGAGAAAGAAGGTTGCAGAGAAGAACAGAAAAGGGGAACACCAGCTGGAAACAGAAAGGAAGGGGAGAAAACATGGGAACAGAGAGAGATTGTTAGGGTAGGGAGGAGTCCTCTTATCCACGGCCCACACCTGGCACACCTGGTAGTGGCAGGTAGTAAAATATGCCATTGCTAGATCCCTAGGAGGAGCCTAGTGAAATTGCCTGTAAGCTAACAGTGTCCTGGTTAGTTTTCGATGTCAACTTGACTCAGCCTAAAGTCACCTGAGAAGGGAGACTCTACAGGGACTTCACAGATCAGACTGGCCTTTAGGCATGTCTGTGGGGAATTGTCTTGATTGTCAATTGATTCAGAAACGCTAGGCCCACTTTGAGAAGATGATATTGGGTTGTGTAAGAAAGCCAGCTCTGCATGAGTCCTTACATATGCCAGTCACTGGAAGTTGTGTTCTTCTATAACTTTTTGTTTTGTTTTGTTTTTCAAGACAGGGTTTCTCTGTGTAGCCCTGGCTGTCCTGGAACTCACTCTGTAGACCAGGCTGGCCCCGAACTCAGAAATCCACCTACCTCTGCCTCCCGAGTGCTGGGATTAAAGGTGTGCGCCACCACGCCCAGCTTCTTCTATAATTTCTACCTTATGTTCCTGCTTCATTTCTCGCCTGACTACCTCCGCTGATGGACTGTAACCTGTAAGGTAAAATAAAACCTCCTTCCCCCACATTGGCAACACACAGGAAACTAGAATGACTGGTAAGTTTGACCTAAGTATATTTCTGTATGTGGGTGATAAAATTTGGCTAAAGCCACTTCCACATGTAGTTTACTGCACCCTTACTGTATGTACACAAATTATGTACTTAATGGTATATCCTTCTAACAGTTGACTTATAATCACAGAAGTCAAGCTTCAGCCAATCATAGGCTGTCAATTGATCAGACCCTATCCATACAAGATAATGCAGATTGTAGCCACCCAGCTTTTTGCCTTGCTTCCTTTCTATTGGCTATAGAAGCAAGCAGGAAGATTAGGGAAGGCATTCCAACACAGTTTTGAGTTCTGCACTCTGTTGGGTCCTAGAAATTTCCTTACTTAAATACATTTTCTGAATTTGATTCACTCCAGGGTTTTGTTTTGGTTTTGTTTGTTTGGAATGATCTCAATAGGCATTTTCTAAGAGCATAAGTGTGGATGTAGACTTTACCCACTCAGGGGCTTCCTCTGCTCCCCACAAGTCTACTGTATAAGTCTATATCAATCATTCTCTGTGTCATTCTGACAGATGTCCCAGTGGCCAAGTTAAGTCAAACAACCAAATAAGGCAGGGGACTATACAAGGTCTTGAAAGCTGGGACATGTGGCTTACTTGGGAGCCTGCACAGAAATAGTTCATCAGTATGAGAACCTGTTAGGATAGCATGTCCTCCGTGTGGTACCTTGCTCTTCACATGATTTGACAGAGGACAGCATTAAGAGTCAGGTGTGGCATGGGGAGATGGCTCTGTCAATAAAGTGCATACTACATGAACAGGTGACTTAAATTCAAGCCCAGCATCTGCATTAAAACCAGAAGCAGAGACCTATGTTGTAGTCTCAGTGTTGATGAGCTGGGGAGACAGGTGGATTCCCAGGGCTAACTGGCTAGCTAGTCTAGCTGAATTGGCAAACTTTAGGTACATTGAGAGATCCTATCTCCAAAATAAATAAATAAATAAAATTAAAAAAATAAGTGTCTTAGTCAGGGTTTCTATTCCTGCACAAACACCATGACAAAGAAACAAGTTGGAGAGGAAAGGGTTTATTCAGCTTACATTTCCACATTGCTGTTCACCACTGAAAGAAGTCAGGACTGGAACTCAAGCAAGTCAGGGAGCAGGAGCTGATGCAGAGGCCATGGAGGGATATTCTTTACTGGCTTGCTTCCCCTGGCTTGCTCAGCCTGCTCTCTTATAGAACCAAGACTACCAGCCCAGAGATGGTCCCACCCACAAGGGGCCTTTCCCCCTTGATCACTAATTGAGAAAATGCCTTACAGTTGGATCTCATGGAGGCATTTCCTCAACTGAAGTTCCTTTCTCTGTGATAACCGCAGCTGTGTCAAGTTGACACAAAACTACCCAGTACAATAAGTTAGAGAGGAATTGAGGAAGACATCTAATGTTGACCTCTGGCCTCCACAAGCATGTAGTGCACACACATATCAGATGTAAAGGATGGCTTGCTGAAGAGATGTGCCCATAGTTTTTGCCTACTGAGCAATCACATAACTCCTGTAGGCATATTCCTTGTAAGATTTGAGGCAGGTCTACATGAACACAGCCAGTGTAGATTCTTGCTTCACACGGAAGACCAAAAGATCGGGAGCACCGGGGGCAGAAGCCAGTGTCCACATTCAAGGAATTGGGCAGAGAGTAAATCCCACCAGCTTCTGCTCTCAATGACTGGGTAATGCCAATCATAAAAAAGGGTCACTTGATCACTGAGTCCCCCAATGCAAAGACTTGTGATTTCCAGAAACACCTCAATAAAGACACACAAATATTTAATGAGCTATCTGGGCATCCTATGATCCAGTCAAGTTGATTCATTGATAGGGAAAATTAAATCAGAACAAAAACAAAAGTCGGCAACACAGAGACACCTGCAGGAAGTTACTTGTATTTACCTGGTATAACAGCTGCCTGCAATTATCCTTTTACAGAAAAAGAATATCTTACTGGCTGCAGTCTTTATTTGTAAACAAGCTTAACCATAAGCCTGCTTGATAGCTTCATTATTTTAGTTTCATATACTATAAGATCAGTTATTGTAGTATACTGCAATTTCTTTCCATTTGCTCTGACCCCAAGAGTAACAGCCCTGAAGTGTGAGCTCACATGAGTGTCTTTATCAACCTCTCTAGCCAGTGTGTCATGGTACTTCCACTGAACTTCCCCAGTGACCTTGCTATCCAGTCATTCCCTACGCCACAGGGAAGAGACTAGAAAGCCCGTGTCTTCCCCTCAATTAACTCACCAGGCTACCCTTTCTGTAAGGATGTCATGCCTGCTGACTTGAGACAGACAGTGGGACTCAGACCTGAAACTGGTTGAAGGCCATTTCTATGCTCAATGGCTTAGTCATCTTTTCAAGACAAACTATGTCCTTGGGGAGGAATTGAAGTTGGAAAGCTGAAATGACCTTGCATTCTTGTTTGCACTTTGTCCATATCCCAGAAACTCTTCCACATTGGCTCTTCCATCATTCCATGGTTACTCAGCATTTTGATGGGGAGAGCCAAGGTGCTGCTGAACCCTGTCCAACATTGGTATCACTGGATCTCCCACCACATCCAACCCACCCTCTAGCTTGGCCTTGTGTGACTGTGGTCCTGAGCAGCTCCATCTGATGTCCTGTTGCTCTGTGCTCCCACCCCTTACCTGTACAGGTGTCTACTATGATCCATGCTAAGTTTGTGAGCTCAGGAACACTTGTGCACCTGCTCAAGAGCATCGTCTACAGATTATTGTGGCCTTTGTGTTTGTTCAATGGGAGGGGGGTTGATGTGGCAGCAGTTGATAGAGACTGAGGTAAGGTCAAGTTAGAAATGAGACAGGGACAAACACCATTCCACTTGGTAAGGTCTTGCAGAATCTTTGACATTCCATTTACTGATTTTGTCCAAAGTTAGTCAGCTATGAGAAAATAACCAAGAACACAAACTGAAAAGAAGAAAGATTTTTTTTTTTTGCTTTGCTGTTTCTAAGAGGTTTTTTTGTTTGTTGTTTTTTAAGACAAAATGGTTTTGTGTAGTATTAGTATCTACTGTCCTAGAACTAGCTCAGACTGGCCTCAAACTGATAGAGATCCATCTGCCTCTGCCTCCTGAGTGCTGGGATCAAAGCCATGTGCTACCACCAACCATCCAGTTTCAGGGTTTTTAGTCCATAAAAATGCATTGGTTGGCTCCATTGCCATTGAGCTACTAGCAAGGCTAAATAACAGGCTGCTTGGTGTCAAAAAGATACTCACGTGGGCCAGGAACAACAAGACAAAGAGGAGATCCCAGATAAAGTGATGCCAGCATCCCTTTTCAAGAGCACCCCCTCCTAACTTCCTCCCTTTGGGCCCCACTTCTTAAAAGGCTTCAACAATGCCAACAGTGCCCCAGGCTCCAGAACAGCATTAAATACACAGATCTTTGGAGAACATTTAAGAACCAGACTGTAACATGCTCCTCTCCCTAATTATCACCAGCCACCTACAGTCAGCCAAATGTTCTTCCAGAGTATTCCTAAGCCAAACACAAGCATCTCCAGCCCACAGCTTACACAGGTCATGCTGGGATTGGAGCTCTCCTCCAAGCCTTGGGCAAATGTTCATGGCTGGACACATACTTTTTCCATGGAAATTAAAAAAAAAAAATGTGCTGACATATGACACAGGCAGACATTTGGCTGGGATAAGTTCAAATATCTCTCCACATTGCTACACTATAGCACAGCACCCAAGTACCTTTACTGTATGTTTGTAAATTTTATAAACTTCATTATGAAAAAATTTGCAAATAAATAATAACACCATGCACAAAAATTAACCAGAATCAAAGTCTATATAACTAAATACAGTCAGAATAGGCACCCAAAACAAAAGCTTTAGAGCTTTGTACCACAGTTTATACTTTTGGTATCAAATATATTTTATGCACTGACCAAAGACCCACCACCAAAACCAAATGTCCATGACAGAATTATAAGCAGGAAAATAATTAACCTTATATCACAACTCGTGCCCATCCTTTCTGTCCTCTTGTCTTAGCCTTTCTTGTTCTCTTGTCTTCACATCACTTTGTACTTGCATGTACAATTGTTTAACATATAAACATATGAAAGAGGTATGCAGTTAATTTCTTTCTGAGAGTGTGTGACCCCACTCATTATACATTCTAAATCTACCCATTATTCTGAAAAGCCTTAAACTTCATTTTTCTTAAGAGCTGAATAGTCCAAATTTTCATTATCCATTCATCTGCTGATGGACAATTCAGTTCCTTGCTATAGTGAATAAAGCAGCAATAAACATGAAAGTGCTAATATTACTATTGTAGGGTGTGGCATTCTTACATATATGTCCAGGCGTGAAACAGCTTGGTCATAGGGTAGTTATTCTACTTTCAATTATCTTTTCTTTTATTTTATTCTCTCTCTCTCTCTCTCTCTCTCTCCCCATGACTTCTCTGTGTACCCCAGACTGGCTTCAAACTCAAAGATCTACATGCCTCTGCTTCCTGAGTGCTGGGATTAAAAGTGTGCATCACCATTCCCAGGTCTATTTTTAATTTTTAAATAAGTCTCCAAACTGACTTTCTCAATGGATCCCCTACCAATCGTGACTAAATGTTCTTTTCTTGCCAGTGTTTGTTGTCAATGTTGCTGATGACAGCCTTTCTAACTGGGGTGACATTATGATAACTCAAACTGGTCTTATTTTGCATTTCCCAAAGACTAGTGTCTTAGTTATGTTTCTGATGCTGTGAGAGAACACCATGACCAAGGTAACTTATAAAAGAAAGTGTTTAACTGGGAACATACAGTTTCAGGTGATTAGGGTCCTGAATGTCTTGCCAGGGAGCATAGCAGCCAGGCATGGTTCTAGAGCAGTAGCTGAGAGCTCACATCCTACGACAACTGAGGCAGAGAGAGACACTGGGGATGACTTGAGTCTTTGAAAGTTCAAAGCCGACCTCCAGTGACACACCTCCCCCAAATCCTTCCCAAGTATTTGGTTTTTGTGTAGTTCCATCTGTTGATACTTGGGGTTTGTTCCTGTGTTATCAGCATAAAAATAGAATGGCAAGTGTCTTAAAATAATGGTACTATATTAGAAATTGTAAAGGAAAGATGTGTTGGGTGGGTGTGCATGCCAGCCAATCCCTCATCTATCTTAGTCCTAAGGAGATACCAAACTAGGACATCTGAGAAGGAATAGGAGACAAGGTCATCCCATACGTGCCACATACTCAAAACCAGCAAGTCCTCTCTGCACAAAGCCTCATAGGCCACATTTTCCTAAGAATTTGTCTTCTCTAAGCTGCTAGGATTTATCCACAGAGGGATTGGACTGAAAATAAACAGGCAGACCTAAGAATCAGCCTTGGTATTTGAGAGTACTCTGGATCTATCAGAAGAGGAACTGAGTGGAGAGATTTACCTAGAATTAATGTGGCTTTCACAGGCAAAATGTCACCTCTCAAAGCATCAACGCAAGATGCTTGAAGGGGAGCAGGAGGAAAGAATGTGTTCACCAGGATACATACAGAGTGCCCATGCCAGGTCTGCCATGGCCTAAGGCATGACAGAATGAGCAGGAGTGTGCACTCTGTGGGGAGGGAACCCACCCAGGCAGTCTAGCCCTCCCTTGTTAGTGAAACTAGAGGCATTGAGAGCAACAACTGAGGTAACTGGAATTGCCTAAAAATTTGCAAGCAGGCCAAATGCTTCTAGGGGCCCTACAGAGTGAGATGGAAAAGAATAGAAAGTTCCATAGGAAGGAAGGAACGAAGGAAGGGAGGGAGGAAGGAAGGAAGGAAGGAAGGAAGGAAGGAAGGAAGGAAGGAAGGAAGGAAGGAGACAGAGAGGGAGGAGGAAAGAAACAGAAAAGAAAGGAGGAGGGAAGGAGGGAAGGGAGAAAGGACGAGAGTCAGAGAGGGGGAGGGAGGGAGGGAGGGAGGGAAAGAGGGAGGGAGGAAGGAAAGAGGAAGGAAGGAGGGAGAAAGAAAGAAAGAAAGAAAGAAAGAAAGAAAGAAAGAAAGAAAGAAAGAGGAGAGAGGGAGGGAGGTAAGAAGGAAGAAAGAGACAGAGAGAGGGTAAGAAGGAGTGAAGGAAGGAAGGGAGGAAGGGAGGAAGGGAAGAAAGGAAGAAGAGAGGGAGGGGAAGAAAGAGGAAAGGAAGAAAGAGGACAGGGAGCAACCTGTGGATTCCAGCCATCAGCCCCAAGATTCAAACTGAGAAAAGTGCTTTTTAATCTTACAGAGGTTCGGTGCATGCTCATGGCATGTGGGAAGTGCCTACTTTTGGCTCACTGGGCTCTGAGATCTTTTTAGGAATTGGATGGATTTGGTCCTCAGCTCCTCAGCACCCCTGCAGCTGCTGGGTTTGGAAGCTGTCTTGTGTCCTAGCTGCTCTGAGCATCTGGGTTCTGCTGCCAAGCCTCTGTGACAGCATGCAGCAGGATGGAGGCCCATCCCTTCATCTCTGCAGCTGCCACTTGCCTTCTCAGTCCATTCCTATAGGAGATTGCTGCTGCTTTCTAAGGAAAAGGGGGCAATTGTTGAGCATGTACTTGATTCTGGTCTTCTGGTGTAAGACCAAGCTCACCTGCTCTCATTGCTCCTCACTCTTACTGTCAGGAAGGAAAGCATGTCGCTATTACAGAGGAATATGTGTGGGCCCGGGAGACATCATCCCTCCCTTGGCTGAGTGTCAAGAATGCTCAGCTGAGTATCAAGGTTGGAACTGCAGCCTGTGCTATCTGGGCTTGCAGTCCTGACCACCCACACCACTGCCTAAGGTTTAATGGCCCAGAGGCTTCAGCAGGGTGGGGCAGCAGCAGCCTTGTGTGAGTCCCAGTGGGGTCAGCTGTCTGGCTCTAACCCCATACTGTGTGAGCACTTCCACGTCCCTCACTCAGAGTTTGAGAACCCCATCAAAACCTAGAGTTCTGTTTTCAGGGGGTTCTTTGAAGTCAGTACTTCCAAGGATAACAAGAGTTTGGTGAACTGGTAGGGGATCCTTCTTACAGAAGGAGTAAAAAGCCAGACACAGTTGTAGAGAGGCAGGTGAGCTGGGGAGGAACAAATAGAGGATGAAGAGAAAAAAGAGAGGACAGGAGAAAATGGGGAAAAGAAACTCAGCAAACAGGACAAAGGGAGGAGAGAAGGAGGAAGGAACCAGAAAGAAAGTTGGGGAAGTTTGGGGCACTGCTAAAACTGAATGGTCACTTCATCCAGGTGTGACAGCTTCCCCCAGCTGGCAGCCAGGGTGGCAGTGAGGTATTTTGCAGCACCTGAGCAGCACCTGGAGGCTGTTGGCTCAGGTGGCCTACTCCTGGGAGCCAAGACCAGGTCACATGTCAGTCTCAGCTGGTAGCAGAAAAGATCTGTAGGAAACAGACACTGATACTGGAGTTTCTTGGGCAGGAAAATTAGATGTCAAATCTAATGAATCTTCCTTGCTCAACCAGCTGAGCCAGAAGCCAGAGCACTCTTATTGTGAGGGTCTGGATGCCAGGTGTGAGGGAGATGTTGATTGTAGCTAACAAGGTCATCTCTTTAGGCAAGACCTCAGATGTCTGGTTGAAGAAGAAGTTGCACATTGAGCATTTTGTAGTGATTAACTCATGAATTGACATAATAGCGAGTAAAACGACATTTCCTTGTGTGTACAGGATACCCATCCTCCATGTGCCTACTCCATTCATCCCTAACCTCTTCCCAGATTACAGCTAGCATGGTTCTGCTTTGTTTCATATATCCTATTTTAGCCTGCACATGTGACAAAGAATATGACCAGGGATGTTACCTCGGTTGCCATGGATGGAACCAAGCCAAGCATTTTGCAATGACATGCTCCAGATAATTTACTGCCACGTTCTCAGCTCATACGAAAACTGACTTTTCTTAGGCTCCTACAGGTTCTGACTTTCCATTGTTCTTCTAGAATACATGCTTAAAATGTTTCCATGTTCTGGGTAGCAAAGGGAAAGCTGTGCTCAGCACAAGTTCCTGTGCTGGTTGGTGTCGCAGAGTCACTAAGAAAAAATTGGATAGCCTTATGTAAAGCACAGCTACTTCCTCAGGCATGGCTAGTGCCAGCATTGAAACTGATGGCTGTCACTGTCCCTCAAGTGCAAACTTGGCCAACCCACCAAGTAAACTATAGGAAGGGTTGTGTGCTTCTAGCTGGACGTTACTAGGCAAATATCACAGAACTATGACATTTAGTCCCAGGACACAGGATTTTCCATGCTTAGGCAAGTGGGGATGGCTGGTCACCTAGGCTGAATGCCCCACAGCTATCTATCTGCCCTCTACTCAATTCACTCCAGCCAGCAGCTTGTTAGGGTTCTCGGAGCTCTTGACTCTAGCTACATATGTATCAAAAGATGGCCTAGTCGGCCATCACTGGAAAGAAAGGCCCATTGGACACACAAACTTTATATGCCCCAGTACAGGGGAATGCCAGGGCCAAAAAAAATGGGAATGGGTGGATAGGAAAGTGGGGGGGAGGGTATGGGGGACTTTTGGGATAGCATTGGAAATGTAAATGAGGAAAATACCTAATAAAAATATTTAAAAAAAAGAAGTATGATTTTACTTCAATTAATCCCTAAGCAATCCATAAAAAAAAAAAAAAAAAGACTTTCTACTCTAGCACCTGGATCCCAGGAGTGTCTCTGGGGCACTGTGTTTTGTGTGGCTGTTCTGCCCAGGGTTAATGACTTGCTGTGTTCTTGGGCTCTGTTACTCCAAGAAAGTCCAGGAACCATCACATCAGCATCTTCTGAGAGCTTGTTAAATATGATGAGTTGCAGACCCTGACCTCAATCTGTAGTTTTAACAAGACGCCAGGAGGTTGGGACCAAAGTTGGGTATGCATTGCTCCTGGTTCTCCAGAAGGTAAGAAACTTCCTCCCAACAAAGATGTAAGTAGTCTCATAAAATGAATGTTCATCCCTGGCAGCTCATGGACCTGACCAGGTTAGGATGCTCACCATTTAACACTCTGGTCACTCTCGAGGGTAGGATCCCGCAGCCTGAAAAGATCAGGCTACACTCTGCCGTGCCTTTTCTCTCTGAGACAGAGTTAAGAAGTCCTGCAGTGCTGTGTAACCTGTGGTTCAACTCAGTACCTGGTTCCTCCTTGATTAGATGGGCTATCCCAGAGTAAATCACATGGTATGGGGTCTTCTCACCACCCCTCCAAAGGATACGAAAGGCAAATACTTTCCTTCTGCAGAAGATTTGTCTGAGACTGTCCTCTAGTCACTCCTACCATCCTCTCCCTGTGTCTGTCTCTCTTATTCAAAGCCATACCTCTTAATAAGCCTGCTTTTCAGGTTTTAAAGGGAAACCACTCCATCCCTTTAAGGCCCCATTTATGCTGTTTCTGATATGATGTACAATCCCTTTCTAGTGCTCTCCCATCTTCAGATGTAATCATGTCTCCTATGGTCTTGAAGCCCTCTTTCCTAACAACACTCATTTCTGAAACACAATTATGTGTTAACGTCAGTGTCTTTCCCAACCTTTCTCACTTCTTGTCATGCGCTGGGTAGGAATCGCACTGGCCTCTCTTTTCTTCCTTAACTCTTTAGATTAGTCTTCCTTTGAGGCCCATTCACAGTGCTCTCTCTTTTGAGCCTGCTTTCTTATACTCTCCTTGCTTCTTACAGGAGTCAGTGAGCCTGTAAAGCCAGGCACCCAAAGGCAGTACTATGATGTTGGGTTAAAAAGGTGTGGGGACATTTAAATTCTTACCATCTTAGCATCTGAGTCCCCGAGTCTTGGCAGAAGGTAGAAAGTGCTGGATTTATGGACTATACCTTGAAGACCTTGCCAACCAGCCTGTCTGTAACTGAACGAGGGTTGACTCCTTGGTGCGGAGAAAGCCAGTAGACATAACTCAGAAACAAAAGGTGATGTCTTTATAAAAAAATAACGACAAATAAAATATGTTCTATAGACGGGTAGTCAGGTATGGGGGAAGGGGGTGCCTTGTCGGGCCCATGCCGAGGCATCCCTTCCCCTGAGGGACCAGCCACATGATGGTATAGTATAGAATAGAGTTTATTCAAGGCATGAAAAAGAGAGTTAACAGGGTAGTAGAGGCAGAGAAAGAGAGAGAGAGAGAGAGAGAGAGAGAGAGAGAGAGAGAGAGAGAGAGTAGAGAAGTAGAGGCTGGCCATGAACATGTGGAGAGAGGGGGGAAGGGAATGGGGAAGGGGGAAGGGAAGAGTCCAAGAGGGCAAGAGAGAAACAAGAGAGCAAAATAACAAGAGAACAAGAGATCAAGAGAGGGGGAAGGGGGCAAGCAGCCCCTTTTATAGTGGGTCAGGTATGCTTGGCTGTTGCCAGGTAACTGTGGGATGGAGCTTAGACAGAATGCTAACAAAAGGTAGATAATGATTTATTTGTATAAGCAAGTGGGACACTGGAGGGTCTCTTCCCAAACACAGGAGGCAAGATTTTACTAGAGAAACTTGTGTTCAGCCATATTAGAAAGATGTCATTACAGCAGACGTGGGCACATTCCTGAGCATGCTCAGTTCAAAAGCATATCTCTTCACACAACTGATGCTCAAAATGGTGGACTGGAAACTGCATAGAGAACTTAGCATTATAATGAGATCAAGATGAGCTCATTCTAAGTTACTATGGTGATAGTGACTCAGAGGGACTCAGCTACTCAGGTTCCTCGCGGTTTTCTTTGGAAAACAACAAAGCTAAGAGCTAGGAGTGCCTGGAATAATCATTAAGTTCAGAATTTCCAGATGGAAGCTCTACTAGCAGCTGATATCTTCATGGGCTAACTCAGAGGATTAATGCCAGCCTGAGATTTATTCTATAGATTCCATATTGATCCATGAGGATTGTGTGGCTCTGCAAAGACAAGGACCCCTCTTACTAGCAGCAGACACTGAACAGAGGAAGGGCCATCTGGAAGGACAGAAGAAACCAAGGCCCTCTGACAGTAAAAGAGGTAGTGAGCTGTCCCTGCTCCTGCACAACCAGACACTTCTCCTGTTGCATCGAAGCCTTAAGATCTGCTCTCTGCTTTCCCAATTTCAGCAAATTCCATTTTTGCCTGGGTGGCTTCTTTAGAGACACAGAGGGAGGTAAGAGTTGGCATGAGAAGATAAGTCCCTTCCTTTGCATTCAAAGAAGGCAGCCTACGGAGGAGACAGGAGACAGGAGGCAGCCTACAGAGGAGACAGGAGAATGCAGCTGGAGGAGGGACTGTAGATCAGTGCAGAAAAATCTCTGCAGGGAGACTTTTTTCTGGTTTCCTAGTATTTTAATTGTTAAGAATTTTTTGACAATTTCACACACAGTATAACATACTTGGATCACATCTCCCCCTTACCCATTAGCTTGTTTCCTTCCTTTCCTCTCATCTTTTCTTCCCAACTTTCATTGTGTGTGTGTGTGTGTGTGTGTGTGTATGTGTGTGTGTGTGTGACTCATGGAGCTGGGTTAGGGTTGCCTGCATGCGCATGGTTATTTACTGGAGCATGGACAGTTTGCTAAGGCTCCACTACTGAGGAGAACCAACCCCCACCATGCCCTAGCAACCATTCCTTGTCAGTAGCTCCTTCAAGAGCTGTCTAGCCTCAGAGCCCTTCCCTGTCCATGCTGGACATTGACAGCATCTTATGCACATAAGCCCAGCTGCTGTGCCCTGGTGGATGTAACAGCCACACCACATGCAGAGGACAGCAGTTCCCAGCACTCCTCCTCATCCTCATCTTACATCCCATCTGTTTTATCTTCTGTGATAGTCCCTAAGCTTTAGGGGTGTGGTGTTCTACTCTGTTTCCCAAGTGTGGACCCCAATCATGTATCATTCAAGTTGACTCTGCTCTGGTAAATAAATCAGCACCATGAACATGCAGGCAGCCCTAACTAAACACACACACATACAATGCGCACCCACATGAACAAACACATACTCGTACGCACACATTCACACATGTGCACACACATGTACATGCATGCACAACATGGAAGTAGAAAAAAACTCCTTGGGAAGAAGTTCAGAGAGGATAAAACAGAGCAATGGGAAATGGGGGATATGATCAAAATACATACTGTGTATGAAATAATCAAAGGCGAATATAAACATACTTTTTAACTGAGGAAAAGAGAGAGCCCTGATTGGTTTTTCCCTCTCATTGGATGCTGTTTGATCTGGAACAATCGGATTCAATCAACCTATCAAAAAACTATTTATCAAACCCCTACCATATGTGGACTTGGCTAAAACTTTGCATGGTCTGCTCCGTGAAGAAAATCTAAGCCTAGGATCACATCATCCTAGAATGTGGAATCCACTAGAAAGATTTGCAGTCCACTTTTGAACATTTTGGAAAATTAAATGTCTTAGAAAACCTTCCGTTCACATTGAGGCTCTTGGTCTTTCTTGTTGGGCGATGTGAGAAAGACAAGGGAAGAGACTGTCTGGACAAAGTTCACTCATATGAGCAAAGCCTCGTTGTTAAAAACAAAACAGAAACCACACAGAGAGAAAGACATCCCCTCATGTCCTGGAATTTGCTATAGTTAGCTTTTCTAGTAGCTACTCGACTCGGATTGCTAGAAGCCTCCTGTCTGTGATGCCACAGCTGGAGGGATTCCTTGCAGGGCAGCTGTTAGAGTTAACTCCTGATCCTGGCTGCTGCAGAGCGAGTTCACTAAGGAAAACTTAAACTGCAAACCCACAGACACAACCCTATGGTGGAAATTTAAAACTCAGTGTCCAGTCCACACTCAAAGCAAAGCAAGCCTGGATGGGTGGACAGAAAAGGTGAAGGGGACTAGAGATAAAAAGAAGCCCCTCAGCCTGGAACTTGTTTCCCTGCCTGCTGCCCGACAGCCAAGAAACTTCAACGCCACTGACAATGTTAAAGCTGCCTGCAAACATAATGTGTTTTCCTAAAGATATGAGACTCCAACCCAGAATCTTCACAACAGCAAAGGAGCCATACCTCCTCAGGGTGCAGATGCTAAAGCTCCAGTTACTTGGCATTCCTCTCTCACCCCGAAATCTCAGCAACACATTACACAGAAGCCACCTTACGGTTTCACTTGCAAAAGAACTCCAAGAGAGATGAGTCGGCTCAAAGACTTTTAATGTAGATACCAAGTCTTGTTTGCTCTTGAAGTCTTAGAAGAGACTTACAGTCTTTGAGAACTATTACTGAGAGACACAGCATCTCGTATACAGCCTTGCAAACAGACCCAAGCAGGACTCTTGGAAGAAGCCCATGCCCTGGCTCTGGGTTTTATTTTCCTGGATGACTTTGTGTGAATACTTAACAAACTCACTAACTTTGCTTTTAGTAAATTCTTCCTGACATTTGCTGTGACAGAGTCAGGCTCTGCTTAATCTGAAAGGAGACTCTAAGAGGGGCAGGAACTCAGGCTGCCGTTGGCTCTATCAGCTGTCATCCCTGCTGCATCAGGCACAAAGGCACCTGGAGAGCTGACACAAAACATGTCTGTCTGTTCCTTCCAGCACACAAACATGTCAGCTCATCCAATGAACAGTGTCCAAGTCCAGTTTCTCCACTCAGTTGCCACTGAGCTCTGCCACTGAGCATACCTAGTCATTTGCATTGGAGGCTGACTGATCAATGAGGAAGCTTTCATCTTGGTGCACTGAGATACAGTTTACTGGTAGAGTGGTAACATTTGTTCTATTAAAAGAGACTCTTTATAACCTATAGGAAAGACAGAGGTAATGAGTGATTTGAGAAATTTTGCTCAGCTACTATTTGACTATTGTTTGATCACACCCAACTTTGTTTAACCTTTTGAATAAGATCAGTTGGTGGTTCTGTTTCCTGCATGGAATTTCAGCAGTAATGGTTAGATTAGCACCCATTATATTCTCTTGAGGATAAGTCCAGGATGCAGTGCAAAGACATAACATTGTGTCCTTAATGACTTCATACAACTATCCATGTCTGGAACAGAAAAGAAGAAACATGGGTATTTAACTTACCATAACTAGATTTTTATGCAAGTGTGCTTCCAAAAGGATAAATTAACTGTTCATGGCATTGAACAGGGTCCCTGAAACCCATCAACAAAGGATCGGTAGAATAAATGACAGGTACCCATAGTTGGCTACCAAGAAACTCTCTCTACTCAGTATGTGTCTTTAATAGATGAATTTTGGAGAATGTTCTATGAGGCACCAGGAAAAATGCTAGACATGGGAACACATAGCTAAACAAGTGGACACAGTTTCTACTCTTAAGAGACTTCATGGTGCTGGAGAGATGGCTCAGCGTTTAAGAGCACTGACTGCTCTTTCAGAGGTCCTGAATTCAAATCCCAGCAACCAAATGGTGGCTTACAACCATCTGTAATGAGATCTGATGCCCTTTTCTGATGTGTCTGAGGACAGCTACAGTGTACTTATATACATAAAATAAATAAATAAAACTTTTAAAAAAGAGAGAGACTTCACTGTTCTTTAGAATTGGAAGGCCTTCCTGTGTAGGCTGAGATCACCCCACATGGGATATCCAGGTCCACCCTTCCTCTAAGATAATTGAGTATCCAGGCTGGGTCAGTGGTTCTCAATCTTCCTAATGCTGCCGACCCTTTAATACAGTTCCTCATATAGTGGTGACCCCCAACAATAAAATTATTTCTTTGCTACTTCATAGCTATAATTGTTCTATTATTATATTTATCATAACATAAATATCTGAATGTGACCCTTGTGAATGGGTCATTATCACAATATAAATAGCTGATATGTGACCCCCATGAATGGATCCTTCAACTCTTGCAGAGGTGGCAACCCACAGGGTGGGAACTGCTGCTCTAAGGTGACTGAGTGTCAGGGTAGGCCCTCCCTATGGGAGTGACTGATGCCTCACTCATTCCTTTGAAATTCATTAAATTAGTTTTGATATTTGTCTCTGATACTACTCCTCAGTGCCCTGGAAGCTGTGGCAAGGAGGGTGTATCAGGAGTGACCATCATGAGCCAGTCCAACTGCCCTTCCAGAGATAGTTCTGTTGTTTCCATCCACATTTAAAAGTACAAATGGGGTCAGTAAGGTGGTTCAGTGGCCCAAGGGGTACAACCTGGTGACCTGATGTCTATCCTTAGACCCGCATGGTAGGAGAAAAGAACCAGTGCCCACAAGCTATCCTCTGACCTCCATAGATGCACTCATGCACAAATTAATAAGTACATGCATATATAAAGCAAAATGTAAATAAATGTGTACATATACATGTATAAGTACATAAAATTATGAAGGAGATGCTAAAGAGAAACAAATAAGCAATGATTATGGACTGTAGAGTTCAGATGATCCTTCATTGTCTCCATTTATTTATACCATCTAACATCTTATGAATGCATATCCTCCTTTGGACCTTTCTCTCACAGCACAATGTGTATACCTTTCCACAGCCTTAGAGCAATGATGCACCATGGAACGAGCTCTCCAAACAAGAAGCAGACTGTAGCAGCTTCCAAGGACCCTGTTCTTCCCCCAAGCCAGGGGATTCCTGGCCTGATCTCTAAGAAGCACATGTTAATTTTGCTAGTCTTTCACGTAGTACATTAACATTCTATAAATTCATGAAAAATCTGTCTTTTTCTAGCATTTATATGAGATTCATTCTTGCTGTTGAGCATAGATCCAGATATTTCTTTATCTTCACAGGCAATACTCCCCTAGGACATTGATCTAGCTTGCCAGGTTACTCTGTGAGCTCCCAGAGAGTCTCCTTTGGACTATTACATACATGTGTAATAGTAGATACATACATTTTGCTATAAACATATTGTATGTTTCCTCTTGGGCATATGCCTCAGAATAATATAGCCAATCAGTTGGACAAGCATATGCTTAGCCTCAGTAGGACTGCCAGCTCTCTGAACTGGCAACTGTATTGCCTCAGAAATAAGAAAAGAGGGCTGAAAAAAATGGATCACCAGGCACCATTTTCCTGAGACTCAAGTCCAAAGCTTTTAATTCAATACTGAATGACCTTTGACCCTAACCTGTCTGTCCTGCCTGCTTCCAAGGATGTAGCTCAGCACACAGGGCACCTTGTCTAAATACATCAGTCTTTTCCTGAGACTTCTCCCACACTCCTCCCCACATAGCCCACTCTTCCCAAATGCTCTCCCATCTCCAGTCAACATTTAAAAGCATGATGTCTACCTCAAACTCCATTATTGATAAAGACTTTGCTGGAGTTTTCTGCCTCAGTTTGCATGAGTCATGTCTCATACCTCTGTCCCCATCCCCCACCCCCAGTCATTGTCCCTCTCATAGAATCATGTACAGTTTGCATCTCAAGTGTCCCCCAGAGGGATACTCGTGCCATTGAAAGTTCATGAAAATGCTGAGAGGGTCTCAGGTCACTTGGGCTTGGAAGGGGCAGTGGAAACTCCATATCCACCCTCCTCCTCCTCCTCCTCTTCCTCTCCTTGAGATATGTTTTATGGGTCACTCACTTCCACTATGATCTGCTGCCTGGCCAGGCCTACAAACAACAGGGTCAGTCATGGACAAAAACATCTGAGACAGGGAGTCAGCATGAACTTTCTCTTCACCAGCTGAGTGCTTCAGACCTGGAGCAGAAGCTATGCTGCATGCATCATGCATGATGATTCAGAGGTGCATCACATGCAGCATGCATGATGATTCACAGCTGCATGGACAGTCCTCTCAGTCTCAATATTCCCTGTCAGAGTTTTAGCTCCTTGAAATCTGGAAGTTTTGAAAGATCTTCTGAGCTTTTTGTAGTGCCCAGTACATTCAATTTGCATATGAGTACCTGGGGCAGAGCAGGAAGCAGAGCTCTGCCCAGTGGGGTTGGATGTAGGTGGGCTCTGTCAGGCACTTACATCACATCTTTCTTATTGCTTTTTAAATGTTCTCCTGTTATGTGTGGGAAGGGGGTGTGTGTGAGGACCATGTGGACATCAGAGGACAACTGAAGTCAGAAGTTGGTTCTCTCTTTCATACAATCTACATTGTATGTAGATTCTAGAGGTTGAAGCCTGTGATAGAGTAAGTTGTAATGAGTCAAGCTATACCACCAAAATGACCATCTGCAAAATCCCAATGTTTTCTAACCATGTGCTTAACTTCTGTGTCTTATATTCAAGTCTCAGTTACAGGATGGACTTCACAGAAGCCTCATGAGAAGGGGAGTGGAGTTACCATCACCTGCTATGCAGCTCCTATGCACGAAAGAAAGAAAAAAGGAAGGAGGATGGGATGGAGGGATGGAGGGAGGTGGGGAGGGAGGAAGAAAAGCCAAGAGCTATGGGAGAACTTGCCCTAGCAATGGAGGTCCAACTGACAGACACATGCCATTCCAGGATTTCAGCAGCCAGGATGCACCCTTCTCAGGTCTTCAAAGCCTACAAGTGCTTTGAGAGGGTGCCCATTACTCTGATGGGTAAAGAAGGGCCAGAACTGGGTCTGGGATAATCCCAATGATAGTATGTGGGGGATGGAAAAGAATTAAAGTCATCTTTATCTCTCATCTGAACTGAAATAATCGGAGTGAACAATAATTACTTGATATGGTGAAAATGGCTATGAAGAGAAGGGAAGCTGGGCTGGAGACATGGCTCAGCAGGTAAAAATGCTTGCTGTACAACCATGAGGACCTGGCTTCAGATCCCCAGCACACACACGCAAGCGAGCACACAAAGTGAGGCTAGAAGATGATCACTGCAGATTTCCAGCCTGAGGAAGGAGGGAACTGGGCCCTGGAGGTGAAACGGGCCTGGAGGACCATGTCTGTGGGATGAAGGAGAGTTAAAGAAAAAAGTTTTATACATTCTATTGTGCAAAAGCAAAATCCAGCAGAGCCAAATCAGTGGAGCAGCACCTGGCCAAACTAGGAGCTGTGTGCTCACTTTGTGTTCACCCTCATTGTCCAGCTCTGCAGGACACACTCCCTGCAACAAGCCATGGCTTTGAAGTGTTTTAGATAGAAGCTTGGCTCACTTAAACAATTCTGCATGGAAAAATCCCAAACTTTGTTATAGACTTCCTCAGACTGCCCATCTGTGCTTAAACAAATGTTCTGCTCATCTGCATAATCCCCGCCTCTTTCAAACTACATTGAATACAGAAAGTGCTTAAGGGATGAAGGGATTCTTTCACCAACCCCAGCCACAAACAGCTTCCGCTTCAGCTTCAAACAGACCCACAAACCCAGGACTGACTGAGGCAGGCAGACACTCTGACCTTTCTGTTGGTTGGTCTCTTGGACGTTCAGTGGCCTGTGATTTCTAGAAAGTTCCTTTGATAATCTCCAAATGTCTGCCTATGCATGCCAGAACTAAAATAACCAAGAGATTAAAAAATCTCTTGTTGGTAGGGTTGGCAGCACAGTAGAAAAGAAGGACCTGCCTTTAAGGGTGAATACAACCTCAAAGGCTCCAAAGAGTACCTGCCAAGAAGGGCTTGCTCCTTTTGGGCTGGCTACACACTGAGTGCTTCCTCTTTCCTCATCCAGTGCCACAGAGGCCTCTGTACTTAATTTACTCAAGAGAAAATGGGGCTCAGTGACATCCATCCTCAGTGATAAGGTGGGAGTCACCCATGCTTTGGAACAGGACACACACACACACCATTCTTTCTGCTCTCCTACCTTTCTGTCCTTCCTCTTCCTTTTCCTCCCCTTTTCATTTATTTTGACATGTAAAAGTTATACTCCCAATGTGATGGTGTAACCCTAAAGGAACTCAGAAAGGAGTGGCAGACAGATCTCTATGAGGCTTGCCTGGCCTACACAGTGAGACCTCGTTTTAATCATCATCACCACCATCATCATCACCAACCTCATCATCATCCTCGTCGTCCTAGATGATTGCCAGAAGCACAATATTTCAATGTTACTTTTTATGTTTTTCATAGTTACTCTAGGTATTGAAAGTTTTGTTGAAAGACAAAATCTACTATGAGCTGAGGAAGAGGCACTCTCTTTTAGACATGCGACTGCTGGTAGGTTATCTCCCCTGCCCCCCCCCCCCACCAGAACTTGAGTCCACATCCATGTTGGGGCAGTACAATTGGACTGATGGTAGTGTTGATAATCAAAAAAAGGACGTGGAATGTGAGGGTGTGCTGGCTACTATCTTTCATCTTAACACAAATTAGAGTCATCTGAGGGAGGGAAAAACTGCCTCTAAAAACTAATCTATAATCAGGCAAGCCTGTTGGACCATTTTCTTCTTTTTTCAACAGATGGAGATTGGTACAGAGACCCGCAGCAGATCAGCATGCAGAGACAAGACTAAGGGTGGACTGTTCAGCTCTAAACTGGACATCTTCATCACACTCCCTCTTCCCAAAGTTCAGGGGTCATTGTGAAAGAAAGGATGGAAAACTTGCAATACCCAGAGGTGGTGGATTTCTGCAGTGAAGCAGTATTTGCTAGGCATGACAGGGCTGTTACATGCATTAACTCAGCATCTGTAACTGTATGCATAAGATCTAGCCAGAAAAAAAATCAAACAGGGCAGAGGTAGGGATCACAAAGCCTCACTCCTACCCAAGAAGCTGTTGCCAATTGATGGCATTTGGAGGGCTAAGTTCTCTTTAGGGATCTATGCCCTATGAGTTTACCTCTGCTCTAGTGGCCAGTTCTACACTTAGGAATATATGAGCAGCATTAAGTGGACTGAGTAGGTTCAGATCAGGAGGTGGAAGTGGATAGAGGAGGAATTGGAGGTGAAGGAATGGTAGATGGATTTGATGGAAACACAAATGTATGCATTCTCCTAAAAAAAAGGGAAAGGGCTCTGCACCATAAGTCTGGTACAAAGGACAGTGATTGCAGCTTCTTGATCTTGTTCATGATGACATATGGCATAGTGTTTAGATTCCTCTGAAAAGCATCAGCATATCTTACAATTTAAAGTAATCAGCCTTCAAAGCTCATTTCACTGAGACTTTATAAGCAAACCTTGCTCCATTCTAATAAAAATAGCCATTGAAGCTTATATTCTTGCAAGTATGACTTGTAACCCAAATTACAAGAAAGGTCCATGAAATCAATTGACAGTAGTCCTTAAATAAATGTAGGACAGTGATGGAGAAATCTCAGCAGGAGTAGCGACAACAGCTTTATGGATGCCAATTGGCATGGAAAGGTCAGTACATAAGTCATACATTGCTGTACAGAGGCAGTTTCCCTGATTTCTTCTCAGACATAGTTATGACCTATTCAATAATATCAACAGTAAGCACGCATCATGAAAAGCCTTCAAGGTCTGGTACACACTGTTTTCCTCACTAACTCAGAAAGTACTAAATGCTTCCGGTGTATCAAATACAATTGTAGGCATTAGACAAACAGTGATGTATGAAATTAACAGCAATTCCCGCCCCTGGGAGCCCTCCATCACCTATGCACCTACGCACTGTGCTGGCTGTGCTCACATTAATATAAAGTGAGAAACTGGGATTCAGAAACAATGGCAGCCTGATCAAGATGAAAGAGCTTAGTAGGAAAGACTGAATTCACATCCATTAGCTCTTGCTCTACAACACTCATCTCCCAATGTGGTAGTCTGAGAAGACATTTCTAGAATGTAGATACTTCATAGAAGTTCCCAGTCTGTAGCCCAATATGGATGAATGCCTTTCTATAATAGATTGGATTCTTTTTGGTGCAGAAGCTGAGATCTATTTTTGCATAGATTTCTTCCTCTGTGTGTGTGCATGCACAAGCACTTGCCTGTGGTGTGTGTGTGTGTGTGTACACAGTGTGTGGAGGTTAATCTCACTATCAACCAGAGGGTCAACCTCGATTAGCATTCCCAGCTAACTTTTTTAGACACGGTCTCTCACTAACCTGGAGCTTTCTCATCAGGCTAGCTTGATTGGCCTCCTGTTTTTTCCTCCCCAGATCTGATCTGAAATTACAATATGTACTACCATGCCCGTTCTTTTTTAAAATATAGACTCTAAAGGTTGAATACAGATCCTCAGACTTGTATGTTGAACACTTTATTAACTGACTTTCTCTCCAGCTAAAGTTAAGTTTGGATTCTTATGACCCACTCAAGATAAAAACTTGGGGAGAAAAAGGGGGTTGTGGAAAGAGCAGAGGAAAATGAAGGATTAGACAGGGAACTTGAGCTACAGCCAGGTTTTAGGAGACACCAACTGACATACCAGAGGCTCTGCAGTCAGTTACCTTTCCTACTTTCTCTGAGTTGAAATGGCCAAACAAGCGTTTGTGCCCTATGCCAGTCTGTGTTGAGTGTGGTTGGTTCCAGAAAAAGACAAAAGCTCTGTTCAGCTGAATTGATCCTCTTAGGCGGCTGAAATCTGGACATGGGAGCCTTATGGCTACTTCTGGGTTTTGGAGGCAATGAGTCCTTCATTCCTAATGTTGTATTGGATTGGGGTGGGGAGGGGTGCTTCTACCAGATTGCATTATTTGTAAGCAATTGAGTGAAATGGAGTTCTTCTCTGTTACCTGATGACAGTCTTTAGTGGTCAACAACAGATTATGAATTTACTAAGAAGACCTTCACAAATCCATTATTCAGAAGACATTGAGGATCATTTATTAGAATCAGCTGAAATGTATACTTAGGGGTAATATATGCTAGAAATCATAGTACAGTTGGACAAATGTACAAAGAACATTAAAAGAGAGAGGGGAACAAAAAAAGGATCGATATGCACACAAAGCTAAAGCTAAAATTCTTAGATTTTCTGGGGTAGATTGTTAGAGCTAGACAATGGACTTTAGATAGAGCCTCAAACAGCACAAGCAGCCATAGGTACATTAATCATCATCAATATGAGAAAATGCTCTGGTTCCAGAACACCACAAACAATGCTTTTTTAAAACCTACAGAATAGGAAAAACATGTTTGCAAATTACGTTTCTGATGAAAGATTTGTATCTGATGTATATGATGTAGCCCATTAAGATAACCAACTAAAAGAAGGCTTACAAATAGTCAGTATGCCCACAAATGGTGTTTGATGTCATTAGCCACAAGATGAATGAAAATCCAAGCCATGGTTTGGTAGTCAGACGGTGGCCCATCAGTTCCTTTCCTAGAGAGGTGTCAAACCATAGTGAAATCTTGGGGGTTTGCTGTTCTATAAGGACACTGAGGCAGATTGTCCCTTTAATTATTTTTAATAATGCATATGTGGGGGCTGTACATGTGATTGCAGGTATCTGAAGAAACCAGAAGCATTGGATCATCTTCAGCTGGAGTTACAGAAGGCTGTGAGCCCCCCAAGGTGGGTGCTAAGAACTGAATCCAGGTCCTTGGGAAGAGCAGTAAGTACTCTTAGCCTCTGAGCATGCCAGTCCTACATTGTTTACTAGAAGAATCATGACAGGCAGACAGCAGCCTGATGGCGACTCAGGAACTTTCAGGTCCAAAATACTGAGTGGCACCCTTATTGTAGGTCTGAGAGGAAGGGTGAGTTTCACAGTGTGAGCCTGCAGCCACACACTCCCTCATCCCCACACTTCAGGGGGAGGGAGAGGAATGCTGGGAAGGGAATGTGCAACCCCTGTATCCATTATCCAGGTGATGTGTTATCAACAGTAGGCGTCTGGTGACCTGAGGGCTTGCTGAAGGATGGGAGAACCTAGGAGTCCATTTACAGCCTCACAGAGAGGGCTGCAAATGGGTGGAGCTTGAGTGGTATCTGGTTTGGCATTCTAACTCACAGGTCTGTGTCCAACCTGTCTGTAAGTTCAGAAAGCCAGCAGTAAAAGCAATGAAATGTCTTTCAAACAATGACTAGAAAGCCAGAATTTGAAAAACTGTTAACCTTCAAAAGGAATGATAATGTGATTTCTAGACCATGGTTGAGTCTTAAGAGTCTCCTGCCGAGTGAAAATAAACCAGATGCACAAAGAACCCACAGCATGTGATTCCATTTGTACCGAACGCTCAGAGAGGTATAGCCATTGACCTACTCACTGTTAGTTCTCAGGGAGGTAGTGAGGAATGAGTGCTAGGAGTCTGTCTCAGGACAATGAGGCTATCTGAAATTGGGGATAATGGTTGCCCAATTTGATGAACACTAGGAATTGCCCTTACAGGGGTGAAGTGCACCCTATGAACTGATCAGAGCTCTCTTGCAAATGGAAAAAGAAAACCTTTCTCACAGTAAGCCCAGTGTTTGTGGCCAGCTATGGGCCCTCCTCTTCTCTCCAGGGCTCCTCAGAAGGCTGCTGACCTTGTTTTGCTCCTGCACTCCAACTGAAGGTTCTGTCTCACTGTGTCTTTCTGAAAGCCCTTTCTTTCATAGCTCTCCTCCATTAACCAAGCACCCATGAGGTGGAATCTTTTGGTTGTGTCATGTGATGCAGACTCACATAACCCTGTGATTGATTTTAATGAGTATTTCCAGAAGATGACATTGGGGTATGGTTGACTTTTCTGGAAGGTTTAGAAAACTGGGGGTGGGGAGTTGGTATTTAAGGCAAAAGTCTTCAGACTGGACATGGAACATCTCCACAAGTCTCCCTCATATCTACCTGGGACTCTCCTTCCCTCCTTGTTTGCTTGCCTCCTGGTCTCTCACTGCTTTAATGGGAAGCTTTGCACCACCACATGGATTCTGATAATAAAATCTTTATCTGAGAAGTAGAGGACGGTTTATCTCTTCCTCATCCTCAAATACCCTTAGGCCCAGCGCTGGATGGCTGGATATGTGAAAGGTTTTCTTTACAGTCATTGACTTTGAGATTGTATCTCTCCCAGTATCTAGTACTGGGAGGAAGCCCCGGGTTAATGGCCTTACCCAGTTGTGGGTCAGTCTGTGGTCACTATTCTCTCCCAAGCACAAATACTTTGTCTTCTCTCATGGTATGAGGTGTGCCGAGTGAAAGTGCCAACAGTCACAGCCACTATGAGAAGCAAGAGTTCTCTCAGTAAAAACAGAAAGTTGAAATGGTCTGTAGACTCACCATCTCCAGGTCCCTCCAGGGCTCCACATGCTTGCTGTGCTCTGATCACTCAGAGCATGAACTGCCTAAACATGGCCACTCTTTACCAATACTTTGCTGTTTGATTGGTTGTTGTTTGCAAATCTCATTTCCTTTTTCTAGACCTTTCTTTACTTAGCTTGAATTCCTTCCTTTCCTTTTTGACTGAGGATCGAGTAAGTGGCTAGAAAGTGGATTCTTTGGAAAAACAAAAAATGCGGAGTAAGCACATTGAGGAGGAAAAGGAAAAAGTCATCTCCCTGGGGGCAGGCACTCAGCAGCCTCTTTCTGTTCCTTGGAGGCACGTGTGTGTAGTGCTTTAGAGACCATAAATTCACTTGTTAAATATACACTAGACACATAGTATGTCACAAGACCAGTACCCTAGAAGAGGAATTAACAAATATTTTTCTGTAAATGATCAACGAGGAAAACTCTGGGACCTTTATAGCCATCTATTCTCTGTTACTGCTGGCCAACTGAGTTGAATTAGCACTGAAGCCTCCATAGCCACAGACACCTCTTCAAAGAATAGTTGTGGCTGTGATCTAATAAAACTTTATTAGCAGAGCCAATGGCAATAGATCTAGCTCTGAGCCCCAGCTCCTTGACTCCTCAGGATGTCAGCTTCTTGTATACATTGTTATTAGGGCACCAAAATATAAGCTTCAATCCAATATGATGTCTAAGTTTATTTCTTTATTGTTGCTTTTACTTTTTGAGTTTTGTTGTTGTTCTTTTGTTTTGTTTTTAAGACAGAGTCTCATTTCAAAGCCAGCTTTGTCTCAAGCTTGCTATGTAGTTGAAGCTAGGCATAAATCCCTTATCTTATTTTTAATTATTATCATTCGTGTGTATGGGGTGTATGGGGTGTGTGTGTGAGTGTGTGTGTGTGTGTGTGTGTGTGTGTGTGTGTGTGTACATTCTCTCCTTACAACAGGCAGGGCCCAGGGATAGAACTTGTGGCAGGTGTTTTACTTGTGTCTGACTGAGTTCCTGGCCACAAGTCCTGATCCCCCTGCCTCTACCACCCAAGTGTAAAGACCTAGACCACAGCACTTATTTTGTTTTAAACCAGGACTCCCAATCTATCATAGGCTTTCTAGAACTCTCCATCCTCCTGCCTCAGTCTCCTAAATACTACAATAACAGGAGTGTACTACAGTAGACACCACTTCATTATCTTTATCATTGATCTGACATTGATTGTAGTACTTAGGAGATAAACATGAATATTTACTAAATAAAGGAAAGGTGATTCTTTTCAATAAACAACTCAAAATACTTATGCAATTGAAGACATGCCTTCTCTCAGCAGATTCTGCTGATTAGAAGATGTAAGAGACAGACAAAGAATGCAAAGTTTGACACAAGTAAACAGAAGCACTGCAAGCAGTTTTTAAAAATATTTTACTCATATTTGTATGTCTCTGTATGTGTATGTGCATGTATGCACTGGATCTCCTGGAACTGAAGCTATAGATAGTTGTGAGCTGCTCATGTGGCTGCTGGGAACTGGATCCCATTCCCCTCAGGAGAAACAAGAGCTCTTCAGACCCTAAAGTGTTGTTTGATCATAAATTTTATCATAAATTTATCATAAATTTACCTCACTCCAGCTGTGCCAGCATCCTATTATGATAATGATGTAGATTTTCTATTAAATGTTTGTTGACAGACTATGTTAATAGCCCAGATTATGACTGGTATTGAGCTGCTATAGCTTTGGTTTCATATAGTAAAGGCAAGTTTCTGCTTGCCTTGTACAGAACCAGTGAATACCAACTGGATACCTTGGTTCTACCTCAAATCTCAGTTTTTGTGTGTATCATCTGGGCAAAGACTGTGACAGACATTGGGAACTCATGCACTGGAGCCACACTGCTTCTACTTCACAAGGGATTCATCACTTCACTGTGACCTCCCCAACTCCAACAGAGACCGCAGTCTCAGTAGCTTTGCCTTGTGGTGACTGAAACAGGCCTGCCTCTAGAAACCCACTTCTTCCAATCAGATTCCAGAGCCTTCCCAAATTGTACCACCCACCAGGAAACAGATACACAAAATATCCTCCTATTATATTTCGTATTCATGCTGGAAGGGTCTCCCTAGTGGCAGCTGTGAACCATAGGTGATAGCTAAGGCAGACTCATGGTCAGCTCTGGAGACATGAGCTGTTATCTTTTTTTTTATGTTTTTTTTAATTTTTAATATTTTTTATTACATATTTTCCTCAATTACATTTCCAATGCTATCCCAAAAGTCCCCCATAGCGCCCCCCACTTCCCTACCCACCCATTCCCATTCTTTTGGCCCTGGCATTCCCCTATATTGGGGCATATAAAGTTTGCAAGTCCAATGGGCCTCTCTTTCCAGTGATGGCCGACTAGGCCATCTTTCGATACATATGCAGCTAGAGACAAGAGCTCCGGGGAACTGGTTAGTTCATCATGTTGTTCCAACTATAGGGTTGCAGATCCCTTTAGCTCCTTGGGTACTTTCTCTAGCTTCTCCATTGGGAGCCCTGTGATACATCCAATAGCTGACTGTGAACATCCACTCCTGTGTTTGCTAGGCCCCAGCATCGTCTCACAAGAGACAGCTATATTTGGGTCCTTTCAGCAAAATCTTGCTAGTGTATGCAATGGTGTCAGCGTTTAGAAGCTGATTATGGGATGGATCCCTGGATACGGCAGTCTCTAGATGGTCCATCCTTTCATCACAGCTCCAAACTTTGTCTCTGTAACTCCTTCCATGGGTGTTTTGTTCCCAATTCTAAGAAGGGGCACAGTGTCCACACTTTGGTCTTCATTCTTCTTGAGTTTCATGCGTTTAGCAAATTGTATCTTATATCTTGGGTATCCTAAGTTTTGGGCTAATATCCACTTATCAGTGAATATATATTGTGTGAGTTCCTTTGTGATTGTGTTACCTCACTCAAGATGATGCCCTCCAGGTCCATCCATTTGGCTAGGAATTTCATAAATTCATTCTTTTTAATAGCTGAGTAGTACTCCATTGTGTAAATGTACCATAATTTCTGTATCCATTCCTCTGTTGAGGGACATCTGGGTTCTTTCCAGCTTCTGGCTATTATAAATAGGGCTGCTATGAACATAGTGGAGCATGTGTCCTTTTTACCGGTTGGGACATCTTCTGGATATATGCCCAGGAGAGGTATTGCTGGATCCTCCGGTAGTACTATGTCCAATTTTCTGAGGAACCGCCAGACTGATTTCCAGAGTGGTTGTACAAGCTTGCAATCCCACCAACAATGGAGGAGTGTTCCTCTTTCTCCACATCCTCGCCAGCATCTGCTGTCACCTGAAGTTTTGATCTTAGCCATTCTGACTGGTGTGAGGTGGAATCTCAGGGTTGTTTTGATTTGCATTTCCCTGATGATTAAGGATGTTGAACATTTTTTCAGGTGCTTCTCTGCCATTCGGTATTCCTCAGGTGAGAATTCTTTGTTCAGTTCTGAGCCCCATTTTTTAATGGGGTTATTTGACTTTCTGGAGTCCACCTTCTTGAGTTCTTTATGTATATTGGATATTAGTCCCTTATCTGATTTAGGATAGGTAAAGATCCTTTCCCAATCTGTTGGTGGTTTTTTTGTCTTATTGATGGTGTTTTTTGCCTTGCAGAAGCTTTGCAGTTTCACGAGGTCCCACTTGTCAATTCGCGATCTTACAGCACAAGCCATTGCTGTTCTATTCAAGAATTTTTCCCCTGTGCCCATATCTTCAAGGCTTTTCCCCACTTTCTCCTCTATAAGTTTCAGTGTCTCTGGTTTTATGTGAAGTTCCTTGATCCACTTTCTCTACACAAAGAATAAACAGGCTGAGAAAGAAATTAGGGAAACAACACCCTTCTCAATAGTCACAAATAATATAAAATATCTTGGCGTGACTCTAACTAAGGAAGTGAAAGATCTGTATAATAAAAACTTCAAGTCTCTGAAGAAAGAAATTCTAGAAGATCTCAGAAGATGGAAAGATCTCCCATGCTCATGGATTGGCAGGATCAACATTGTAAAAATGGCTATCTTGCCAAAAGCAATCTACAGATTCAATGCAATCCCCATCAAAATTCCAACTCAATTCTTCAACGAATTAGAAAGTGCAATCTGTAAATTCATCTGGAATAACAAAAAACCTAGGATAGCAAAAACTCTTCTCAAGGATAAAAGAACCTCTGGTGGAATCACCATGCCAGAACTAAAGCTTTACTACAGAGCAATTGTGAT
Source organism: Mus caroli (assembly GCF_978045245.1). Taxonomy (NCBI): domain Eukaryota; kingdom Metazoa; phylum Chordata; class Mammalia; order Rodentia; family Muridae; genus Mus; species Mus caroli. The sequence goes on from NW_028227274.1 coordinate 1,752,294, forward strand.
AAAAACTGTGTGGTACTGGTATAGCAATAGACAAGTAGATCAATGGAATAGAATTGAAGACCCAGAAATGAACCCACACACCTACGGTCACTTGATCTTCGACAAGGGACCTAAAAACATCCAGTGGAAGAAAGACAGCATTTTCAACAAATGGTGCTGGCACAACTGGTTGTTAACATGTAGAAGAATGCGAATCGATCCATTCCTATCTCCTTGTACTAAGGTCAAGTCTAAGTGGATCAAGGAACTTCACATGAGCTGTTATCTTAACCCTTCCTCATTCAACTTCACAGCATCAAGTCGAGCTCGACGTGATAACTCTATCTTATCAGTGAGCTGGAGCTGACCAGAAATGAATTCTGGCCCACCAAGGGTCAGAACGCCAAGGATATCTCCCTGAGACATCCTTTCTATCTCCTGAGGCTTCCTCAGGAGGCCAGGGGCAGGGTACCTCAGGAATGCAGAGCTGCCTTTAGTTCCAAACTCAACAAGTAGCCTTAGCCTCTCTGGCTGTCCATCCTCATTCTGTCTAAAGGGAAAACCATGTCCATGTGAAAGGAGCTCTGGAAGGTGTTACAGCTTTTCTTCATTATGAAAAACAAAAGCTAACCCGCTGTGTTAGTAAGTGTAATAATAGCTGTCCCTTTCCCTGTTGTGTGTCCCTGGCTACATCAAATGCAAGTCCATGATCCTTTCACTGTGTATTTTGTTTTAATCAGAAAAGACCTAAAATTTGGCTCTGAATTTTTCCTTAGTCTGTAGGAATGAATAATTCGTGGGAAGTCCAGTTGTTATGACCAAGAGGGAAAACAAGGCTCTGACCAGAAATGTTCACACAGAATCTGCGGAGCTTCCAGAACCAAATTGGTAGGTTCATGTCACATCCTTTCTTGGACATGTTCTAGAAGGATCTACCAAAAGTAACAAAATTCGCAGCAAAAGTCTTCAAAGGCAGTGACAGTGACAATGTTCTCTTCTGGACTGAGCTGCAAGGTAGGAAAGTGGAATCACATCCCTGGGGAGGGCGTTCTGCAAAGCCCTTCAGACAGGAAAAGCATCACCTCTGACCTCCCAACAGCTTTCTCTGGCAGTTTCCAGGATATTTACTTACAGAAAAATGTCTTCCTTCTCTCTGGTCCCACCGAGAAATCCACACAGTATGACTGCTCACCTCTAAGGGCTCATCAAAAACAAAGGAGACCCCGTATACATGGGAGACTTAGGAAAAATGAGTATAGGCAGGAAGGGAGATCATGTACACACAGTAATTCCACCTTTTACATCTGAACCGCTAGTCCTCTGCAAGCCTCAGTTTCTCCTTATAGCTGAAGGGAGTGTAATCCACTGAGTGATGATGGCTGATCCTGGGTTACAGAGTTCCCTGCCACACCCAGATTTTGTGCTTCAAGTTCACAAGCTTGAAGAGCAAGCAACTTAAACAGTGAGTCATCTACCCAGCACTCACTATCCAGTTATAAACAGAATTTCTTGTTATAAATAATTGTCAGTCATTAATTTTGATCATCCATATTAAAAAGAAAAGGAAACTTCTCACACAGTGTTTTCTGGTTTAACTAATTTACATATACTAGCCAAGAAACCACAGTTAAACTAGTGGTGCAGTCAACAAGTTAACTTATATGTGGAATAAAACCAGGACATAGATTTTTCTTTTCCAAAGATTGTATTTTTTTTCCTGTGGTTGCCTCTGTCAGAAGCTAGGAAACCAAATTCAGGAAACTTCCTTCCTTCCACCAGTTTCTCACGCAATGCTGCCATCTGGGGGGCCTCCTCTTCCTGCAAGTTCCCATTCTGTAGATTCCTGATTGGCCGAAAGTGACTCTTTCTAAGAACCCACCACCACCACCACCACTCTGACAAACATAGGACAGACTAGAGGCGAGCATAAAAGGCCACAAGACTAATTAGCCCACAGAGGTGGCACATTCACTCCTCCTTCATTAAAAACAATTTTATTTTTAAAGATGTTACTTTTAACTGTGTGTATGTGCACACAGCTGTGTGTGGGTATGTGTACCTGAGAGCTGCCCTCCAAAGCCAGATAAGGTCTTTGGGACACTGTGGATCCAGAGTTAAGAGCAGGTTGTGCACTGCCCAGTGTTGTCACTGGGAACTGAATTTAACTCATCAGTGAGAGCTCTTAACAGCTAAGTCATTGATTCAGAAGCTAAGGTTTCTAAAGATGACTCTCTAAGTTGTCAGGCCTTAGTTGTTGGATTACTTTTCTACTTCTCTCATATTTTGTTTTTTTGTTTTGTTTCATAATTCAGACACTGGTTAAATGTTTGAAAATAGCTGCACTTCTCAGAGAAGAAAAGCAGCCCAATGGCAAAGCTGCCTTGGCTTTGGGAAGACAAGTCAGTCAGAAGTAGCCGATGCCAGTTGCGCTTTGAGAAGACAAGTCAGTCAGAAGTAGCTGATGCCAGTTGCAGAGATCAATCTTCCACTAAGTGCAAAGGGTAGATGTGAATGAGAAATAGACAAGTAGAAACCACCCGATGGAAAAGGGACAGAAACACTGTAACCCCCAACATTAAGGGATGAAGCCACAGGGGAAGTTGAGGCAGCATACACAGGTGGAAAATTAAGTGGTCAGGAGAAATGAAAGGACAGCTTCACCTTTCCCAGCTGAGAACCCAGAAAATGCTATAACCAGGTGAAAACACATTACAGTGAGGCTTGTCTTAACCATGGTCACCTGTGTGTAGTTATATCTCCTCTGATTTCCAAAGACCTGTACTTTTACCTGATCAGCCATACCTCATATCATACCTAACGTCTTTGTGACTATGTACAAAGAAACATTCTTCAGATGAACATAAATATACCAAAATCTAGTCATTTAATCTCTTTAGACTTTCTAACAGTGTAACTTTAGAAGCCACCAAAATCACACATGCAGCTAATAAGGCAGTTAAACTTGATTTTTTCTTAAGAAATCTGTGCCTACCCTGGCTTCCTGATACACACCACTCCCCCCCCACTGCCCCCCCCCCCCCCCCGACTTCAATCTACATTGAAATCTGCCTTGAGAAACTTCAGCTCTGATTGGAGAAATTTCTCAGTGGTTAAGGCTCTTGATGTACAAACATGAGGACAAGAGTTCAGATCCCAGAACCCACATAAATTCTGGATACAGCAGTGTAGACACATATAATTCCAGTCCGGGAAGGCATAGACAAGATCCCTAGAGCAAGGTGACTTGTTATATTAGTCAGATAGGTAAGCTCTGGGTTAGATTGGGGGATCCTGCCTCAGTGAATACGATAGGAGAGGGATTATGAATGTGTGGGCCTCACATATATGTACATATACACATGCACAAGCACTACACATGTGGAAATAGGGAAGGCTCCAACTTTGCTTTTAAATAGGCAGAGAAGGTGAACAGGATCATGTGGGGTGGTAAACCATGTTAGGAAGCTTGGTGAGTAGAGCAGGTTGAAACCCTGGAAACTCAGTGGGTGCACACCCAAAACAGTAGGCACCTCCCTGCCAAACTCTGAGCATGGAACATGTGCCACACTTCCCACATAAGGACAGGTTGCATAGGCACAGAACAGAGTCCTCCATGCTAATGAGGTACTTTAGAGGCCCTGAGGGTTTAGCCAATAAGCTTCCCTTCCCAGATACTCCTCCCTTCAAAAGGCATTTAATCTCAGGTCCACCCTGAGAAGTTGGTATGATATCCATCCATTTTTCCATGATGAACAATCAATAAACAGTTTAGAACCAAGGACTGTCTCATCTAGAACTTCCATGAGAGCATAGAGTAGGCCTTCACCTACAGAGCCATTGCCTAAATCTCCTACAGAAGGTTCATCTGCACTCTGAGTCACAACTGCAGCCAAGCTAAGGACCTTCATTGGTGAGGAGAGCCAGAACTCTCATTCCCTCTGGCCCCAGACTAGTCGTCATCCTCAGCGCCGCCCCCCCCCCCAATCTGCTCTCAGTTCCTTGTGACTCAGTGGCACCTGAATGTCCAGGAGTTTGGGAACATCCAGTCCCAACCTCATTGTGGACCACAGAATCCCTCATCTCCCCACCCCCCCCCCCCACACACACACACTTTACTCCCAGCTTCTCCAGTGGTGACAGGGGGCCCAGAAGCCAGGAGTGTTGAGGAGCAAGGAAAAAAAACTAGAAGGGTTGTGTGTGGAATTACAGGCTGGTATCCAGTTGAGCTGAGGTTTGAACCCCGGTGGTCATAATTCACCTACATGACATGGTAGGCATCCCCTCATGTTCCTGGAACTCCAGCCCCTGCCTAAGGTACCATTGGGGTTCAGACCTCAGCTCATGGGAATAAAAGGATATGCCCACTAGGGAAAACAACATGATATTTCCATAAAGTAAAATCAAGCAAAGTTATCAGTAATTCTGCCTCTGGTTATATACACAAATTAACCAAGAGTACAGACTGTTTATCTTACAGTTTACAGACCATCATGATGGGAATTCAGGAACTCAAGGATCTACAAGAAGGAACTGGTGCAGAGACCATGGAGGAATGCTGCTTATTGTCTTTTTCTTCTTGGCTTGCTCAGTTTGTTTTCTTATACAACCCAGGACCACCTGCCCAGGGATGCCACTGCCCACAGTAGGATAGGCCCTCCCACATCATCCATCAATCAAGAAAAATCCTATTAGACATGCCTACATTTTGATCTTATGGAGATATTTTCTCAGCTGAGGATTCTTCTTCCCAGATAACTCTAGCTTTTATCAAGTTGATAAAAAACTAACCAAGACAGATATACATGCAGACACACACACACACACACACACACACACACACACACACACACAATTTCTCTTATCAGTTACACAGTTCTTTCTTGTTCTACTGGTTCTTGGACCAGCAATCTCCATATATAGAATTGTCTTCTTTGGGGCTGGAGAGAAGCAGACCATCCAATTTAGCCTCTGGCTCACTCAGGCAGTTTCTCAAGTACTGTGGCCTGAATGAACTCTGGAACCTGTGCCCAGTGGTTTCTTCAGGTGTTAGCAGTCTATAGCACTTGCCACAGGTTTTCCCACTGCAGTTTCAAGTCTCTCCTTATTTGTTAAATATCCAATTACTAACATGGGTGCTATAGAAACTTCTAGAAAGCACAAAGAGAAAGCAAAACCCACCTTTTGAGAAAAAAGGGAATAGTTGCAGTTAATTTATTATGGTAACTGATAATATTAGAACAGAGCAAATTAAACTCCCTCAATGGGGTGTTAATCTGCAGGATGTGGCTCCTGGCCACACAAGGACAAGAATGTATCACAGAGAGCAAGAGAGACTTGGGTAAGTTTCAGACCACTCTGTAAAGCACCCAATCTCCAAAATGTATTTACATTAATAACCTGCCTGGTATAGCATTGATGATAGAAGACGAAGTGTCTTTTGTTCTAATTGTCGTTCCATAAAACTCCAAAGTAACTGAGAATTACTGGAGATAGAGAGCTATGTTACATGTACCAGGCTCAGGCCTCAACATACAGGGGGGTGGGGGGTGGAGGAAAGAAAATAAATAAAGCTAATTACTTTTTATTATTCTCTTTTTTAGAAACCAAAACAATATATCTTTATAGTTTCTCAGGAACCATCTGAGAAATGTGATGTATAGTTTGGATACAAAACATATTTAAACAGAAAAAAAATTATTTGATAGGAAGAACAAAAACAAAAGTTGTTACAGGACATACTTTGAAAGGATCCTAAGTACTCCAGAAAATGTGGTTTAACGAATTAATCAGTCAGTCAGTAATGAGTTTGTCTGGTTAACTTCCAGTGTTCTAAGAGAAGATCTGTCATTTAGCCACTGTAATGCTGGCAGGTCCATTGGAACCCAGGAGGCAGAGCCTGTCTGTAACCCACAGTGTAAGTGATTACCCACTTGCAATGGAACTTCAAATAACTGAGAATTCTTTCAATAACTGAGTAACTCCATGGGAAATATGAAAGGCAAGGTTAAAGTGGACTCTAACCATAACTAATGACACTCACATCTGTTGTAACACACCGCTTCCCTGGAGACTCCCTGAGAACAATGGTCCCCATATCTCTCGTCCCAAAAGACATACATTCCTGCCTAAAGATTTTCACCCTCTCTTTCCCATCTCATCCCCACATTTTTTCTCCAGACCTCATCTTGAACTTCAGGGAGGAGTCCTATCCAGTGAAAGACACACTTCTTTTCTGTGTCCAGTAAGAGACATACCAAACAATCTTCTAGCAGAGGCTGCTCGTGAAGCCACCTCTCCATGTGCTTGGCAGTACTTGTTCAGTGGCACTTGGCTGTGACATGAGTAATGTCTTCGTTGGTGCCTTTGGGGAATGCTGGGCAACTTCTACAGTCTGAGCCCACTTCTCCAAATGTCTTTTTAAATATACTCATTTACACACGGACATTTCCAGATGGAGGTGTGGGTCCTCTGATATTTCCCAAATCTACCTGGGCATGTGTGAGAGTTAAGGTTTTGTCAGCCTGGCACATACGAGTCATCTAGAAAGAGGGAATCTCAACTGAGAAGATGCCTTCACCAGAACTGTTGGCCAATAGACAAGTCTGTGGGAGCATTTTTCTTGGTGGATGACTGATGTGAGCAGGTACAACTCAGTAAGAGAGGTGCTACCACCAGACAGGCGGCCCTGAGTTCTCAAAGAAGCAAGCTGAGGAAGCCAGTGAGCAGTGCTCCTCCATGGTCTCTGCTTCAGTTCCTGCCTCCAGGTTCCTGCTTTGAGTTCATATCCTGATAACCTTTCATAAGCTGTTAGTTAAACTAAATCCTTTCTTCCCCAAATCATAGCAACAGAAGCAGACTAATACCTCATGGAATCCTTTCTTTCTGAACTCTCTCCCTAGGCTGCCATCTTGCAGAACCCAGACATACATGACATATGGGGTCATCACACAACAGGCCCACTCAGAGCATCCCAACCCCCAGGAGGTGGGTGAACATTTCCCAGAAGCTTCCAGTGTTGCAGCTCCTTTGCCTCTGTATCAGTATCACCCTTTGTTAATCAAAATCATTTTCCATAGCCAGACAAATGTCATCCTACACTCATCCTGGGGCTTCTGTTAGGTTATAGAGTAAGGCCCAGTTCTTCCTCTCAGTGAGAAGTATTGGCCCATGCATATTTGTGAAGAACTGGTAGACCGTGTCTCCCAGACTACCCTCAGACAAAAAGCCTAGGCTGGTCTGGCTAGAGCCAATGAAGGCAAACCAAATGAAATGTACAAGGCCCTCTAGCACAGATGTCTCTAGAGAGGCACAACCCAGTGTGCCAATAGTCCCATCCAAGGGCTCCTCAGTCTCCCTGGAGGCAAGCCCAGAAGAGCCTCTCTGTTGACAAATGGGGAGAGATTGTCCCTGTACTCCAGGCAAAGCAAGAACAAACCTGTCTTGGTATAGGAGGGGAATTCCCCAATGTCTTTCAGCCAGACTGGGACTGCAGAATTCCCTTGGGCTCCGAGGTGGTGATTGTTTTCCATTTAATTTATACATCAGTATTCATTCAGCCACATGCTGGCTGTGTGCCAGGCATGGTGCCAGAAACCTGGGGGAGACAAGGCTGTAAGAAAAATGTGTCTGAGACTGAGGCCAGAGCATGACTGCAGCTTCTTGAAGCATATGAAACATGTTTTGCCCTCTGATGCTTAGATTTGAAGAGCTATTGTCCTTTCCTACAGTGCACTGGGGCTCAATTACCAATGGGTAAGCTTGCTGGAAACAACAGCCTACTGCCCTTTGTTGATAACCAGTGGTAGGACAGCATGAAGTTAACAGGGCCTCGTGCTGCTCAGGTTCCTCTTAAGGCCCTGTCCTTACCTGTGCATTTGTAATTTAGTTTCCTGATTCCCAACTTGAAAGAGTTTGGCACCCTAAGTCCTGATATGTGCTTAGTGAGAGGCACATGTATATAGTTAGAGCCTACTGTATACAAATGTACTGAGCGAAAAATTGTTCCCTAAGCCACATGCAGTTCAACAGAAGCAGCTGGAGCAGCTGCCGGGCCTGACATAGTTGTATAGGTAACCGCAATGGAGTAGACACAGGTGATTCTAGAACCACCTTACAACAATGGCTGCCTGTGGTTTGACAATGTCCTGAGCACACTTGGGGCTAGAGAACTATGGTTCTTCCTCCCCAGCCTCAGCATTCCAGGAAAGGGTATGAATCTCCAAGACTTCTCAGCCTGTAACCATCTGGGTCTACTTCCCACACAGTCTTGATTAATGTTGTGGTCTGTTTGTTTTTCCCTGGGAAATCAGTGCTGTTCAAAGCAGAGCTACCACCATGCAGTAAGCAGCAGAAGCAGATGTCAGTAGCAACAAACGTATGCATGGACAAAACTTCCTAGGCAGGGACTGTGTGTTCCATCAGTGTAGAGGCTCAAGTTCTTGACTTCATACATTTCCACCAGAATCAATATGGTAGAAATCAAGCCCTTAGTCCCCCAAAGCTCTAGAGCCGAAGGCTGCCTTTTCACTGGAATTCGAGAACTTTCTAGGGTTTTCTTTAAGTTTTCTAGAAGCTCTCTGTAATTTATGGCTTCTAAAGAATATAGCATCCTTCTCTTGAAAGCCATGTTGGGTCAGAGGCATCATGTCTGTAAGCTATGCATATTCTTCCCAATCCTTTGGAATGGGACCATAACAGAAGACATGGCCACTCGGGATGCTGGAGATGTGCTGTGTGAAACTGGGCTAAGGAGATAAGTCACTCTAGATAGGATGAGCTTTGTTAGGCAGGATGGAACTCCAGAGTGAAAGCAGGCTTAGAAAAGAAATCCTGTATCCAGGCCTATGGTGAGGAGCACATGTGGCTGGGGCCTGACCAGATTGTGGGTTTGTCTATCTCATGGCAGTCCTGAGCAACAGGCTGGCCACTCCCCATGCAGAGGGCCTACTATGAGGGAGCCAGACTACCTCAGGCTTGCTAGGCTCATAACTGCCCATTTTACTGCTAGCTATCTGGAAATCCCCTCCTTCAAATGCTCAGGAAAAACAAACAAACAAAAACTTAAAAAGAAAAACAAAGATCTAAACAAAGAACATCAAAGGGCTCAAACCTGTATTTGGGAGGATTTCAAATTGTAGGACTATGTATTTTCAAACCGAGTTTGTCTTTACTTTGAGGAAAGGAAATTGATAACTTCTTTTCCCATTCCTCCCCCCTTTCCATTGAAATTTCCCCAGACTACTCACCTCCTGTCTCTGCCCCAACTACCCAGCAAGTCACACTTGATCGTTTCCTGCTGAACAGCTACATGGAAGTCAATTCAGCCTTTATAAAGGGCCACATCCCATCTTTCTCTGAAGATACTTTGCCCATCTGCACACATGGGTGACAAAGATGTCCCCTTGGCATAAATAAGTCAAGGTTATTCTCATCTAGGTTAGACTAACCCTCCCCACCCCAAGATGTTTTTAAAATAATCTATCAACACTTGTCCTAAATAACCTAACAACACAATCCATTCACACAGTTGAGACATTCACGGTGCTTACTGGTTCAGATGCTGAAAGGGCACCCTTTCAGTAAGCTTGGACTTAATGCTGGTTCATGATGTCTTTAGGACAGACTATGCTTTGCTTCCTATTCCCCAGTATTAGACTACTGAGATGAGAAGTGGAAACTTATGGTTTCTTTGGAAAGTCAGTTGTGTTGGATGGTATTTTACTGGGGCCAACAGGTGAAAGACTGTTTTCCTGAAGCAGACACGGGTGTAAGGCTGTTTTGTTTAAGCAATTTTGTGAAAGGATGAGTGATGAAGGATTCCTTGCTAACAACACATATGTCTTGGTTTGCCTTACATTGTGTTACTGAGCTCCATAGGGAGAAATGCACCAAAACAAACAAACAAACAATCCTTCTGGTGGTGTTCTGGGGCTTCTTGAAGCTTCTTCAGATTCAGGCAGATTGACAGACTGATGTCAGCTGATACAGACTCTTGTGAAATTTTGCTAAGACAGACTTATGTGTGGAGGCAAGACACGTGGTGAAGCAAGACCAGTGGAGAACACATAATGTTTGGAGGGAGTATAAATAGGACTCAACAGACCCAATGGACCCAACCCTACTGAACTAGAATGCTGGTGTATTTGTGAAGTATTTGCAGATGGACCAAGCTGCCACTGATTAATCCTGTGCACTGATCTGCCGATTTCCTGATAAGGCAGGTGAGATTTGCTCCAAAGAATTTCTAAACAGGTTCACTTCACCCCCATAGCCTAATGACCTTTCTTTTCCACTACCTCTGGTAGAGGCTGGGCTAGAGGAGAGGTTAAAGCAGTTACGAACCATTATTAAAATTAGGGTTGAGAAAAATTTAAGCCTACAGATATGGAAGGCAGGTCCCCTAAGTTGTCCCTTAGTCCTAGTCCTAACCTATTATGAGCACTTGCTGTAACCCACACTGTGAAGGACTTCATAGTCCCTGAAATATTCACAGTCAATCAACACCAGGAAAGGAGACACACCAAGCCAAGCAGAGCAGAAGAAGCTAGGCATAGCTTTGGCCCAAGACTAGCTATTGCTCAAAGCAAAGTTATAAACACTCCAGTCAGTTTTTCTGTGAAGACCCCACCCCACCCCTCCCCTATGAGGATAATCATATGGGAAACTGTTATGGGGCATGAGACCATCATTCCCTGACACCATCTCAATTCTGCACTACAGTGAGCACCTGCTGGCCCCCTCAAGGTCAGTCAGCTCATAACAGCAGAAGAAAATGTGTACTAAAGAAGTTGCAGTACTTCCTGGAAGTCCCAGACAAAGACATTTTTAACAGAAACCCACACACTTCGAGCATCTCCACATCATCCCTGTCTAAGGCTGGGAAAGAATTGACAGTTGACAAATGACAGCATGAAAGTGTTCAGAAAAGATAGGTGACTCTTCCAGGTGTGTTCCTGCAATGACAGCACGTTGGGTCAAGCAATGTAGGTGAGTGGAGGGAAGTCACTGTAGTAAAAGAGCAAAGGACCAGGTAAGTGGGAGGCTCCCTCAGTGAATGAGAGTGGGAGGCTCCTGCAAAAGGAGAAGTTCCTTCAATTTAGATAAGTCAGAGAACTCATTGATTTGCCTGTCTCCTTATGTGGCAGCACAGGAGAGAGTCCCACCTTATCTAGGTGTCTGTACTAGTTGCTTACAAACTAAATTCACTCTGGAAGAGGAACATCAGCTGAGGAATTGCCTCTGCCAGCCTGGCCTGTGGAAGCATTTTCTCAATGACTGAGTTGTTTGGGAGAGCTCAGTCCACTGCGGGTGGTGCATCCTCTGGGCAAGTGGTTCTGGGTTGTACAAGAAATCAAGCTGAGAGAGCCATGAGAGCAAGCCAGCAAGCAGCACTCCATGGTTCCTGCTTAAATTGCTGCCATTCCTTTTCTCATTGATAGATTGTGACTGGGACATGTAAGCCAAATAAACCCATTCCTTGTCAAGATGATTTTGGTTGTGGTGTTTCACACAGCAATAGAAAGCAGCATAGGACAGAGCTTGGTACTGGAGAGCAGGATATTGCTGTGACAAACCAGATCGTGTAGGTTTGGGAGGAATATGGGAGGAGTTTGGAGTTTTGAGCTGGAAAAGTGAGTGCTCAGAGCTTAATAGGAAACAAGAGTTTAGAAGATAAGAATGTTAAAACTCGTGGAGAGATAATGTGTGAATTTGGTTTTGTCGTGGAATTCACACATTATCTCTCCACGAATCCAGCCCTTCAAAGGATAATAACAGAAAAAAAACAATACAGGATGGGAACCACGCCCTAGAAACAACAAGAAGGTAATCCCTCAACAAATCTAAAAGAAGACAGCCACAAGAACAGAACACCAACTTTAACAACAAAAATAACAGGAAAATACAATTACTTTTCCTTAATATCTCTTAATATCAATGGACTCAACTCCCCGATAAAAAGACATAGACTTTTACATAGACTGAGTAGCCATTATAATATCTGATAAGATTGACTTCCAACCCAAAGTCATCAAAAAAGACAGGGAGGGGCACTTCATACTCATCAAAGGTAAAAGGAAAGAACCCAGATGTCCCTCAACAGAGGAATGGATTCAGAAATTATTGTACATTTACACAATGGAGTACTACTCAGCTATTAAAAAGAATGAATTTATGAAATTCCTAGCCAAATGGATGGACCTGGAGGGCATCATCTTGAGTGAAGTAACACAATCACAAAAGAACTCACACAATATGTATTCACTGATAAGTGGATATTAGCCCAAAACTTAGGATACCCAAGATATAAGATACAATTTGCTAAACGCATGAAACTCAAGAAGAATGAAGACCAAAGTGGACACTGTGCCCCTTCTTAGAATTGGGAACAAAACACCCAGGGCAGGAGTTACAGAGACAAAGTTCATAGCTGTGATGAAAGGATGGACCATTTAGAGACTGCAGTATCCAGGGATCCGTCCCATAATCAGCTTCTAAACGCTGACACCATTGCATACACTAGCAAGATTTTGCTGAAAGGACCCAAATATAGCTGTCTCTTGTGAGACGATGCCGGGGCCTAGCAAACACAGGAGTGGATGTTCACAGTCAGCTATTGGATGTATCACAGGGCTCCCAATGGAGAAGCTAGAGAAAGTACCCAAGGAGCTAAAGGGATCTGCAACCCTATTGTTGGAACAACATGATGTACTAACCAGAACCCCGGAGCTCTTGTCTCTAGCTGCATATGTATCGAAAGATGGCCTAGTCGGCCATCAATGGAAAGAGAGGCCCATTGTACTTGCAAACTTTATATGCCCCAATATAGGGGAATGCCAGGGCCAAAAGAATGGGAATGGGTTGGTAGGTAAGTGGGGGGCGCTATGGGGGACTTTTGGGATAGCATTGGAAATGTAATTGAGGAAAATATGTAATAAAAATATTAAAAATCAAAAAAAAAATAAAAAATAAAAAAAATAAAAAGCAATCATTTGTATTAAAAAAAAAAGAAAAAAAAAGACTTCTGGTGAGTGGAGCACAGCTTCTGCTCCAATACAATTGCGCGCGGGACCTGAGACTGCATTAGTTAGGGAAGCAGAAACCGGCCTGAGTAGGGCCACAGGCCTCATCCGGCCGGATCAGCACCGGGGTAGCTGGAGCACAGGGTTGCCTGACACCCACCAGCTACCCACTACCCCCGCCGCAGGATTTAGAGACTGCTGGTGAGTGGAACACAGCTTCTGCTCCAATCTTTAAACAGTGACAACGATAATAACTAACCCCAGAGATTACCAAATGGCGAAAGGTAAACGTAATAATCTTACTAACAGAAACCAAGACCACTCACCATCATCAGAACCCAGCACCCCCACTTCGCCCAGTCCAGGGCACCCCAACACACCGGAAAAGCTAGACACGGATCTAAAAGCATATCTCCTGATGATGGTAGAGGACTTCAAGAAGGACTTTAATAACACACTTAAAGAAATACAGGAGAACACTGCTAAACAGGCAGTAGACACTAAAGAGGAAGCACAAAAATCCCTTAAAGAATTGCAGGAGAACACTGCTAAAGAGTTACAAATCCTTAAAGAAAAACAGGATAACATAATCAAACAGGTAGAAGTCCTTACAGAAAAACAGGAAAACACATCCAAACAGATGATGGAAATGAACAAAACCATACTAGACCTAAAAAGGGAAGTAGACACAATAAAGAAAACCCAAAATGAGGCAACACTGGAGATAGAAACCCTAGGAAAGAAATCTGGAACCATAGATACGAGCATCAGCAACAGAATACAAGAGATGGAAGAGAGAATCTCAGGTGCAGAAGATTCCATAGAGAATATCGGCACAACAATCAAGGAAAATGTAAAATGCAAAAAGATCCTAACTCAAAACATCCAAGAAATACAGGACACAATGAGAAGACCAAACCTACGGATAATAGGAGTGGATGAGAATGAAGATTTTCAACTCAAAGGACCAGCAAACATCTTCAACAAAATTATAGAAGAAAACTTCCCAAATCTAAAGAAAGAGATGTCCATGAACATACAAGAAGCCTACAGAACTCCAAATAGACTGGACCAGAAAAGAAATACCTCCCGACACATTATAATCAGAACAACAAATGCTCTAAATAAAGACAGAATACTAAAAGCAGTAAGAGAAAAAGGCCAAGTAACATATAAAGGCAAGCCTATCAGAATTACACCAGATTTTTCACCAGAGACTATGAAAGACAGAAGATCCTGGACGGATGTTATACAGACACTAAAAGAACACAAATTCCAGCCCAGGCTACTATACCCAGCCAAACTCTCAATTAACATAGATGGAGAAACCAAAGTATTCCACGACAAAACCAAATTCACACATTATCTCTCCACGAATCCAGCCCTTCAAAGGATAATAACAGAAAAAAAACAATACAAGGACAGGAACCACGCCCTAGAAACAACAAGAAGGTAATCCCTCAACAAACCTAAAAGAAGACAGCCACAAGAACAAAATGCCAACTTTAACAACAAAAATAACAGGAAACAACAATTACTTTTCCTTAATATCTCTTAATATCAATGGACTCAACTCCCCGATAAAAAGACATAGACTAACAAACTGGCTATACAAACAAGACCCAACATTTTGCTGCTTACAGGAAACTCATCTCAGAGAAAAGGATAGACACTACCTCAGAATGAAAGGCTGGAAAACAATTTTCCAAGCAAATGGCATGAAGAAACAAGCTGGAGTAGCCATTCTAATATCTGATAAGATTGACTTCCAACCCAAAGTCATTAAAAAAGACAGGGAGGGACACTTCATACTCATCAAAGGTAAAATCCTCCAAGAGGAACTATCAATCCTGAATATCTATGCTCCAAATACAAAGGCAGCTACATTCATTAAAGAAACTTTAGTAAATCTCAAAGCACACATTGCACCTCATACAATAATAGTGGGAGACTTCAACACACCACTTTCACCAATGGACAGATCATGGAAACAGAAACTAAACAGGGACACAGTGAAACTAACAGAAGTTATGAATCCAATGGATCTGGCAGAATATCTACAGAACATTCTATCCTAAAACAAAAGGATATACCTTCTTCTCAGCACCTCATGGTACCTTCTCCAAAATTGACCACATAATTGGTCACAAAACAGGCCTCAACAGATACAAAAATATTGAAATTGTCCCATGCATCCTATCAGATCACCATGGACTAAGGCTGATCTTCAATAACAAAATAAATAATAGAAAGCCAACCTTCAAGTGGAAACTGAACAACACTCTTCTCAATGATACCTTGGTCAAGGAAGGAATAAAGAAAGAAATTAAGGACTTTTTAGAGTTCAATGAAAATGAAGCCACAACATACCCAAACTTATGGGACGCAATGAAAGCATTTCTAAGAGGAAAACTCATAGCTCTGAGTGCCTCCAAAAGGAAACTAGAGAGAGCACACATTAGCAGCTTGACAACACACCTAAAAGCACTAGAACAAAAGGAAGCAAATTCACCCAAGAGGAGTAGACGGCAGGAAATAATCAAACTCAGGGGCGAAATCAACCAAGTGGAAACAAGAAAAACTATTCAAAGAATCAACCAATCAAGGAGCTGGTTCTTTGAGAAAATCAACAAGATAGATAAACCCTTAGCCAGACTCACTAGAGGGCACAGGGAAAGCATCCTAATTAACAAAATCAGAAATGAAAAAGGAGACATAACAACAGATCCTGAAGACATCCAAAACACCATCAGATCCTTCTACCAAAGGCTATACTCAACAAAACTGGAGAACCTGGATGAAATGGAGAAGTTCCTAGACAGATACCAGGTACCAAAGTTGAATCAAGATCAGGTTAATGATCTAAACAGCCCTATATCCCCCAAAGAAATAGAAGCAGTCATTAATAGTCTCCCAACTAAAAAAAGCCCAGGACCAGATGGGTTTAGTGCAGAGTTCTATCAGACCTTCAAAGAAGATCTAATCCCAGTTCTTCACAAACTATTCCACAAAATAGAAACAGAAGGTACTCTACCCAACTCATTCTATGAAGCCACAATTACTCTGATACCTAAACCACAAAAAGACCCAACAAAGATAGAAAACTTCAGACCAATATCCCTTATGAATATTGATGCAAAAATCCTCAATAAAGTTCTTGCTAACTGAATCCAAGAACACATCAAAACAATCATCCATCCTGACCAAGTAGGTTTCATCCCAGGGATGCAGGGATGGTTCAATATACGGAAATCCATCAACGTAATCCAGTATATAAACAAACTCAAAGACAAAAACCACATGGTCATCTCGTTAGATGCGGAAAAAGCATTTGACAAGATCCAACACCCATTCATGATAAAAGTCTTGGAAAGATCAGGAATTCAAGGCCCATACCTAAACATGATAAAAGCAATCTACAGCAAACCAGTAGCCAACATCAAAGTAAATGGTGAGAAGCTTGAAGCAATCCCTCTAAAATCAGGGACTAGACAAGGCTGTCCACTTTCTCCATACCTATTCAACATTGTATGTGAAGTCCTAGCCAGAGCAATTCGACAACAAAAGGAGATCAAAGGGATACAAATTGGAAAAGATGAAGTCAAAATATCACTTTTTGGAGATGATATGATAGTATATATAAGTGACCCTAAAAATTCCACCAGAGAACTCCTAAGCCTGATAAACAGCTTCGGTGAAGTAGCTGGATATAAAATTAACTCAAACAAATCAATGGCCTTTCTCTACACAAAGAATAAACAGGCTGAGAAAGAAATTAGGGAAACAACACCCTTCTCAATAGTCACAAATAATATAAAATATCTTGGCGTGACTCTAACTAAGGAAGTGAAATATCTGTATAATAAAAACTTCAAGTCTCTGAAGAAAGAAATTATAGAAGATCTCAGAAGATGGAAAGATCTCCCATGCTCATGGATTGGCAGGATCAACATTGTAAAAATGGCTATCTTGCCAAAAGCAATCTACAGATTCAATGCAATCCCCATCAAAATTCCAAATCAATTCTTCAACGAATTAGAAAGTGCAATCTGCAAATTCATCTGGAATAACAAAAAACCTAGGATAGCAAAAACTCTTCTCAAGGATAAAAGAACCTCTGGTGGAATCACCATGCCGGACCTAAAGCTCTACTACAGAGCAATTGTGATAAAAACTGCATAGTACTGGTATAGTGACAGACAAATAGACCAATGGAATAGAATTGAAGACCCAGAAATGAACCCACACACCTATGGTCACTTGATCTTCGACAAGGGAGCTAAAAACATCCAGTGGAAGAAAGACAGCATTTTCAACAAATGGTGCTGGCACAACTGGTTGTTAACATGTAGAAGAATGCGAATCGATCCATTCCTATCTCCTTGTACTAAGGTCAAGTCTAAGTGGATCCAGGAACTTCACATAAAACCAGAGACACTGAAACTTATAGAGGAGAAAGTGGGGAAAAGCCTTGAAGATATGGGCACAGGGGAAAAATTCCTGAATAGAATAGTAATGGCTTGTGCTGTAAGATCGAGACTTGACAAGTGGGACCTCATGAAACTACAAAGCTTCTGCAAGGCTAAAGACACCATCAATAAGACAAAAAAACCACCAACAGATTGGGAAAGGATCTTCACCTATCCTAAATCAGATAAGGGACTAATATCCAATATATATAAAGAACTCAAGAAGGTGGACTCCAGAAAGTCAAATAACCCCATTAAAAAATGGGGCTCAGAACTGAACAAAGAATTCTCACCTGAGGAATACCGAATGGCAGAGAAACACCTGAAAAAATATTCAACATCCTTAATCATCAGGGAAATGCAAATCAAAACAACCCTGAGATTCCACCTCACACCAGTCAGAATGGCTAAGATCAAAAATTCAGGTGACAGCAGATGCTGGCGAGGATGTGGAGAAAGAGGAACACTCCTCCATTGTTGGTGGGATTGCAAGCTTGTACAACCACTCTGGAAATCAGTCTGGCGGTTCCTCAGAAAATTGGACATAGTACTACCGGAGGATCCAGCAATACCTCTCCTGGGCATATATCCAGAAGATGTCCCAACCGGTAAAAAGGACACATGCTCCACTATGTTCATAGCAGCCCTATTTATAATAGCCAGAAGCTGGAAAGAACCCAGATGTCCCTCAACAGAGGAATGGATTCAGAAATTATTGTACATTTACACAATGGAGTACTACTCAGCTATTAAAAAGAATGAATTTATGAAATTCCTAGCCAAATGGATGGACCTGGAGGGCATCATCTTGAGTGAAGTAACACAATCACAAAAGAACTCACACAATATGTATTCACTGATAAGTGGATATTAGCCCAAAACTTAGGATACCCAAGATATAAGATACAATTTGCTAAACGCATGAAACTCAAGAAGAATGAAGACCAAAGTGGACACTGTGCCCCTTCTTAGAATTGGGAACAAAACACCCAGGGCAGGAGTTACAGAGACAAAGTTCATAGCTGTGATGAAAGGATGGACCATTTAGAGACTGCAGTATCCAGGGATCCGTCCCATAATCAGCTTCTAAACGCTGACACCATTGCATACACTAGCAAGATTTTGCTGAAAGGACCCAAATATAGCTGTCTCTTGTGAGACGATGCCGGGGCCTAGCAAACACAGGAGTGGATGTTCACAGTCAGCTATTGGATGTATCACAGGGCTCCCAATGGAGAAGCTAGAGAAAGTACCCAAGGAGCTAAAGGGATCTGCAACCCTATTGTTGGAACAACATGATGTACTAACCAGAACCCCGGAGCTCTTGTCTCTAGCTGCATATGTATCGAAAGATGGCCTAGTCGGCCATCAATGGAAAGAGAGGCCCATTGGACTTGCAAACTTTATATGCCCCAATATAGGGGAATGCCAGGGCCAAAAGAATGGGAATGGGTGGGTAGGGAAGTGGGGGGCGCTATGGGGGACTTTTGGGATAGCATTGGAAATGTAATTGAGGAAAATATGTAATAAAAATATTAAAAATCAAAAAAAAAGAATGTCTATGCACTACTGCTGTATGAGCAACTACTGTACTAAAAAAAAAAAAAAAAAAAAAAAAAAAAAAAAAACAACCCTGAGATTCCACCTCACACCAGTCAGAATGGCTAAGATCAAAAATTCAGGTGACAGCAGATGCTGGCGAGGATGTGGAGAAAGAGGAACACTCCTCCATTGTTGGTGGGATTGCAAGCTTGTACAACCACTCTGGAAATCAGTCTGGCGGTTCCTCAGAAAATTGGACATAGTACTACCGGAGGATCCAGCAATACCTCTCCTGGGCATATATCCAGAAGATGTCCCAACTGGTAAGAAGGACACATGCTCCACTATGTTCATAGCAGCCCTATTTATAATAGCCAGAAGCTGGAAAGAACCCAGATGTCCCTCAACAGAGGAATGGATACAGAAATTATTGTACATTTACACAATGGAGTACTACTCAGCTATTAAAAAGAATGAATTTATGAAATTCCTAGCCAAATGGATGGACCTGGAGGGCATCATCTTGAGTGAGGTAACACAATCACAAAGGAACTCACACAATATATATTCACTGATAAGTGGATATTAGCCCAAAACTTAGGATACCCAAGATATAAGATACAATTTGCTAAACGCATGAAACTCAAGAAGAATGAAGACCAAAATGTGGACATTGTGCCCCTTCTTAGAATTGGGAACAAAACACCCATGGAAGGAGTTACAGAGACAAAGTTTGGAGCTGTGATGAAAGGATGGACCATCTAGAGACTGCCGTATCCAGGGATCCATCCCATAATCAGCTTCCAAACACTGACACCATCGCATACACTAGCAAGATTTTGCTGAAAGGACCCAAATATAGCTGTCTCTTGTGAGACTATGCTGGGGCCTAGCAAACACAGGAGTGGATGTTCACAGTCAGCTATTGGATGTATCACAGGGCTCCCAATGGAGAAGCTAGAGAAAGTACCCAAGGAGCTAAAGGGATCTGCAACCCTATAGTTGGAACAACATGATGAACTAACCAGTACCCCGGAGCTCTTGTCTCTAGCTGCATATGTATCGAAAGATGGCCTAGTCGGCCATCAATGGAAAGAGAGGCCCATTGGACTTGCAAACTTTATATGCCCCAATATAGGGGAATGCCAGGGCCAAAAGAATGGGAATGGGTGGGTAGGGAAGTGGGGGGCGCTATGGGGGACTTTTGGGATAGCATTGGAAATGTAATTGAGGAAAATATGTAATAAAAAATATTAAAAATTAAAAAAATAACTCAGGTGACAGCAGATGCTGGCAAGGATGTGGACAAAGAGAAACACTCCTCCAGTGCTTGTGGTATTGCAAGCTGGTACAAGCACTCTGGAAATCAGTTTGGTGGTTTTTCAGAAAGTGGACATAAAACTACCTGAGGACCCAGCAATACCACTCCTGGGTATATACCCAGAAGATGCTCCAACATATACCAAGGAAACATGCTCCACTATGTTCATAGCAGCCTTATTCATGATAGTCAGGAGCTGGAAAGAACCCAGATGTCCCTCAACAGAGGAATGGATACAGAAAATGTGGTACATTTACACAATGGAGCTGTTAAAAACAATGAATTTATGAAATTCTTAGGCAAATGGATGGAGCTAGAAAATATCATACTGAGTTAGGTAACCCAATCACAAAAGAACACACATGGTATGCACTCACTTATAAGTGGATATTAGCCCAGAAACTTAGAATACCCAAGATACAATTCACAGACCACATGAAGCTCAAGAAGAGGGAAGACCAAAGTGGATACTTCCGTCTTTCAAAGAAGGGGAAGCAAAATACCCATGGGAGGAGACACAGAGACAAAGTGTGGAGCATAGACTGAAGGAAAGACCATCCAGAGATTCTCCCACCTGGGGATCCATCCCGTATACAGTTACCAAACCCAGACACTATTGTGGATACCAACAAGTGTATGCTGAGAGGAGCCTGATATAGCTGTCTCCTGGAAGGCTCTGCCAGTGCTTGACAAATACAGAGGTGGATGCTTTCAGCTAACTATTGGACCAAGCAGTGTCTCCAATGAAGAAGCTAGAGTAAGGACCCAAGGAGCTGAAGAGGTTTGCAGCCCCATAGAAGGAACAACAATATGAACTAACCAGTACCCACAGAGCTCTCAGGGACTAAACCACCAACCAAAGAGTACACATGAAGGGACCCTTGACTCCAGCTGCTTATGTAGCAGAGGATAGCCTTGTTGGTCATCAGTGGGAGGAAAGGCCCTTGGTCCTGTAAAGGCTTGATGCCCCAGTGTAGGGGAATTCCAGGACCAGGAAGCAAGAGTGGGTGGGTTAGTGAGCAGGGGGAGGGGATAGGGGGTTTTCGGAGGGGAAACCAAAAAGGGAATAACATTTGAAATGTAAATAAAGAAAATATCTAATAAGGGGCGAGGCATGCAGATAACAATGGAGGCCTAGCTTTCAGGGGAATGATTAAAAGTCCCCCAAGGACTCTTACATGGTCATTCTTGTGATATTTTGAATTAAGAATCAACAGTTTCTGGTTAGCTGAGGCCAAAGAGTCAGCTGTGATTAACAGACCAGCATCATTAGGTGAACTGTTCTGGGGGGTGTTTCCTTAGTGGCAGGACACAGAGGCTGTGTTCTGGAGAACCAAGACAACCTTGATGGCACTGAGCAGGGCTGAGGGAACATGCCATAATATGAAACCACATGTCTTAGGGTTTCATTTGCTGTGAAGAAACACCACAACCACAGCAACTCTTATAAGGGAAAGCATTTAATTGGGGCTGGCTTACAGATCAAATGGGTTAGTCCATTGTGATCATGGTGCTGGCATGCAGGCAGACTTGGCCCTGGGGAGGTAGCTGAGAGTTCTAAATATGGATTAGTGCACAGCAGGAAGAGAGGGGGGGTCTGCCTTGAACCTTTGAAACCTCAAAGCCCACCTCCCAATGGCACTTCCTTCAACACTGCAGAACATTTCTACAAGGACACTTCTCCTAATAGTGCCACTCCCTATGAGCCTATAGGGGTCATTTTCATTCAAACCACCACACCACATACTGCCAGTTTTGAAGGCATGAAAGAGTCATGGAGAACAAGCTGAGACTTGGCATCTTGTGGCAGAGTGGGAGTCTCTGCAAAGGCTAGGAGGCCATCAATGAAAGTGCAGTTTCAGTTGCAGTAGAGGCCACAGGATTGAAGGGATTGTAAGAAAAAGTCAAGCCTTGGCACAGCACTATGTGACATGGTCCAAGTCCCTGAAGAAGTCAAGAGGAGTAACTGCAGAAGATACCACCCAGTAGCAGTGAAGACCTTCGCATCCTGGAGATGCCAGTACCAGAGGGCTACCACAAGGAGAGCAAAAGGTGTGGGTTGGCGCTTCCCTAAGCCTTCCAGAAACCCAAGCTAGTAAGCCACAGTCCTCCATGGGCAGTTTCAGCTCTTACCTTCATGCTCTCACTTTGGCTTACCCCAATGATGGACTGAAATCTATACAAGATGCTGTTGGTCAGGGTTTGTAATACAAACATAACTAGAAAAATGCAAGATGCTTATTCATAACTGCACCCTTCCTTGTTGATTTCTAGAGTAGCCCATAACATGGATTAGTGTGGGCACAGTAAATGAGCTGTGTGGAACCAGGGAACAGCTGAAGTCTCCTTGTATTCCTTCTGTGGCATCCTCTGATGGGGACTCAGGTCATCTCCATCATCCTAAGCTTCTATCTGTGAAACACAGCTTTGCTGATGTGCTGGGAAGAATACCCAGTAGCTTCCAGACTGTTGAGTGCTTGCTCAAGCCTGGGACTGTTTCTGAGTTCAAATCCAGTTTTCTCTTCTCTCTTGGCCACAGTTAGGCTAATCATTCCTCATGCTCTGGCTCGTCCCCACCCTTCCTTACTGTTGGCCTGGTGACCGTTGGCTTCTGCTAAGCCAGCATGCAGAGATCTATTCCATCTTTTCCTCTAGGTCTTTCTCTCCCCAGGTGACAGTGACTTGCACCTGAGCTAACCAGTAGCATAATTTCCTACACATTTCATTCAGTTCACTTAGCTCCTGTCATCCTGTTCACTTAGCTCTTTGGGGATCTGGGCCTGCAGCACCCAGTACCCAGTATGCCATGCACATACAGCTAACAAGCTCCCTGGGGACAGTTCATGAATATCAACAAAGCCATCTGCACCATGGTTCTTGTGTCTCAAAAAGGAAGTCAGAGAGGCAGATTTATGAAACATCTGTGTCACCTGTGCATCGGCACCTGTGAGGCAAAGGAAGCTTTTCACTGTGACAAAGGATGGACACAGTAATGCAGTAAATTGTTAACCCCACTCTATACTCCCCGGTGGGTGCATGCACATTTCTCGACACCCGCCAGATGTTTCGGATTCTCGAAAGAAAGACACACATACACAACTTTATATTTTAAATACCTTAAACAGCTCAGTGGCTGGGCCACTCCCTAACTCCATGTGGCTAACACACATTTCCCCTCCGATATTCCTGAGTTAATACTTACTAAACCTACATTTTATCTTTGCTGCCCTGGCCCTGCTGGGCAGCCCTCCTGAGGCTGCTTTCCCCCTGTATCTACATGTTGGTTCTCTCACCCTCCTGCACCGTTCTGGTATGGTCTGCCTCCTACACCCCCATTATGGCTGAATCTGCTCTTCCTCCCTCCTCAGTCGCTTCCTGGGACTGGTGGACCATTGGCCACCAGTAACTTTACTGATCAATCAAAAACCAACTGGGAACAGGCTTCCTTTAGTCCTACATGCAGGACACTGAAAAAGGCTTTTGGAGTAACATAATTAGCATGAGAACACAAGCCACTACAACGAAATGCCATACGAAGTGCCAAACCTTGATGGTACAGAGTGGGGCTGTGTTCAGGAGCTGGGTGGAAGAACAGAAAGCCCCTGGCATTTTCATTTTAACTGCCTTTTGTCACTTTCCTTTGTGGTTTGACAGGTCCTTCCAGCCACACCACAGTGCCCAGTGGAATGGGCTCAGCTGCAGGTCCAGAAAATAGAGCTGCCTGCTGGGGGGTGGGGTGGGGGTGGGGGTGGCAGTCAAACAGGACTTCTGTTCTGTCATAAATAGGTCAGCAATTCTCAGCCTGCTGACATTTCTCAAGGTGTTTTATTAAACATTCCTGTCTGGAAGGAATGCAGGCTTAGAGCCACTGATGAAAAGCAAGCAGCTGCACAAAACCCCAGTGTGCTCTGTACCTAAAAAAGCCCAGAGCAAGGGAAGGGTGCCCATGAATGGCATTGGTTTCATCCACCTTCCTACCAGGGAATAAAGGAATCGAGACTGTTGCAAGTGCCACTAGATTGAATTCAGTGGACTCCTTGGTATGTGGCGAGGCCAGTACCATCGGGTAAGACCTGTGACTGAAGTGACACAGCAGTTAAGTGGCCAGTTCCTTCAAACATTCACAAGGGAGATGCAGAAACAAACATGGGCAAAAAGGCTTATGGAGTGCCATTGGCTGGGTGTGTCCATGGTGGGATGGAGGAGGAGGTGCCCTAGAACTAGAGGGTGGTATAAAACACACAGGAGGACATCTATGAACCCCGTCTCAGGAGGATTAGCTTTCTAATAGGTATGACAAGGGGAATAGGATTAGAAGCCCATTCTTCAGAGCACTGGAATGGAAAGGAACTCTATTTTTATCTTCCGGCCAAGGAGAAGCAGTGGCAGTTTTGGCTCATAGATTGGAATGACAGACATGTATTTTGGAGAACTGACCCCAACAGAGTAAGAACAGAATCTAAACGCAGAGGGTTAGAGAATTGGATAGCTGCTGTTGTGCTTTTAGCCAAAAGATTAGCCAAGCCAGTTCCATAACTGAGAACCATGTATCTTTCAGCAGTAAATGCATGTGCCACAACCAGACAAACACTGAGGAATGATCAAGGCACTGTCTTCCACCTGACCCCACAGACAACCTCACAAAACTCAGGCTCCTTGGCATGCCTTCTAGGCCCACATCAGGGGTACCATGCCTGTCTGAAGCTGTAGGGAGTTCCTTCAAAGGAGATCCCATGGAGAGCCTGTGTGGTTTAAGTATCAGGGTGACTGTGGCCTCAGAGAATGAGTTTGGCAATGTTCTTTCTGCTTCTATTTTGTGGAATAGTTTGAGGAGTAAACCAAGAGATCACAGAGCCAAGGAGAATGGCTGTGCTCACAGCTATGCAGGCTTTTTGCAGGCTCCTGCTCCATCTGTACTGTGCAATTGTTCCCCAGATAGAATGGTCTCTGAGGCCCTCCAGAATACCCAGCCTCAAGAACACAGCTGGAATCCACTGCTCAGCAGGATTAGGACTTTGGCCTCCAGATGTTGCTAAGTGTGCTGATGCCCTAAGGTGAGGTCTCCACATGGACCCTTACAGACCCAGCTGCCATTATCACCGCCCAGCTAGAATTGTCATTTTCCCGTGTAGACCAAGACCTTGAGTTTAGGGAGATTAAATAACATGCTCCAAGTCATCCAGTTAGGGTAGAGATGAGCCAAGATTCAAACTCAAAACAGCTCAGCTCAATAGATCCTCACACCGCCTCTCCAAACACACCCACTCACTGGTAGACAGGTAGGTTTGATTGATGACTAAGGGAACACAGACAACAAAAGAGCACATTAATTCACTGGGCAAATATATACTGAGCTCTGGTATGCCAAACTCTGAACTGAATCCTAGAGGAAGACAGCAGTGGGAGAGGATGATTGTGGAGCACAGACCCTTGGGGTCCCATGTTCAGGAAAGGGCTGGGGATGTGGCTTCATGGTAGTGCACTGACTAGCTTGTGCAAAGTCTCAGCACTGCCTTCCCTCCAAAATTTTTTTTTTGGAAAAGAAGTCAAAGAGGGAAGGCTCTGTGTGTTCCAGTACTGGGAGAGGAACTGGTACTACCTGTCTAGATTCCAGACAAGACACAGTGTGTGTCTTCCTCACAGCTGTCTCTGGGATCCCTGTCTCTACAGCCACAACACCTTACCAAGATACCCTACTGAGACCTCTCCATGGGTCCGTGAATGAACTCCAGGGGTCCAGGCTTTAGAAAAATGACAGGTGCATTCTCACTTCCCCAAGGAAGCTTCCAGCCCCCAGGGAGTCAGATTCCCTATGTTATCAGAGGGCTACTGATGTTGACATATCCCTGTCACCCATAGACTAGGTACTCCTCAACTAGAACTACCCCTCTTCCTCACATTTCCCACATCCTCAGAGGGACATTCCTACTTGTGGAATTCCCTATCTTCTCCATTGTCCAGGGATCAGAGACAACCTGGCTACATGAAACTTCCCCCTTACTCTGAGACCTGTAAGAAGGGACACGCACACACACACACACACACTGCCATGCGGGCCTGAGTTCTCATGGGAGGCCCCATCATGTTGTTTGCATATCTATGGTTGGGTGGTTGGGGCCTAGACCCTCCTCAGAACTCCTGTCATGTTCTGTCAGTCTATCTGCGATGTTAGTCATTCATACAAAAACTTCTTTCCTCAAAAACAATTTTTTTAAAAAGGAGCATGAGGTAGGGGGAAGACAGAAGCTGGAGAGTTGTTTCAGTGGTTGCTCTTGTTCTTGCCAAGGACCTGGGTTCGATTCCTAGAACCCACATGGAGGCTCACTACTACTGGAGGTACCAGGCATGTGTGTCATGGTGTGCAGACAGACAAGCAGGTCAAGCACTCATAGAAATAAAATAAAAGTAAAGGAAAAAAATTTAAATATTTTTTTCTCAAAGGAAAATTGGCTTTAGTGTCCCACTTGGCTCCAAATCTGAGACCTTCCAATGCCCTCAAGAGAGGAGTTGAGGGAGGGAGTGACTCGGAGGTGAGATTTGCAGGTGGTCTGCTCAGCGAAACAAATCTGTGGTCACAAGTGTTCCAAGCTGGCTGGGAACTCAGAGGGAGTTAGGGGGAATGTGGACCAGAATTAATAAATAACGGTGATGGCCGCAGCTAGACGACAACTCTGCCAAGATCAATATGAAGAGCAAAGTCTGGAGACAGAGCCAAGCCCTAGGGAACTCTGGATAGAGGAGATGACCCTAGAGATCAAAGGGGACATAGACTCAGAAGAATGAAGGAGACAAAGATGGTGTGGTGCCAAAGGCTTGGCGAGGACCATGGAAAAAGAGCACTGGAGGAGTTTGTTCCATTGGCCTGAAGTAAGTTTTGTGATTCACAGAGCATCTTTTCCACAGAAGGGTAAGAATGAATGGCAGATTATAGCACAGTTGGGGAGGAAGTGGATGAAGAGGAGCAGCGTGCTAAGCACACCTCACAAGGAGACTCTGGCAGGGAGAGGGGAGTAATGTCACTTAATGGAATAAAATACTAAGCAGAACCATTTTTACTGATAATGAAACCTGGCTCAACTGTAAATACGTTTTAATATGACAACCCTTGGGTTTGAAACAGAACCATTTAAAGCTAGCCATACTAAAATTGTGACTTGCCTCCCACCAATCCCAAGAGACTGTAACCCAGAGGAGCTGGGTCTCTGCTCTGTGCTCCACACTCATCTCGGGTTGGTCAAGGAGATTCTTTCTTCTTCGTGTAATTGGAAATTTTTGAACAACAGGAAAAGTCTTATTAATGCTCCAAATGTATTTTTCCTTAGGGAGATGTTTACATCATTATGACCCTGAATGCTAAGCCAATAAGCACAACGACAGACTTCATTATTCATTGTTATCCAAAAAAACAAAAACAAAAACAAAAACAAAAAGAAGAAAAAGAAGACAGAGAAAATGAAGGCCTCAGAGGGTTTTGATGTATGGGGAAAGTGATTTTATTTGTCTTTGTGTTTTTTATCTTTCCTTCCACCATAATTTATGTGGATGAAGAACAGGCCTGGCAATCAGATCAGAATCCTTGAGGCCAGGCTGTTTCCCAAAGTATCTGAAGGGCAGGCATTACGGGTGTCTGCAGATGTGGAACTGGGCCAGAGCTAGGCCTGTAGAGACATGGGAGTGGCTGTGATCTGATGAAAGAGCTTGCTGGATTCCACACCACAATCCATTAATTTGAGACTTATGAAAATGCAGACTTTCTAGAGGGTCCATTGCAACCCAACCCTTCGTTCCGTTCCAGCCCAGAAACTAAAGCAGAGGGCAAAGCAGAAACGGAAACAGAGTGCTTCCAACACAACCTTAGGGCAGGAAGCGGGGCTACTAAGGGCATTGTGGCCTGGAAGAGAGGAAGTGGATGATACAGGAACTGGACTTTATCTGATAAGAACAAAACAAAAAGCACACTTGTAGCTCACAGCCCAGGTGCCCCTGAGAACAGGGAAGCCTCCCATCAGCTTCTCCAAAAGGCAACAAACTTGTCACCTGCCAATCAAGCTCCACCTGCCCCTGTCTTCTGCACCCCCATTATGGCTCCTGGGTGGGGCTTACCTCAGCTTCAGCAGCCTCCTCGACTGAACAGTCCCCTACTTCTTGCTCAACCCAAGGACCCAGGGTTTTAGACTCATGATGTCAGGGTACCCACCATGAATAAAAATCTCACTTGCCTGCAGGGCCTTGTGATCTTACTTGATGCCAACTGGCCTTGGGAGACCCTGAAAATGATTTACAACTCAAACAAGGGCAGAGGAGCTCCTGGAACTCGCTCCTGTACAAAAGTTAGCACCTAATAGTGTAAACCTCTGAGAAGTATCTTCTACTCCCTGTCATTTTTAAAGATTTGCTTTTATTTTTATTTATGTGTCTCTGTGTAAGAGTGTATACCACATGTGTGCAGGTACCTTCAGAGGCCAGAAGAGGCAGCAGATCCCATAGACCTGGAGTTACAAGCCAAGAGTCACCTGGTGTGGGTGGCAGGAAGACTCAGGGTCTTCTGAAAGAATATGACACTCTGAGCCAGTTCTAGTCCCTCCTGCTCCCTGCTCTCCTGGACCCCTCCCTCCCCCTTTTTTTTTCCATTTTCAAAAGAAGAAAAAAGTAACCAAAGAAATCCCTTTCTAGCCGGGCGTGGTGGCGCACGCCTTTAATCCCAGCACTCGGGAGGCAGAGGCAGGCGGATTTCTGAGTTCGAGGCCAGCCTGGTCTACAAAGTGAGTGCCAGGACAGCCAGGGCTACACAGAGAAACCCTGTCTCGAAAAACCAAAAAAAAAAAAAAAAAAAAAAAAAAAAATCCCTTTCTGACTCCTGATATATGGATCTTCTGGTCACACTCATCTCTCTAGACTCAGATCTTTCATCAATTAATAAACTAATAATAAATCTAAGTGTGGTGGCACATGCCTATAATCTCAGCAATTATGAAGTAGAGGCAAAAGGATTCTGAGTTCAAGGCCAGCCTCAGCTGCATATTGAGTGAGAGGCCAGCTTGGGATACATGGCACTTGGCTGCAAAAATCTAACCAAACAATGGATGGATAACTCGTGGCAGATGGATAAATGAAAAATGAATAATGGGCAGATGGATGGGTAGATAGATCCATTGATCCATCAACTGATAGATGATAGATAAATGATAGGTAGGGAGAGAGAGAGAGAGAGAGAGAGAGAGAGAGAGAGAGAGAGAGAGAATGATGATAGATAGCTAATGGTGTATGTTTAAATGGGTGATGGACAGTTGGTAGATGGTCACTGGATGGTAACAAATTGTTGATGGTGGGTCTTGGCACAAATTGTTTGTTCACACTTGGTTCAAAAGTAAATGGAGAATTCATCCATTAGGAGAACAGCAAACTGAGCCTTTGGGATCTGCTTGAACCTTTAAAAAAGGAAGCAAGGAAGTTCTGCTTCCTCTGGTCTACGAAGAGCTAATACTTACATTACCTAAGAGTTACAACCTGTGTCTCAACAAACCAGGTGTGGTCACTCCATTATCCACACGTCAATTAAAGCCACTAATTAATAGTGAAATAAAAAGAGAGCTATTCAATGTGGCCACAATGAGGCCACAAAGAGTCCCAGTGACTCTCTAGAGTCCTGACACAAAGCTACATTATAAGCAGTGGGCCAGAAATAAGAGAGCAACACAGTCCCTGTGAGTGTGTAGCCCACTCACCACTAACTCTTTCATAAGGTGGTCTGATATGTTGCACACCTTTCAAGGAGAAAATTTCCCCTCGGGCTGATCCACACTTTGGCCTTTCTCCTCTCCCAGCATAAGATTCCAGGGAGTGGCATGGGAAGTGTGAAGGGGAGAATTCTAGTTTGGGGGCTCCATTGTTTACAATAGGCTAATAGACAAAGTGAGGGATACACATGTCCCTTTATAGAGTGTTTTCATCCCTACCGGGCTAGTTAACAAAGTGAAGAATGGTGATGGGCATGAAAAGTACTTCCAGTCACGCCAAAGAACTAACTCTGGGATCCAGCCAGCTGGAACTTAACCTCACCTTCTGAAGAAAATGATTGAGTGGCATCTTCATCTAGCTTTGGGAATGTTTTCATCTGTGAGCTCATCATAATGAAGTGATTTTTAAGGATTATATGAACACACCTTCAATTTTGCTGTCATGACGAGACAGTAGGAGATGATTATGACCCATTGCTTCAACTTAGCGCCCACCATACTGCAACATCTTTGAGCATTCAATACTTTCTTGAATAAAATGAAGAAGAACTTGTGTGCCTTGCTTTGTAGTAGGCATGTAGAAGCTGCTTGGGTAACAGGTAAAAAGAAAACACCACTGATCCAGATGGGCCAGCATGACGTGTTCTATACCCACCCCAGGAGCATCATCTCTATAACCTCAGATCAGAGTCTCGAAATTGTTGGGTTAGTGCTTTTTTCTGGTTTTGCTCAGGAGAGGTTTTATTTTCTTCTTAGTTTTTTAATTGATAGACACAACTAATGTCATTCATTGTCCCTTTTTGCTCCTGAGTTTAAATATGCCTATGTGAATTTAATTTCTCCCTTTAGGTATTTGTTTGATTGACAAGGTCTTTCTACATAGCTCAGGCTGATCTTGAACCCATCTTCCCCACTGCAGGGATTCCATGCATGTGCTGCTGTGCTCAGCTTGTAGATTCGAATCCTGAGACCCACATGGTATAAGAAGTACTGATTCCTGCAAGTTATCTTCTGACCAGGCATATATTGCAACCAGGCGCATGCACACACACATACATATATATGTATATGCTCACACACACATATACAACACACACACACATACACACACATACCACACAGACCATACATACAGACACACATATACAAACATCACACATCACACACACACACACCATACACAGAAACATAACATACACACATACATACACACACTAAATATAATTTTAAAATGAAAACTAATGACAAAATTACTTAGCTCCTAAGAAAGTAATGAGAAAGCCAGGCGTGGCAGCACACACCTTTAATCCTAGAACTTGAAAAGCAGAGAGGAGTATCTCTATAAGTTCCAGGTCAGCTATGTGGGATAGCTAGAATCAAATAGTGAGACCCTGTCTCAAAGGAAAAAATAAGGTAAACAAAGAGAAAAAGAGAAAAAGAGAGAAAGAAAAATAACTCTCTAAGTGAAGCCTCTAGGCTGAGGCAGTTCACTTGTCACACCCCAATTAAGGGTTAACCTAAAAACACTAAGTGCATATTCCTATGTAGTGATGTTCCATGATTCTACTGAATAGACAAAGTAGTGATCGCCTGCTGTTGTTGACCTTTCTCAGCTTCAGGGTTTGGTGGTGGTGGTGGTGGTGGTGGTGGTGGTGGTGGTGGTGGTAGTGGTGGGGGTGGTGGCGGTGGCGGCAGCGGTGATAGAGGAGATGGTGGTGGTGGTGGTTCTTTTTCTTTTTAAACAAAATGCAAAAATCCTTGAGTTCTAACTTCATCAGCCCTTGCTTGCCCTTTCTCCCTGTCATCCACCTGTCTTCCAGAGAAGGCTCTATGAACTTCCAGAGCAAGGATGCTCTGAGAGCAGCTAGAGAGTTGCTTCCTGGTGGCTTTCTCAGGCCCAGTGCCCAGGCCCCATAATGCCTATTCTGACTATTCAAAGCACCATTTGAGCATTCTGATGCCAGCCTGCTGGCTGCTGACCCCAGGGACCTCTTAGCTCAAAGGCTCCTTGTGCTGATGGCCAAATGAGATATCCCTGCTCCTCCTTCACAGTCTCTTGCCACCTTAGTGTGTTTATTGATAATAGTTCCTCCCAGAGATCCCATTAGCCTCTGCTTTCTCATTTCAGCTAAGACAGTACAAGGTTCTGGAAGAAAGGCTGAGTCAAGACAAGAAAATACCAGCAGAGGCAAGATTTCTTTTTTTTTTTTTCTTTTTTTTTCTGTGTCTCCAAAATTAGGGGTACATGCTTTTTCTTTTAGCTACTATAACAGGGTAAAGGGGGGAGGGGAACCCCTGATATGGGTTTAAGAAATAAGATACACTCATTTAAAAGGGGGTGTGTTTCATCTGCTCTTAAGAGCGGATGATAAGATAAAGGCATACAGACCCCAGAGAAATCCCCAGTTCCCACACCTCAGAAGCGTACTGTCTGGACTAGGTCCAGCCCCTAAGTTCTTTGCTCTAACCACCTCCTATTTCTTTGGTATTGTCAGAAAACAAGATTCCGTTCCTGGGTGTTAGGGAAGAGGGAGAAGATGTCATGGGCTTCCTCTAAGTACTGAGTGAACAATTTAAAATGTTTCCCTTTTTAAAGTATTTTAAAATAAATCAAATTCCATCCTGTGCTGTACACAGCCCTTTTGACTCCCTGATATTGATTTGAGGAAGGAAGAGAAGGGGTGTCATCGTTGAAAGGGCCGCCTCACTTTCTTCCGCTGTTTAGGTTTGGCTTCTCCCTTGGGTACTGAACTGTTGGGCCTAGAGGTTGAAGTGGTCCCAGGGCCAGGGTGAGGTGCAGCAAAGAAGTTCCCACTGGACATCAGCCCCGGAGGTACTTGAAAGGTCCGGCTCAAGAAATCCTGCAGGTCAGCAGGAGGGGACTCTGGAGTGGCCCTGTGCCGGCCACTGGTGCCCGGTACCCGAGAACCAAATGAGATGTGGTAAGGGACTCTGTGGGTATCTGGGGAGATACCCACACGCTGGCATCCAGCCCACTCTGTGATATCATACACCTTTTCATCCATCAGCGCAGCATGCTCGACTCTACCCAGAAGTCTCCTTCCTCAGCAGGATGCAGCCTGTTACACTCAGCACGGTATCTGGCACTCTTGGGTTCCCGGTCCATCTCAAACCTCCTATGCTTTCCTTGGCATCTGCTGCACGTCATCGTGTTCATTGCCTCCTTGAGGTCATCTTGTAGCTTCGACAGAAACTCATTCACTGACCAGCTGAGCTCATTCTCTGCCATTCATTTCATCTCATATTCCTTCCGCCTCTCTGGGTTGCTGAAAATGTCCCAAGCTGCCCGCAAAATTTTGAAGGCCTCCTCAGCCCGGTGATTTTTATCAGGATGGACCATTACTGCTAGCTGCCTATAGGTCTTCTTTAATTCAGTGTCGGATGCTGTAGCTTCAACCCCCAGCACATAAAACGGGTTTAGCTCATCTTCAGGAACCCCAGCCATGGTCAAGAGTCGGGCCACTTCCTCTTCAGGCTGGCAGTATCGCCCACTAGCTACAGGTACATTGCCCTGTTTCTTAGTCCTCTGCTTGACCCAGGGCAGCTCCTGCCAGCCCCACTGTATTAACCTTACCAGCTGCTGCCATGGCCTGCTATCTTTCAGCAGAGTCAAGCAATGATGCAAGGCTGGAGAACCCAGCCAAGAGAACAGCCGAGCGGTCTTATCCCTCCAGCCTAACCGGTTGCCCAGTCCCACCGAAAACCTCCAGCCCAACTGTAGACATCCCAAAGAGAGGGCAAGAGCCAGGAGGAGGAAAGCACCCACTACCCTAAGAATACGGATGAGCAGCCCCGCCACACAGAAGAAGCTCTGGCTTAGAAACTGGAACACTGTTTAGAAACTGGCTTAGAAACTGGAACGCGGACCCATACCCCCAGTCTCCTGGCCCAGACCCCCACCCAGACTCGAAAAAGGTCCAGGTCACTGCCTTTCAGCTTCCTGCATGCGTAAATGAGATGGCCACAGGTTTCCACATACTCTCCCACCAATACCAGAAGAAGTTCAATCAGCCACCAGATTATCTGTCTGACTTCTTTTTCGGGCCAGCCGATGACGACCTGGGGTCTTGGGTTCTCTGCGTCCACTATTCCGAACATCCTCCTTGATCAGAAAACGGTGCTTCTGCCTCCGGGACGGGGGTTTCTTTCCACTGGACACACGTGAAAAATCACTTGGAAATTTAAGAGGTTCCTCATCATCATATTCTTCTTCCAACTCTTCATCTTCCCCCAAGGCTGGAGAGGTGCAATGGTGGCAAAGGCTGCTAGAAGAGCCATCTCCTTCCTCGGAGTAAGTCCCTTCGGGGACGCCAGGGCTTCCCTGGCAGTTACAAGCAGATGGAATGGAAAGAAAAGAAGGACTCCCATCCTCCTGGTACCCAGTCTCATTCTCTCTTGGGAGTTCCTGGTCCACTCCTGACTCTTCTGAACCTGTCTCGCTCTCATCAGGGTAGCCTCCTCCTCTAGGTGGTCCTGGACCCCTTGGAGGACCATGGCTTGGATCCGACCAGTGGGCTGGATTTGGAGGCTGTGTGTACTTAGGGCCGGAGTGCTCTTTGAGGCATCGTGTATCATTAGGAGCAGTCTCTGCTGAGTTCCTGAGTCCTGAGAATGAAAGTGTTTCGGGGTCCATAGAGGATCCTGATGTACTGAGGGAGGAACCACCACTGCGGTGGGCTCCACACAACCTTCTTTCTCCCGGGTGCTTCTGGGCCATGACCCCGGGGCTTCCTGAGGATTTTAGGTCACTGCCATCATTGCAGTAACTCCTCCCTCCTCAAGCAGCTGCGCCTGAGGCCAGGGGGAGCTGCCAGGGGGAGCTACAGGAGCAGCTCCCCTCCCACCCACCCACCCCCGGCTCCGCCTCCCGCTCACACCAAAGATTTCTGATTATAAAGATGAGACATCCTGTCTATAAAAGAGACACTAGGATTACTAGTCAGTTTATTTTTCACAGTTAGATTAGTATTCATGACATCAAAAAACAGAGCTGAGACCAACCATCAGAAGTTTGTGGAGCGCAGAAGGCTCTGACTTGCTGTCCTGGGCGGAGCACTATGCCAGGGGCAGAGAGCAAGTCTGCCTTTCTCTGGGTCTGAGCGTGTATTGAACAACAGCAACATCAGAAGGAGCCTTGGCTTCAAGGACAACAGCTTACTCAAATTGGAGATCTGGCTGAGGCAAAAGGCAGGTTCTTTCAGTCTTTGCGTCTGCAAAGGCTGACTGGCTGGTTTAAAACAGCAGTGATACAGAGGTCAGAATGTTGCAGGTCCAGAGCCTAATTACAATTTATCTTGGGCTATTTTTTGACCCCTAAGAAGCCATTCTTTGCCCACCTCTGTGTCAGATCTAACATCCTGTGGTTAACAGATAAAAATCTTTTGGAAAGTATTAACATAGCACACCAGTAGCTTCCACTAACCAAAGAGCTAAGCATTTGATCAGATAACCTCAGAGACCTATAGCTGAGATGTCTCCATTTTGCTGTAACCTGCCTCTCTGATATTTCATCCCTGTATTGGATGGGTCTGATTTATGGCTTTCTTTGTTCTGTTACTTTTAAAACTTGATGAAATTGTGCCCATGTGGGAACACGGAATTTGAGGAAACCTAAATCTATATTCCCAGGCTATGTCACTCATATTTGACTGTAGAACAAATAATCTCTTATCTCCTTTGTGGTGGGAGTTGTGTTTTTGCATAGATGATTCCAATCTTCATACTAATATTAATCTCAGTTCATGAAGATATATCTATTTGTGCTTATAGGCAGCCTGTAAAACAAGTCAAAGAGGCTACAACAGAATTCAAGGGGCTTCAGGAGGGAGCTCACAGACATGCAGGTAGAGTCTGAACAGGTAACAAGTCATACTAGCCACTGTCTGCTCCCAGGGCTGATGAGAGAGAAGGTAACCAGCTGTGGGGGCAAGGGAGGAGGGCAGAACCAGGTCTGAGCAGGACTGATGCAGATGTGCAATCAGGTAGACAGGAGACGGTAGCTTCATAGGTAATGCCAACAAACAGGGAACCAAGCCCAACTGAAGCTCCAGGGACAGTGGAAGCTGTCTGCCTGCTCCACCCTTGAGGCAGTCAGGATGTCAGAAGATAGGACCAATGGCATCAGAGTCCTGGGTGTTCACAACTCTGTGGGGTCCAGGTGAGGTAGTTGCATCATTTTCTTGGCCTGGTCTGTCCAATAACTTCTTGAGACTTCTTTCCTTGCTGTGATTTTAATACTCTCATTTGCACCCCAGTCTCAGTTCACCCCAATAAACTTATTCCCAGAAGCAAGTCTTTATCTGAGTGGTGTGAATGGCAGCAGAAATAAGGTAATGTTTAATTGTCCACCCTAGCACAAGATCACCCTCCACCTTTCAAATGGTGTCTAGTGAAGCTACCTATAGAATGGAGTCTCTCCAGTATGACCCAGCCAGACCAAGCGCCACTTGGACTCTGTAGCACTTAAAGGGTTCAGAGAGGCCTGTTCTGGGTGTGTGTACAGAGGGTAGAGGAGGTGACGACAGGATCCTTGGGTTTTAAAGGAACCAAGTGTTGCAGCATCCACTCTTGGTTCCTCTAAAACCCAAGGATCCTGGTCTGGGGTCAGCCAGGCTCAAAGCAGCAAGGACAAATCCCTATGTTCTTCAAGGAGTTTCTCAGATCTGAGATTTCCTCTTGTTTCTCAGGCACCACCTCCCCCACCCCTTCTTTTTCAGAAAAGCCTGAAGTAGGAGTGCCTTGCATTCCCTAGATATCCTCCCCACCCAGGTGAAAAGGTGAACTTGACAGATCTCAACTGGAGAGACTGGATTCCTCTTGCCACCCCTCAGGCTAACCTTGCACCAAGCTAAGAGAAGCCTTGGGTTGAATTCCTGTGCTGCCTCTGAGGTGGCTGTCCCACCCACCCTTTCTTCTCTTAGCCCAAGTGAGGGGTAAACTTTCGAATGGTGCCTGGCTTTCAGGTTTCCTGAGCATTAACACATATAATCCGCTTACCATCATCTGGTGGAGTGTCTGGTGCAAAAGTCAGGCTTAATGAATGTGTGGCAGGCTCTTGGCTGCTCTCAGGAACTATTCTTTTGAGTTGTCTAAAGAGGGTGGAGAAAACAGAAATGTTTAGAATTTGAACAGGACTGTGTCTGGTTACTCTTTGTGTCACATCACTATATATGGTCTGGATGGGACTTCCTTCTCATTACCCTCACATCCCATAATGCCACATGCTGTCACAGGGTCTGGGCTTGGCAGGCCACAGCGGTTCTAACTTCGAGAAGAGGAAGTCAGGATTTCTATTAGCAAAGGGATGCTTTCTCTTGCTTCAGATGATTGACTTCCTGAGAACTGGGAAATAATGCTGTGTGCTTTGGCAATTACATAGCTTCCAGTGAGATTACAGATGCTGGAATTACAGACAGATTACAGACAGATGGACGGGGACGTGGCAGCATCCACCGTCTATCTCATTCACTGTGGTTGTTCCTCAGTGTCTGGAATGCACCATGTCAGAAACATGGGTAGATTTGTTTAGTTGTTTCTAAAATATCAGGGATTATTATAGTAATTTTATTGTTAATTTTATTGGTTTTAACTCACCAAATGCTACTAACTTTACTTGAATGGCATGCCCATGGTAGTCACATGTTCTTGTATTTCAGTCTTAATTACTAATAATTGAGGCAGAACAGAAAGCCAAAGAGAATTATGTAGATGTGGGGAAGGAAAGTGGCCCTTACCCAGAGCCTCTCACCTGACAGTTGATAAGCAAGGATTCCAGGACAATTAACAACACTTGCTGGGAAGGCTGCTGACATCCACTCATGATTTCTTTCATAGAGCAATGATCCAGGCTCAAGGTGACTTCATGTATGATTTTGGGCAGGCTCTCTCCAGTCATTTTCTGGTAATCTCAAACAAGATAGTTATTTTGTTTACAATAAACACATCCAACCTTTCTGCCTCCCAATGATCTGGACTTCAACCTCATCAGTTTGTAATCCAATCAGACCCCCACCCCCAGGAACCAGCTGGGGTTGCTTTCAGGTACCCTCATATGCATCTTACCTTCTGCTTTTCTTTCTCTTGACCCTCATACTTAAAATGCACGTTACAAGCCTTATGTATAAATCCCAATCTGCCTCACAATGGCTTGTCCTGAAATTCTTTTCAGTGTCAAAGCCACTGAGCCAGCTCTACCTGAGCTGAGGTCCCTAAAAGATCAAGGGATTCTTTGGTCTGTATGGTAAGTATGCACCTACCGTGCATCACTGCAGCTGGAAGCATTAACTGGCAGATCACAAGTGTATGGATGCTACATAATGCATTAGTTTACAAAACACCTAAGAAGCTCCATAATTCAAAGTGGCCTCACTGAAGACAGGAGCAGAGGAGAACAAATGCAGGGCTTTTTTGTTGTTGTTGTTGTTTTGGTTTTTGGGTTTTTTTGGGGGGGTTGTTTTTGTTTTTTGTTTTTTGGGGTTTTATTTGTTTGTTTGGTTTTTGGGTTTTGGTGGGGTTTGTTTGTTTGTTTGTTTGTTTGTTTGTTTTAGAGACAGGGTTTCTCTGTGTAGCCCTGGCTGTCCTAGAACTTACTCTGTAGACTCAATGCAGGTCTTAAGATGTGATAGCCATCAATAAGCCCAGTCATTGAGCTGTCCAGGGAGCAGAGCTGGTTCAAGGATAGACAGGGTAAGAAGCAGAGCCCACCTGAACTGATAAAAACTTGATAATATTGGCCTGGTCAGACAGAGGAACCTGATGAACTGAAGTCCTTCAGAGTCAGGAACTGGCCATCTGTTGGTCCTACAGTGCATTCAGTAAAGGTCTGGTGACTGGTCAGAGGACTCCACCCATGTTCCTACAGTAAGATGTGTTAGATAGATTCCCTCCAGATTGAAACATTCCCTCAAAGAAAGAGCTATAGTGGGGGTTGGAGGGTAATGGATAGGGACTGGAGGTGGGGTTGTCCTGAGCCTCAAGAAGCTGAAGCTTATAAGACTCAGGGAGGCCCTTCCTCACAGTTACAGAGGCAGTAAACAGTAGCAGGAGATGGAGCCTGAGCAGCCTAGTTACTGAGTGGAGGGTCTCCTACCTGCTTAGCTCCCATGAAATGTGCAGAGTGCCAAGGTTGCAGTCTTGTAAGTCACCACCTAAGATGAGGTGAGCTCATGGGTGCACTTTTCCATGATGCAGCTGCTTTTGGGTCATCTTAGCTCCTGCAGGGAATCTCTTGCCCACACTTCTGTTAGTAACTCTTAGTAAGAATTCATTGATTCATCAAGTTGAACTTTAGTAGCATTGTTACTTTGAACTAACATGGGTCTCCTGTCTGGGACAAGTAGGTGTGTGTGTGTGTGTGTCAGACCCAGGAAAAGTCTCAGACAAGGAGGTATCCCTCATTTATATGAGTCAGATGAGGAGGTTGTATCCTTCATTGGTCCATTGTGTTCAAAAACTTGAAAGGCTCAGATTTTCTGATATGGTTTTAACCAGCCCATATGATCATATGTTTCTGATTGGTAAATCTGTAGCTCCTAGCATTTATTTGTGGAATAAGTATAACTGAGCTCTAGGGGAAAGGTTTCCCTAATGCACAAGTTGCAGCTCTGGGGTAAAAGATCTCCCCTATATAAGTGTCAGCGGTAAAGGTATCCTGAGAGTCGGAAGCCAAGGAGTAGCACAGAGTCACGGAAAACCTCACACAAGCAATTCATTGAGAGGGTGGCTGCTTCTGCTCAGCCAAGTAGCAGCAAAGAAATGAATAGGAGAGGCGAAAGATTTATATGATCTGAAGAGGACCTAAAGCTTTACTACAGAGCAATTGTGATAAAAACTGCGTGGTACTGGTATAGTGACAGACAAATAGACCAATGGAATAGAATTGAAGACCCAGAAATGAACCCACACACCTATGGTCACTTGATCTTCGACAAGGGAGCTAAAAACATCCAGTGGAAGAAAGACAGCATTTTCAACAAATGGTGCTGGCACAACTGGTTGTTAACATGTAGAGGAATGCGAATCGATCCATTCCTATCTCCTTGTACTAAGGTCAAGTCTAAGTGGATCAAGGAACTTCACATAAAACCAGAGACACTGAAACTTATAGAGGAGAAAGTGGGGAAAAGCCTTGAAGATATGGGCACAGGGGGAAAAATTCTTGAATAGAACAGCAATGGCTTGTGCTGTAAGATCGAGAATTGACAAGTGGGACCTCATGAAACTGCAAAGCTTCTGCAAGGCAAAAGACACCATCAATAAGACAAAAAAACCACCAACAGATTGGGAAAGGATCTTTACCTATCCTAAATCAGATAAGGGACTAATATCCAATATATATAAAGAACTCAAGAAGGTGGACTCCAGAAAGTCAAATAACCCCATTAAAAAATGGGGCTCAGAACTGAACAAAGAATTCTCACCTGAGGAACACCGAATGGCAGAGAAGCACCTGAAAAAATGTTCAACATCCTTAATCATCAGGGAAATGCAAATCAAAACAACCCTGAGATTCCACCTCACACCAGTCAGAATGGCTAAGATCAAAAATTCAGGTGACAGCAGATGCTGGCGAGGATGTGGAGAAAGAGGAACACTCCTCCATTGTTGGTGGGATTGCAAGCTGGTACAACCACTCTGGAAATCAGTCTGGCGGTTCCTCAGAAAATTGGACATAGTACTACCGGAAGATCCAGCAATACCTCTCCTGGGCATATATCCAGAAGATGTCCCAACCGGTAAGAAGGACACATGCTCCACTATGTTCATAGCAGCCCTATTTATAATAGCCAGAAGCTGGAAAGAACCCAGATGTCCCTCAACAGAGGAATGGATACAGAAATTATGGTACATTTACACAATGGAGTACTACTCAGCTATTAAAAAGAATGAATTTATGAAATTCCTAGCCAAATGGATGGACCTGGAGGGCATCATCTTGAGTGAGGTAACACAATCACAAAGGAACTCACACAATATGTATTCACTGATAAGTGGATATTAGCCCAAAACTTAGGATACCCAAGATATAAGATACAATTTGCTAAACGCATGAAACTCAAGAAGAATGAAGACCAAAATGTGGACATTGTGCCCCTTCTTAGAATTGGGAACAAAACACCCATGGAAGGAGTTACAGAGACAAAGTTTGGAGCTGTGATGAAAGGATGGACCATCTAGAGACTGCCGTATCCAGGGATCCATCCCATAATCAGCTTCCAAACGCTGACACCATTGCATACACTAGCAAGATTTTGCTGAAAGGACCCAAATATAGCTGTCTCTTGTGAGACTATGCTGGGGCCTAGCAAACACAGGAGTGGATCCTCACAGAAGCTATTGGATGTATCACAGGGCTCCCAATGGAGAAGCTAGAGAAAGTACCCAAGGAGCTAAAGGGATCTGCAACCCTATAGTTGGAACAACATGATGAACTAACCAGTACCCCGGAGCTCTTGTCTCTAGCTGCATATGTATCGAAAGATGGCCTAGTCGGCCATCACTGGAAAGAGAGGCCCATTGGACTTGCAAACTTTATATGCCCCAATATAGGGGAATGCCAGGGCCAAAAGAATGGGAATGGGTGGGTAGGGAAGTGGGGGGTGGTATGGGGGACTTTTGGGATAGCATTGGAAATGTAATTGAGGAAAACATGTAATAAAAAATATTAAAAATTTAAAAAAAAAGAAATGAATAGGAGGCGGACTTTATGCAGGGTTTAGGGGGCAGAGCTTTCCAGACTGGGGATTGGTGGAATTTCAAGGCAAGCCCAGGGATTATAGGTGGGATTTTGAACTCAGGAACTGGAGGGTTTTGTTGAGTTTTCAAACCCAGAAGTGGGCTTGGAATTTTTACCCTACAATAAGTTTGCTCTCTGTCTGTTCCAGGTTTAGGTTGGGCAGAGAACTGTGGCCTCATTCCAAGCATTTGTACTTAGAGAACTGTTTTATAAAATGGGATTATCCAGGACAAGCAGAGGGAAGCAATGGCTTCTCTCACACATAGTACATGTGGTTAACGTAGAGCAGGGCACAGCCTGTACACACTCAATGACAGAATGGTGCCCAGGCTCCTCTATGGATATGGAAATCTGTGTGTGGTATAAGTCCTCGTTCTCACAGCCTAGAATTTACCTAGAACCTACACACATCCTTTTGCATACTTTAGATGTCTCTGAATGACTTATGGCACATAATGCTATGTAAATGCCATATAAATAGTAGTTGTACTACATTATTAGGAAAAAAGTACTCTAGATACATTTCCCTCGATATTTCCCATTCACTGTTGATTAGATAGGTTCAGAATTCAAGAATATGGAACAGTGGGGAGGGACTGGCTACATAGTGATGCCTTACTAGAAAATATGAAAGAATGGGCCTGTGGTTTGAGCTCTCTTAAGTTTGTGTGTGTGCGCACACGTGTACATGTGTGCACAAGTGGTCAATATCATGTGTTTTTCCTTCGGTACTTTCTTTAGAGACAGGGTCTTTCATTGGCCAGAACTTTGACAAATAGGCTAGGTTGGCTGGCCAGCAAGTCTGAGACTCCCCTGCCTCTACCTCTCCATAGTGGGAATTGGAAGTGTACACTACCATACCTGGCTTCTGTTTTTTAACATGGGTTCTTGAGACAGAGCTCAAGTTCTTAAGCTTGCTGACTGAGCCATCTCTCCCTCGGGGTTCCTGATTACATTTTTTAAAGTAACCAATAAGAGGGGAGAAACTTTGTAAAATCTCCATTATAATTGCTCTTCACTCCAATGGAGGATACCTTCACTGTGACCATGACTCCATTCTAGTGAGAGTTGCTATGGATGCATTTCTGTTTGATCCAGAGTGACAGGTAGGATAGGAACAGCATGGGAAAGATGATCTGTCTGCCCTATGGAGTCTGTGCAAACACTGTTTCTTCTTTATAATGGTTCTAGTAAAGGACTTTTCATCCTCCCGCCTATGCCACTCCCAGGATCTTCTACTAGGTGAGTGGTAGAGTGATTAAAGACAGCACAGGACCAAATAAAGTATTATTGTTGTATTAAAATTATAAAGACTCAACAAGATTCTAGAAATTTTCAGTAAGCATAGATGATTCATTCGTTAAGTGGCACAAGGGGCCTGTTGCCTAAGCTCCTAATTTCCTTTAAACCAAACACGATGGTGATTCAAAGTCTAAAATTATCCCATCATTCTAATTCATGTGAACACAGATAACAACGTCTGATGGAAGCTGTCGCCAGTGCTGAAATGCTCTATTGGTGCATTATAAATCATGCTTGTTAGAAATGGACAAAAAATCAATAGGTCCATTGGCTCCATTGTATCTGTTCCAGCAAGTAATGACTAATCTCACACATCATGTACACTCTGTTGCCCTCTCCTTGTGAATTCAAGAAGGCAGTCAGGCTCAGCCCTCAGAACAAGCTTCTAGAAAGGTAAGTCATGTTCTCAACATGGTTATCTTAGTTAAGGTTTTATGTCCCGGTATCTGGTCTCCACAGTCTCTGGCCCGTGGAGACAAGAACGACTCGGACACCAAGTCGGGTTCATGCAACAGCTTCTTTACTTATGGCTTTTTCCTTTACAGCTCTCTTCCCCAGCAGCTTCTTCTCCTACCTCCGTCCTTCTCGCAGCAAGGGCTAAACTCCTTCTACTTAGAGCAAGGCTATATTCCTAACTCCCGGCAACAACAGCTTCTCTTACTATAACTAGCTTCTACTTAGGGCAAGGGCTAAACAACCTCCTATTACAACA
Organism: Mus caroli; assembly: GCF_978045245.1. Classification (NCBI taxonomy): domain Eukaryota; kingdom Metazoa; phylum Chordata; class Mammalia; order Rodentia; family Muridae; genus Mus; species Mus caroli. The sequence continues at coordinate 1,796,130 of NW_028227274.1, forward strand.
GCTTCTCTTACTACTACTTCTACTCACAGCAAGGGCTAAAACTACTCTCTTCACTACTCGCCAACTCACCTCCTTCTAGCTCCACCCCACCTCATCCAATCAGAATTCACACAGGCTCCAGGCATGAGCTCAGGTTGTTCACAGATAGGCTGACAGTTCCTGATCACGAGGAACAGTCCAGCCTGGCTGGCAGCCCACTCATGCAGCCTCACTGTGCATGCTCGGGCAAGGCAGTAAACAAGTGGGTTTCCCGCAGTTTTAGTGCTGTGAAGAGACATCATGACTCATAAAAAAATAATATTTAACTGGAACTACTTACAAGTTCAGAGGTTCAGTCCATTATCATCATGGCAGGAAGCACGGCAGCACAGAGACAGACATGGTCCTGGAGATGAGCTGAGAGTTCTACATATTGATTGGAAAACAGCCAGGAAGAGAATGGATTTGTTTGAAACTAGGCAGACAAGCATATATATTACCTCAAAGCCCCACCTCTCCAGTGACACAATTAATTTAGCAAGACTACACCTCCTCCAATAAGACCACACTTCCTAATAGTGCTACTCCCTAAGGCCAAGCATTGAAATGGATCTATTAGGATGGGATGGGACAGACCTATTCAAACAACCACATTGGTCATAAGTATTTTCTTTCAGATTCTGTTACATAACTAAAATTGTGTCCAAGGCAGATCCTGCATAGGCAGTCACCTTTTATGTGATGTCTGTAGTCACACTGTGATTCAGAAAATGTTTGGTGTTTTTTTCCTTAATCTTAATTTTCAAAAGTGTGCTTCTTAAAAATTACTACTCTAGCTGCAGAGACGGCTCAGCCTAGAGAACTAAGATTCAGTCCCAGCACCCATGTCGGGCAGTTCACTAACACCTTTAAGTCCAGTTCCAAAGAATCCAACATACTTTTTCCAGACTCTCCAGCCTGAATGTACATGTGTGTGCACACATGTTCATCACACACACATAGTACTTGACTATTCCAATTGGTGTGCATGGACATTAAACTGAAATTCTTTGATCAGGTCTACTGTGATTTGTGATAAACCGTGAATCTGGCTCTGGTCCACCCAAGAGAGTCACTTTCTAATATTCTTATTTTCAGATCCTTCTAAGTATGGCTGTGATAGCAGCCATTTAACAAATAAAACATCACATTTCTATATGAGTCCACTGATTGGTTGCCATCAGATAGAATCATGTGATAGAAAATTCTAATTGCTATACTAATAACCAGTTGTTAATTAAGTCAAGAATGATGAGGTATATAAGGTGAGTCCTGAGTTACTCTCTTATTTGGGATTTATTTGATCACTAAAAGCCACTGCGACCAATTTGGATATATTACACCAAAATGTCACTGACAAAATTATTAACTAAAAATGATGAAAAATGTCAGCTGGGACTAGCACAACATCTGGATATCATTAAAACTGGAGACTTTCCCCTCTATATCCTTATTGCCAAAGTTTAAACCACCCACCCAGAAACTGGCCTCATGCTAACTCAATGTTTATGTTTCATTAAAAATGGTTTCAGGGATTTACATCTCTCTATGCATGGTCCAGTTTCCATGCTTACAGCATCAGTCTCGCCCCACATGCCCCGGAATGCAGCTAGGTAACCCTGGGGTTTAGAGAGGGGTCTTATTGGAGAGTCATCTCAGGTTCTTTTTTCAGACCTACAGCCCCATCAAGAACCTGCAGGCTGCATTATCCTGAGAGAAACAAGGAGATGAAAACCAAGCTGCAAGATCCAGCAGTGAAAATATTAAAATTAAAAAACGACTATGTTGAGACTGGTTTTTACATGTTTAATAAATCTCCATTGTGTCATGAACACGGCTCATGGAAAGCCATACAGTGGAGTTGTATCAGCTTCCCACTGCTACTGTAGGAGTCACTTCAAACAGTGGCTTAAAGCAACACAGATCGCTTCCTTACTGTTCTGGAAGTTGGAAGTTTAGTGCTGATACCACTGAGTTAAAGTCAATGTGCTGGGCTGGGGAGATAGTTCTGTGGGTAAAGCACTTGCCACATAACCATGAAGACCAAAGTTCAAATCCTCAGAACCTGTGTAAAATTTAGCAGTAGAAGCACAGACTTGTAATCCCCGTGTTCCTACTGCAAAGGTGGCAGTGAAGACAGGAGAACCCTCAGCAGAGAGCAGACTTGCTAGCCCAGTGTACACCAACTGGGGACAAAAACAAACAAAAACAAAAACAGTTCTGTCTTAAAACAGGCATTCTGACCTATACATGTGTGTCATGGCATGTGTACACCTACACTCTCACACTCAAACACACACACACACACACACACACACCAGGGTGTCAACATAGTGCCCTAGCAAAGGACATCTATTCTATCATGAGAACTGTGATTTGCTCAGTGCTCGAAGCCTGGAGTCTGGCTCGAGGTTTGCTCTGGATGGCTACAGGACATCAGTAGGCACCTGCAAATGGTTGCAAGGCTCATTTGTCTCTGAGGATGTGGCTGTCAGGGCAGAAACCCATACTTGCTTCCTACTCATTCCAGCTCCTAGAAGCTGCCCACAGCTCTGCCTCATGCCCTCATCCTCTGTCTTCACAGCTGGAAAAGTTGCTCTGTGCTGCCTTTCACATCTCCTAACGACTACAGGGCGAGGGGCCCTGTGGGGAAGAGCCCTGGGAGTTGCTTGAGCTCACTGAGACTGTCCAGGATAGACTTTCTCTTCAGATCCTTCAACACCTGTCCAGCTCTTAGCTGAGGCCGCATGGCTCCGTACAGAGGCGATGTGTTGCCTGGTCTTACAACATGGGCATCTTCAGCAGGAACATGCTGTCTTTCAAAAGCTCTCTCTAGAACCTGAGGAGGAACGTCTGTAATTCAAGTGTTCACCAGTCAAGCCTTGAGCTGTCATGCCTTTGCAGCATTGTGCTTGCCTACGGATATAAGGCAGACGTTTTCAATACATGGAGCCATAAACATGGAGCTCTTCTACAAATTGCCCAAATCCAGAATGAATCCCTTGGCTGACAGTTGGGTTTTTTTTTTTTCAATTTTCCACATGATTATTTCAGTTTTACGGGTAAACATGAGCTCTATCCAATTTCACTGTTGTATATTATATGAGACATTAAGTAACGGCTTTTTTTGAAACAGCAAGCTGTTAATGGAAACCATAATCCTTCATTTTTCAGACTATGAGGACAAGGTTGGCAGTGCATACTTGTGCATGTGCATATGTACATGTATGCATGCACTGAGTCATTTCTTCAGCCCCATGTGTGGTTCTTAAAGCCGACTCTTCGCCCTGGATTCACTTGTGGTATGTATGGATATGTATCTCAGGTCAAAGAGCAGTATCTTGGCCAGGCTTATGAATGATATCATGAATTTGAGGCTGGCAAGTCCTTGGCCAAAGCCAGGGACTGTAAGATTACCCTACTTACTGTTGCTATGCAGACACATCACAGTTTTGGCTGATGCTCAGCAAAGGATACTTCTACCCTGGGACCTGTATATTTGCTCATGTTTTTAAGCTCAGAACACAGGTTAGGTTATAGTCTGGATCACTGTGTAACTTCAGTAGGTGTGCAGAATGGCTGATGGCTCGTTTTCTAATTTTTTTTTCTTTTTGGCAGGGTTACTGTTCTCTGGTCAAGCCAGCATGCTTTCAGGAGGTGCACGCAGTACCAAGGTCTGCAGTGGGAACTGTGATTTGCTCAATGTTTGAAGCCTGGAGTCTGGTTCAAGGTTTGCTCTGGATGGCTACATGACATAGTCCCCCAGCAAAGGACATCTATTTTACCATGGGAACTGTGATTGCTCCCACAGTAGGCCAAATTTTGCCTATAATGACTTGGTAAAGGCAGAGCAGAGTTCCTTGGTCACATGGCTATACTCTAGGTGGACAGGGGCCTCAGGGCCTTTGCTCTTTCTATAAAATACTCCCCAATCCCAGCAGGAGTCCACTGGGAAGTCAACCTCCTCCCCATTTCTGCATCTTCTGTGGTTGAAGCAGCTGCCAAACAGCTGTCCAGTAGTGCTGTCTGCTGGGGCCAGGCCTGTCTGCTGCCTGTCTGTCCCCATCAGGGAAGAAGCTCCCCTGGGTCAGGAAGATTCTTATGAACTATTTCATAAAGATTGGCTTCCCATTTAGATCCTTGGCTGTCCTTGCCCCTCCTGAACATTGATCGCAGCATGGCAACTCTTCCAGAGCCGTGTGTGTGTGTGTGTGTGTGTGTGTGTGTGTGTGCGTGCTATGAACCACCTCTCTCCAAACCCTGGCTTCCAGAAAGTCTTTAAATATCATCATGAAGTGGATCAACCTTGTCCTGGAATCCACAATGATAGTGATGCATCCTCTGATCTCACTCTGCCCTGCTCAGGCCCTGGCCCACAGCCTCTCCCTGCACTGTCATGTCCTCCGATGACCACAGTCATCTTCCAACTCTCATTTTTAAATAAAAATTTAAAAATATCCTGCCCCTTCTTCTTAAAGCAATAAACTCAAACCTTTCTTTCCCTCCCCTTCCCTCTCCCTCCCTCTTCCTCTTTCTCTCCTTCTCCCCCCCCCCCCGCCCCCGCCTCCTTCCCTCTCTCTGTGACCCCTTTCATAAAAGTTTTCTCACTGGCCCTTCGGCTCTGGGGTCCAGCACAGCGCTGGGTTCCTTCAGAAGCTTCCCCCCTTCAAGTGTCCAATCCAGTCCGGTTCAATTCTTCTATAAGTTAGCTAGTGTCTTAAAGAGGTCTGGACACACACACACGCGTGCATACACACACACACACACACACACACACACACACACCTGTTCTGAAGATAGCTGAGTTTAGCAGCTAAAAAGGTAGACTATCTGGCTTGTGCTAGCACGTGCTGGAAACCCCAGTATTAGGAGGTTCAGAAGTAGAAACATGAAGATCCCCGTGAGTTCTGGTCAGTCTGTATGTTCCAGGCTGATCTGTACAATGAGACCCTGTTTCAGAGAGAGAGAGAGAGAGACAGAGACAGAAAGACAGAGAGACAGAGAGACAGAGACAGAGAGAGACAGAGAGAGACAGAGACAGAGAAAGAGAGAGACAGAGAGAGAGACAGAGAGAGAGACAGAGAAGAAAGAGGGAAAGAAAACGGGCATGTTCTCTTCTGACGACAGCTACACAATCAAATGACAGTTGAATCAACTGTGTAATCAGTGCACACACAGGCTCCTTTTGTGTAGGTGGCACATCCATTTCTAGGTTGCATTAATGTCTATCATCTCCATACCACTTTTTTACTGTTTCTAATTAAACAACAATGACTTGCTTCTAATTAAATGAGAATACTGAAGGGAAAAAAGAAAAAAGAAAAATCCAGAAGACTTTTTCTTAAAAAAAGCTTGCTTCTCTGCCTGACCGTGAAGTGGAGAACATCAGACCCACGCCAGGCTTAAGGGGATTAAGTAGTAGCAGGGTGTGCCTGCTCTTAAACTCACCAATACTTTCCTATCTGCCTGAGAAGCACATGTGCACTTCACACCAAAAGGAAGTCCTTGCTGTTCTGATAAGGATTTCCAGTGCTGGGTAGCACAAGCCCGGCTCTCTCTCACAGAATTACACTTTCTGTCACCAAGTCATGCGCCAAGGAGGCCTCAGACTGTGACTAAACAAATGTTTTCATGAGTGTGGTTGCAAGTCATTCGTAAATCCTCCTGCGTAAATTGATGGAAATCAAACAGTGAAGGAACATATAGGTTTTAAGGCTTTTAATAATGTTAGCAAACCACACTGAAAACGCTGACAACTCTAGACATTTCCACGAGTCTGTGTGATCTTGCCAAAGAAGCTTGCCTTCTAAAGAAAGTGCCTTACTTAAAATTGAAGACTTTTCCCCAAAGCTTGAGTCCCTGCCAGCAGTGAGAGGGTTAATTCGGGCCTCTCACCTTGAGCCTTGGAGTGGAAGTGCTCAGCTGTTGAGCAGGTGAGTCTTCCATTGCTGAGCCCATTCTGGAGCTGCTGGCTTTGGTGGGATGACATCATGGAAAAGGTCTGTCTCACTGGCTGGTCTATTGCTGTGAAGAGACAGTATGGTCTGGACCACTCTTGGTTTATGTTTTTTTTGTTTTCTGGTTTTGTTTGTTTTTTAAAGGGCATTTAATTAGGAGCTGTGTTACAGTTTCAGGGACTTAGTCCATTGTCATCATGGCATGAGGAATGGTGGCACTCATCGTGCTAAGGCAGGAGCTGAGAACTGCATCTTGACCTATAGGCGGGGGTGGGGTGGGGTGCAGATTAAGGAGTGATGCTGCCACTGTCTGCTGTGTTTACTGGTCACTTACTCTGCAGGAGGAAGAAAGAGGTACAGGATGCTACCTGCCTTCAGGGAATTTTGTCTGAATAGGGACTTTATGTTTCCAAATGTGCATGATAGCATATAGTAAGTGAAGTTCTTGTCAGAGGCAAGAAGTGTGACTTAGTGCTCTTAAAAAGTTTATTTTTATTTATGTGTACACATGTTCATCTCTCTCTCTCTCCACCCCGTGTGTGTGTGTGTGTGTGTGTGTGTATGAGAGAGAGAGAGAGAGAGACAGAGAGACAGAGAGACAGAGACAGAGACAGAGAGAGGGGGTGAGTATGTGTACAAGCACATCACACATGTGACACAGGGGTCATATAAAAGTTACAGGACAATTGTTGGGGGTCATCTCTCAGCATATACCTTGTTGGGGTGCATCCCACTGTTCCAGTCAGGCTGTATACTCCAGGCTGACCTGCCAGAGAGCTGGCCAGTTCTCATGTCTCCACTTCCCATCTACACTTAGGATGTCTGCACTGCTGAATGCAGCTAGAATTCTGCGATGAAACTCAGGCTACCAGGCTTTGGAAGCCAGCACGTTTACCCACCGAGAGCTGGCTGGGTCCAGCACTCAATGTTTGTAACTCTCTCTATAGTAAGTTTCTTCATTGTCACCTATTAAAGGTACGAGTTCTTGTCACAAGGCCAGCCAGCTTCTCTGTAACCAGTGTGGTGGTCAGTTCTCTTAAGGAGACCTTTGGGGCGTAAGGATTATCCAATCAGAAGAAACTGTCAAACATACCCTCCCCTTTTTCAAACTTACTGTTTTGGGTCAAAAGTGCCATAAAATTTTACTGCAATAGACAAATACAGTATGTTCCATAAAATGTGTGTGTGTGTGTGTGTGTGTAAAGATAGAAAACGACCAGTATTTCTGAGAATAAAAGTACAAAATGGCAGGATAAATCCTAGGAGAAAAATCCATCACCCAATACATTGTTCTTCAAATGAACTACATCCTTCGAAAGAATTTCTGGAGCAAGTTTTGAAAGCTCCAGAAACTCCGCTTAAGTGCTCTTTTGGAAAATTTAAATGCAAATTGTTGCTTGCTTCTAATTATGGTCTTCGAGGGTGGGGGAGTCCTGTCCAAATGGCTTGGAGAATACAGAGGGGGTACAAGGCAGGTGGAGAGCTTTCCACAAGGCCTTGGTATGCCCACTCTTCCCTCTGCTTTGTAGGGCAATGGAAGCTTTCTTTAAATGAAACAGTACAATTAGCACAATAGATTTTTTGTTGTTTTTGTTGTTTAAGCAGAAAGCTGATCTAGGAAAGCAGGGGTTGACAGTTCTGCTCTGCTCCTCACCTCTCCTTAAGCCATGATGTAGATGAGGCCCCTCAGTGCCATGCCCTGCTCACTACAACACCTTTCAATTTCCCAAGAGCTTCAGTTCACCCCCCCCAAAGAAAACTAGTTACCCTAGTAACTACAAGTAAGTCTAAAGGCTACTTGGACCCCTTCATCTCAATGCCCATCAGCAGAGCTGTCAGAGCTCCCTAAAAAAGCAGAACCAATAGAATACGTGTGTGTGTGTGTGTATGCATGTGCATGAAGACACATGTATGTGTTTATGTTTGTGTGGTTGTACATGTGTATGTATGCATTTGTATAAATGCATATGTTTGTATGTTTGTGTGGGTATATATGTATGAATGTGTATGAATGCATGCATATAGGAGTATGTGTATGAATGTGTTCATATATGTGTACACATGCAGTCATTCCCAGGGCAAACATATGGAATGAGATTTGTTTTCAAAATTTGAAACTGTGACAGTCAGGATTAGAGCAATACCATGTCCTGAAGGCTTTGTGCTGATGGAGGGAGTCCTGCTCCTGTGCTGTCCCATAGACTAAGCACTCGCTACACTGGCTGCAAAGCCCTTGAAATATGACTAATACAACTAGAAAGTGAATTTGGGGCTGGAGAGATGGTTCAGTGGTTAAGGATACTTATTGCTTTTACAGAGGAATTGAGTTTGGTTCCCAACACCCACATCAGATAGTTCAAAACTATAACTCCAGCTTCAGGATATCTAATATTCTTTTGTGGCCTCTGTGAGCACCTGAAAGCATACACACACACACACACACACACACACACACACACACACAATCTATTTTTAAAATAAATTGAATTGTGAACTTTGCATAATCTTAATTAATTTGAATTAAAATTTACCTGTGTGTGGCAATTAGCTGTTGTTAAGGACATTGTGGTTTAAAGGCATTGTTCTCAGGCAAGTGAAAATACAAGTATGGAGTCTGTAATCAACACCATGCCCACCGGTGTTAGTCAGCTTTCCAGGACTGTAACAACATCCATGAGATACTCAATATACAAAGAAGAAAGGTTTATTTGGAGGTTTTAGCCCAAGCTCCACTGGCCCTGATGGTTTGGTCATGACATGATATTGAGGGCACATGGTGGAGAAAGTGGAAAGTGAAAGAAAGAGAGGACCATCATAGAATCCCAAGTCTCCTTCAAAGGCACACCCATAATGGCCTAACTTCCTTCCACTAAGCCCCACCTTTTAAAGGCTCCACACTGCCCCCACCCCAAGGCTACCCTGAGGATGAAGCTTTTAATGCAGAAACTGTTTCAGAGATGCTGGGAGCAGGTCTTTGAAGATTCTAACCCAGCCTACTTCTAGCTCAAGCTCTCTGCTTCCTATCTGCCACCCAACAAACAAGTTACAGCACTGCCTCCCTAGGGAGACTAAAGGAAGCAGACTGTGCTGCCCAGCTTGATGGCAACTTGACAGAAGTTAGAGTCATTTTGGAAGAGGGAAATCTCATTTAAGATGCTCCTACCAGACTGCCTTGAGGGGGTTTTTCTTGATTATGTGGGAGAAGCCAGATCACTATGGGAATGTACATATCCAGACCTATTGATCCTGGGTACTATAAGAAAGAAGACTGGGCAAGCCATGAAAGTATGCCAGTAAGCAGTGGTCCTCCATGGCCTCTGTATCCATTCTGCCTCAAGGTCCCTGCCTTGTTTGAGTTTTGCCCTGATGACTTTTACTAATAGACTATGATGTGGAAGTATAAGATGAAATAAACATTTTTCTCCCCGACTTGCTTCTGGCCATGGTGTTTTATCACAGCGATAGAAACCCTAACCAACACACAAGCCATCTCCCCTCCCATTCTTCTCTCTATTCTACCAAAGGAAGATCCAGACAAGAACTTATTTGTTTTTTAATCACAGTTGCTACTATAACAAATCACTAGGGACATGGTAGCTTAAAATGCAATACATGCCTTAAAGTTCTGCAGATGTCCAGCAAGATAGGTCAGCCAGGCTTCATCCCTTCTAGAGGTGAATCTCAGTGGGGAGAATCTTCTCTCTTGATTTTCTAGCTGTTGAGACAGGCAACAGTCTTTGGTGCATGGTCTACATAGGGGAAGTTTTGCATCCTTCACTGCAAGGGCATTGGGGTTTTCTTGGTGACTGCAAGTTGAACCTAATGATTCTCCAGCTTTAGCTGGCAGTAAAACCACCCTATGTGTCTGTGGAGACAGACTGATGGACCCACACATGGGCTTTCTGCTTCTCTATGCCTACCAGGGAACCTAAGGATCACATTTCTTGATCAGGTGTGATATTTTCAATATCTGTCTTCAAGATCTCTGATATTACACCTGTGTTACATTTCTAAGGCTGTGATAAAACCCATGGCTAAAGCAACTAATGGAAGAAACAGTTTCTCTTGGCTTACTGTTCCAGAGGGTTAAGAGCATGTCAGCAAGTGGCAGGCATGGCAGCAGGATCCTCAACTGCAAGCTCAAAGCAGAGAGGATGTACTAGATGTGGGGTGGGGAACTCTCAAGCCTGTTCCCACCGACAGACTTCCTCTTGCATGGCTACACCTACTAAACCCTGCCAAATAAAGCTATCAGCTAGGTACCAGTGCCTGGTGGGGACATTCTCATTCCTATCAGTGCACCACCCTTCATATTTATTTCCCCCTTGAATGTGGGTCAGATTAAAGATTGCTTTCTAACTATCTGTTGAAAATGACAGTACATGAATTCAAAACAAGGTGCTGAAAGGCACAGAAGGTTCTGTGTTCCATCTGTCAGTTCATGCCTTCAGAGAAGTCTGTTGTAATGTATAATATGTATAAAAAGAGGATATGTATATAGAGAGAGGCCAGTTGTATACATATTATATATATATATATATATATACACATATATGGAAATGCAATATATATATATATATAGAGAGAGAGAGAGAGAGACAGAGAGAGACAGAGAGAGAGAGAGAGAGACAGAGAGAGAGAGAGACAGAGAGAGAGACAGAGACAGAGACAGAGAGAGAAGCTATTTGTAATATATAGTGGAAATGGGCTCTTCTGGGAACACTCAGAACAAGATTTCTAAGCTGGAAGCTAGCCTCTTTGATACCAATCCCAGTTGATCCTTCAAATGCCAGTCACCTCATGACATGAGATGTCATTCCAGAGGCCCACCCTACCATCACCCAGCTAAGTGTTCTCAAATTCCTTACCCATTGAAATGTCAAGAAGTTATGGTCATTGGAGGTTTTCATGGCTTGGATGTGAAATGCCTCTCACATGGGACTGTAGATTCATGATCCCTGGCTCATGGATGTGGAAATATGTCCCCTGGCTGGTGGTGATGTTGGGGGGAGACTGTTAAACCTGTGGCATGGGAAGCATTTCTGGCAAGGGTGGATCATTGGAGGCAAGCCTTTGAAGGTGGTAGCCCAGTCTACTTTGAACCTCTCTGCTTACTTCCTGTTTGTCACTGCAATGTGATGAACTACCAGAAGTTCTTGATACAACAAGCACAGCAGCCATCATGATCTCCTTACCATGATCAATTTTAGCTTCCAAACTCTAAGTCAATTACTTGCATCAGGGACCTTGTCACAAAAAAACAAGAAAAATAATTAACATAGTTATAAAGGTACTATGCACTAAAGTTAGTACTTTTTGTGAATCCTTAGGTCCTATAGTTTAAAAACAAATTTTTCTAAGGCTTGTTATGTAGCAATAGCTGACAAGTGATATCAGGTAACACTAATGCCACCTGTCTAAGAACTGCATTGTGAAAACCATAGCTCTGCCGGGCGTGGTGGCGCACGCCTTTAATCCCAGCACTCGGGAAGCAGAGGCAGGCAGATTTCTGAGTTCGAGGCCAGTCTGGTCTACAAAGTGAGTGCCAGGACAGCCAGGGCTACACAGAGAAACCCTGTCTCGAAAAAACCAAAAAAAAAAAAAAAAAAAAAAAAAAAAAGAAAACCATAGCTCTGTCGTACATACCCAGGAGGAGCTACACATGCCCGAGCCCCATCGGAGAGCCAGAAGAAGGTGGACTTCCCAGGCTTACATGCTCACCATTTCATGTTCCCTCCTTTGCAGACATATTCAATTACCACCAGTTAGTCTTTTGTGGAAGTGTTTTTGCTGGGAAGAGTAACAACAATATGTCAAATGATACCTGGAATCCAGAAGCCTGATATAAGAAACGTGCTGCACATGGACAAAGAAGCAGATAGGCTAGGGAGGAGAGGAAAGGATTGAAAAATGAGCCCATCGCCCTCTCTCATGCTCTTCCATCTGGAAGTGAAGGAGATTAAGAGAGAAAAGCTAATAAGAAAGGGAAAGAGAACACAGGGCGTCCAGCTGGGAAGTAATGAGACCCTGGTGCTGCCCTGGTTATGTCAGGACTGCCCTGAGCCAGCTGTGGAGGGGACTGGAGTTTACATTCTCTGGGATGTCATACTGAACCAAGTAGTCACACACTTCCTGTCTAGTTTTTCCTGAAGATCAGCAGACTCTTTGGAGAAGATGTTTTTCTAAGGGTTTCAGTTCTGTTTGCTTTCCCAACTGTCAAAATGGATGCCAAGAAAACACACTGTGCTCCCGTAATAGAGGAAGAGGAAAATGGCATAAAGACAGAGCTCCCACAAGGCTCAAATGAGGTTGTGAGGATGCAGAAGCAGGCACAGGATCATGGAGGATGGCTCACCTCCAAGCTGAGTAGTACAAACCAAGCTGACCCAGCAAGCCACATTCCAGGTGCCTATCCTGGCTGGTGGGACACACAGCTTCATCTTATGGAAACTGCAAGTGTGGCTGGCCTACAAGGCCATGTATAGGATGGCAGGCTGGTTTGAAGAGACAGAGCAGAAAGTAGTCGTCTTGGATAGTGTTAGTTAGGGAAGGTGATGACACAGAGACTGGGCAAGTTTGGGTGTGAGATAGCTTCCTCATTTGCATATTGACTGTGAGCTTACTTTCACACACACACATACACACTCACACACACACTTGAACCATATTCTTCACACTTTATTTTTTGTTGTTTTTATTGGGGGTAGCACACACATGTGCCAACATGTGTGTGGAGGACAGAGGATAACTTACAGGAGTCAGTTCTCACCTTCTACCATGTCAGTCTGAGGAATTGAACTCATGTCATCAAACTTAGTAGCAAGTGCCTTTACCTAACTCTCCCTGTAGCTGGCCCTGAACCTGGTAGTGTATGTAAGTTATACCTCAATATTCCTGTTCTCTAAAGCACACCTCCTATGAGAAAACCATAAAGGAGTCATCAGCAGAAAAATGATTAGACTCATGGACTCATTTTTTGCAACTCAAACTGAGTGTAGTGGGAAGCAGATTCACTGTCCATGTTCATTTGTGAACAGTCTTGCCCAGCTCTGCCCTGAATCTTGGGTGATCCTGTGACCTGAGTTGTTTTGCACAGGTGTAGCACTCAGCATCATGGGAGCAGAGCACTTGCTTCCAGCTGAGCCCTAGGTGAGTAATGTAATCTCAAGCTATGAGGAGAGAAACAGACGTCTCACTGTGATTCGTCAAGCAAGGGGCAAAGGTAGAGAGCTACAGCTGTAGCCCTTCTTCACCCACAGATGGGGCACATGCGGTGTCAGGCTACTCTAAGAGAGAAATGGTAGACATTCTAACTGAAAATGAGGTTTCAGGGTTCTCTAGGGGGAAAAGACAATAGACATTCTAATTCAAAAAGGCTTAGAAAATCAAAGAAGTTCTCGTTGCATCTTACAAACTGAAAGGCAAAGGGGAAACGGGCTGCAGTTCTGGGCTGACCATGGCTCTAGTGTTTCTCTACAACTCACTGGTTGACTTATCCACCCAGCTCCTGTGCCCAGACCTCACGCCAATGTTCACAGGGCATCACTCTGATTACCTCTCAGGCACCTTGGAGCTGGGGTGGGGTGAACCATGACATTTCATGTAGCTCACCCAGTGAGGGAGACATGGGTGACTACGAGCCTGGGCACCAAGTACCCAGTGTCCCAGGAAAGCCAGAGCTTTTGCTGCTGCCTATAGATGAGTGGCCATGACTAGTTTTAGTATTTTAAGAAAGTCACTTTGAAATGTCATGTTTACATGAAAATCATGGTCACATAGTAAATCACATAAATATTTGTTGTTTAATAATAATAAATGTTCCCAATCCAGTGACCTGGAATCCTTTCAGAATTCATTTCCTCTGAAAAGTGTTACAGAACAGTGAGTCCCAGAGTCCCAGGTGTTTGAGACTCTGCCCTTGGTGTTGTAGTTTTCTCTATAAGAATCTGGATGAAGCTGATTCCATGGTACCAGGGTGAAAACCAGCCCATGGACAGCAAAAGTAGCCTGGTGGAGAAACTGAGGCTCAGAGACATGAACAGGTTCACTAACACATGAGTGAAGTCAATTGGATTAAAAATCTAAGTGTCATTATTTCCCACCCTGATTCTTTCTCCAGAATGCATATGTCATACTCCTAGGGAAAAAAAAATCTAAGAAAGCCAATGAAGGTTATGATGGTTGGTTCTGTGTGTCAGTGTGGCTGGGATATGGTGCCCAGGTTCATGGTCAAAGACTATTCTGGGTGTTTCCATGAGAATGTTCCCTTTTACTGGGCATTGAATAACTTCACTTTCTACCATGTGAGCCAGCAGCACAGTGCACACAGGGTTCTGAGCAGAACATTGTTGCTATTGAGGTCTGTTCTTCTCTTACCAGAAGCAAAAAAGAATTTTTTAGCAAACTGCCCTCAGGCTTAGTCTACATGGGTGGCTCTTTCTGGTTTGTCAGCAAAATGCCTTGCAGTTGACTGTAATACTCCTGAGCATCTAGTTGACCTCAACAACTTGACTTTGAATTCACCGATTCTCCACAATCATGTGCTACAATTAAATGAACTCAATCTATTTGTCTGTCTCTCCTGTTTTTCCCTCTTTCTCTATAGACCCTAGCACATACAGATGGTAGTTCACTTGGGTCTACTTCAGAGATTTATGTTATGTTTGTCTGGAGAACTGGATGGCATGGGTTATGATAGCTTCATAGTGAGCAACACCAACACATGGCTTGAAACAATTCTGCTATTATTCCTGATGATTCATCAGGCTGGTCTGGGCCCAGCTGATTGGTTCTTCAGCTGGTCCTAAATGTGGTCATCCACATTTGCTAATATAGAGAGATGCTCATAAGCTGAACAGGCTACTGGTTGCTGGGCTCCAGATGGTATGCTGTGATGGTTGGACTTCTCTTGCCATATGGTCTCAGTGTCACTCCCCAAAGCACTCCTCCAGAGTTCTCTCCAAATGGTCTCCTGGGGCTCCTTCTGGAGGAGAATAGGGTACTGAAATCTCTAAAACATCAGCTGCAAGGCTTTCCTAAAGCATAAGATCCAAATTATGACAATGTAACTTCCACTGCACTTCCATGGTTAAAATAAATCACAGAACAGACCATCCCAGATGAAGAGTTCTACCCAAGAGCCTGAATGCTGCAAAGCCTAGTTTATTGACAGCCATGGCCTTGTTTTAGTAATGGCACTGCTGAAGGTGTCACTGAACAAATGTAGTCCCC
This sequence comes from Mus caroli, assembly GCF_978045245.1. Lineage (NCBI taxonomy): Eukaryota > Metazoa > Chordata > Mammalia > Rodentia > Muridae > Mus > Mus caroli. The sequence goes on from NW_028227274.1 coordinate 1,811,336, forward strand.
AGTTCTGTCACAACAGAAGAGAAACTGAAGTCTGCTGAGGGAAAAGCAATGGACTATGGTGGCTGCACAGACCAGAGTCCTGAGATGGATGTCAGAGCCTCTCTGGACCACAGAGCCTCTCAGTAAGCCCTAGTGGTGTTTGATTCATTTTCTCATTAGCTCTCATCAGCATCCATCTTCTCTATTCTTGTCCTTTTGGTCTCCCTGTCCAGAGTAATGCATAACTCTTATCACATGATTAATTATAGGCAGAACCTCACTAAAAATAGGGATGGCGAAGGATGGTAATTAACCTGACCTGTTATCAACTATTTCTTCTATCAGGCATCAGTGGTTTCATTCCTCCACTGCAAAACTCGGGTAAAGGCTTCCTAGTGCTCCAGTTTGCTCTCCTGCCCAGCCTTGTCAGCAGATCTCCTGCAGCTTGCAGTTCTCAGGTCCTCTGGAGCCTCTGAAAACCACAGATAGACAAAAGAGCTCACAACAGACTTGTGACTCCTAAGTAAGGGGAGTTCCTGGCTGGGTGATAGAAGCCGTGGGGCCAACGCTCTGGACAGCCTACGTGACAGGGCAAGAGAAAGGTGCTGACCCCAACTTCCCCAGGACTCCAGGCCAAAAGCTGGCCTGGACCAGCTTCTGCCTCTGAGGGGTACGGAAGGAAAGCTGAATTTTAAGGAACATATGCAGGGGCCTTGTCAGTCATCCAAGTGGATATATGCCAAGGTTCTTAAACACAAATATTACCCAGGCTGGCTTTCTGGACCTGGTTTTTCCAGGTTCCGAGGCCTTTTTCAAAGAACTAAGTAAGTACACTGAGATTGCAAGTGGCCAGGAATTATTCAGAAGCAAAGTGACTGGACAGATAAGATGCACTGCAAATAAGCAGCAGGCTCCTCTAGCAGAAGTATTCCAGGGCCCTAGTTATTATTTGGTGCTTCCTTTATTTGGCTCCTTTCCCATGAGGGCAGTTAAATGTTAAATGTTGGTTCTCTGATGAACAGGCTTGGGATATGTAAGCTTTTTTGTTGTACATATCATTTCCCACAATGCATCTAATTTTAATAATATACCCAATCAATTAAACATGAGCACAAAATGAAAATTAGATTTTTTTTTCCCTAAGAGTTCACTCAAAAATGATACAACCTGCCTTACTGTGCATACACCCTGGTCCTAGTTAACATTGACTTTTAACTTGACACAGCCTAAAACCACCTGAAAAAACAAGAATTACAATTGAGTAACAGTCTTTGTCTGATTGACTTGTAGGCTTATCTATGGGGGATTGTCTTAATTGTTAATTGATGGTGGATATCATTCCTTGGATAGGTGGTCATGGGTGATATGAGAACGCTAGCTAAGTGCATGTAAGCTAGTAATCGAGCCAGCAAGCAAGGTTCCTTCTTAGTTCCTGCCTCCAGATCACTACCCTGGCTTCCCTCATGATGAACTGCAACCTGTAATATGGATTAACCCTTACACTTCCCAGTTTGCATTTGGACAAACTTTTATCACAGCAATAGAAAAGAATCTAGGAGATACTTCAAACTGGTTCAGGCTGGATTATCCTTCTACCTTTAGATCTCAGATATGTTCCAAATTAAGCTTGAATGAAAACTGACCACAAAGCAGGAATTACCGAGGCTTAGTTAAGAGAGGAACAGTGGTTTATTTCATTCTTTGAAGTGGAGTGTGCATGAATCTCAGTGCAGGTGAGAGCCCTATATTGTTGACTCATTAATAGCTTATGCCAAGTGGAGTCCCAACTTGCAAGGTAATCTCTATGCCTTTCTGATGCACAAAATTAATGTCTTATGATAGTTAATTTAATAGTCCAGGTAGCTACTGAGCAGCAGGCTCATGTGACCCATAGCCTGGGTGAGATCATACTAGACAGCTAAAAATTGAACCAAGTGACTAGTAACCACATGTAATTCAAAACATGATTCTATCTTGACATTTTGATCTAATATTCTACTCTGTGGGTAACTGAAATGTTAGACAGCAAGACAATAGGAAAACAGGGAGTCCTGTGTGTTTCACAACTCCTAGCAGATAGGAAATCTTAGATTTGGTGTCTGAATCACAGTTCCAGGAACAGTGCCTTACAGGGCATGAAATGGCCAGGCCTTCAGGGAGTCAAGTTATATTCCTCAATAGGAATAGTCACAGTGAGATGGAAGAGGTGCCGTGGAGGGATGAAGCTGGCCTTCCCATGTGACAAGATGCTGCAGGGTTGCTAGAGTGCTGGAGTGAAGTCTCATGGTCACACTGGCAGCTCCTCCTGTGCCCCTGGTTCCTTCAGTAAAGCCTAAATGCCAGGGAGATATACAACTGGGTCCTGAGGACAGAGCTTTGTTACAGGACTAGTGTTCTTACAAAAGAGAGCCACATTGTGTCTCTTGTTCTTTCTTCCACAGAAGGACACAGCAAGAACGCATCATCTGTGTACCTAGAAAATGTCCCACAGGATAAGGATGCATCAGCATCTTGGTTTTGGATTTCCTGGACTCTGAAATGGTGAGAAATAAATGCCTTTACAAGCTACTCAATTTGTGGTGTTTTGTTATAATGCTTTGAATATATTAACATAGTTTGCATGGTCAGACATGCTGAGCAGACAGGGATTTAGGCCAACTAGAGCCATGCTGTGAGTGACTTAAATGTTATAGTTCTCCACCTTTCCATCTCACATGACTCTATAGCATTCCTCCACTGTAAGCATTACTGTTTTTGTTCTACTGATGCAGACTTTAAGGCCAGAGAGATTAAGTAATCAGCCTCAAGTTGCACAGACAGTTCAAGAAAGAACTATGCCTTGCTACCCAATAGTCAGATTTTAGGAAGCCTAAAGCTGAGGATGCCAGGAGGAAGACACAGCATGAGCGTCCTCACCAAGAACATTCTTCCAACCACTCTGAAAAAGCAAAAGGGCCTTAACTCGGCCTGGCAAAGAGGAGGCAAGACCATCGTGGTAGACTTGAGGACAACAGACTATTCTTTATCTTTTGGGGTGCCAGATTAAAGAAAGACACGGGGCACCAGCAGTACCACATCTTACAGAAGCTCCCAGCACAGCACCATGGCAACCAAACTGAGGGCCAATAGCAGGAGCCACTAAAGTGCAGAGCATAGGCTAAGGACCACTGCCCACTGGCTGTGAGCCCTGAGTTATACCAAGCAATACACAGGCCTTCCTGCAACCAACCAGCCCAAGGAGGAAGGAACCATCACTACCCACTCTGATGATGAGGAAACAGGCATGGGAGGTGACCTAAGAAGAGAGATGAAGTCTTTGAGCAGCACCTCAGACCCAGCGTGGTATCCCATGCCCCAGCCACACTTCCATGCCTTCATCTTCTCCAGAATAATAGGATACCTCCAAGGAGGGGATTTTCAATCTTGCTGTTCACTAGTGTTAGCTGAGCTTTTAAATCAGTGCCAGGCAGAGTAGATATGTGATGGATATTTTGTGGAGTGAAGTAAAGAATCAGAAAGCCACAGAGGAGCCAGTAATGAACTGGTCAAGCAATTGCTCCACACATGGCCTTGCAGCTTGAGACTGAGCACTGTCTCCGTGAGACACAGCAGTTGCTCTCTCCGTGTCATTTGGGCCACAATGTGTTTGCCCACTGAGATCCATCTCAGCCCTGCCTGTTCCACACATAAGTCAAGGGGAGGAAGATGACACCTATTAGTCCTAGAGAGGAGTCTATATGAGGAAGACCTGGTCCCATGGCCTGGTTCCCATCACCATCCTGTAGCTCTCTCTGTCTCAGGCTCTCCCAGCAATAAGGTTCATACATAGCAGATCAACCCTTGTCTTCACCAGGTGGAATAAAATCTGTGAAGCACAGTGGGACTTCCATCCTGCTCTGTGCCACAGATCTGAAGTTTCCTTGTAAATATTACAAAATTCAAGTACAGCATCCAGTGAGTACAGAGGCAGTAGTGCATAACACTACAATCCCTCACCAGAGATTGGCTGGGTCATTGCCTGCTTAGATATATCCCAGTGGCCAGGAACATGGGCTCAGATATAGAGAAACACTCCTGACCACAGAGGAGTCTGTTGCTGCCTGCATGGGTCAGACTGACAGGCTCCATCTAGCAAGCTTGTGCGTTGCTCTCTGGTTTGCTGCTTGTGAATTCTTGACATTTTTTAAGCCCTAAATAAGCAAAGTTAACACTGCCCATCTTGGCTGGCACTGCTCAGGGCTGTTTAATGAATAATGGAATCAGATAGTGCTAGTGAGTGAGGCCCCAGAAAGCCCTGAGTTAAACATGTTAAGCCCTACATGTTAAACAGTGTAAGCTTCCTTTCTGATCTGAGTTTACTCTGAAGTCTGTCAACTTAGAGCACGGGAGAGTGAAATGCAATTAAATGTAACACAATGGATTGTAGCACAGCATAGTGTAGCATAGTGTAGAATAATACAGTAATTGTAGGCGTGGTGTATGTAGTACAATATAGTGTAGTAGAGTATTGTACAGTGGAGTATGGTAGAGTGTGGTGTGGTACAGTACAGTTTAGTGTACTATAGTATAGCTTAGTAAAGTATGGTTCAGTATAGTAAAGCATGGAATGACATTGTATAGTATAATATAGTATAGTGTGATATGTATAGCATAATCCAGTAGATTATGAAAGGAGGGTGGAGAATGACAGAATGTGGTGCAGAGAAATTTGGCATAGTGTAGTGTGGTGTGCTTAAAATAGTCTAACACAATGCAGTTCAACACAGTAGAAGCAGGTGTTGTATGGTCTAATATAGTGTAGTCTGATGTAGTATCATGTGGAGTGGAATAATAAAGCATATAGATTATGGCACACACGTCTGCAATATCTCTTAGCTACGGAAGCACCCATGCTATGAATGAAATCAGGTGGTTCCTGGGTTCTTCCCTCTGAGCCTTCACGTGCTTTCACTTTTGCCTCAAGATTTGGCCTCTCTTGGATAATCTGGACCTCACCAGTAGAGATTCAGAAATGAGGTTCTAACCTGATAATACATTGCCTTGACCATAAGCAAAGTCCCTAGAAGGCACAGGGCTGCATGCAAACTCTCAGAGTAAGTTAAGGACAAAGCTGAACCAGCACCAGGTTTCCTGAGTGAGGGCACATGGTTTCTCTGTGAACCTGATAACACAGAACTGAGGAACACCCTCTACCAGACAGGAACATGGAAAGCATGCCCTTGCCCGCGTGAGGACTCAGCCAGTTGCTGGTTGAACCACTGCCCACTGATGGCCATACCTGTGCTGCTTGCTGTGCCTGTAGCTTGTGCTGAAAGAGCTTTCGTCTGAGCCTGGACTCCAGGATGAGTGTCCCCTCCTTGTGCCAGCTTAGATATAAGGCATGACAGGAAATGCAGCTGTCACCTACTGGCTCTCTCTCTCTCTCTCTCTCTCTCTCTCTCTCTTTCTAAGGGACCCTTAGTCTTCAAACTGTGCCTTTCAGTGGTGCACAGCAAACAAACATGCCTCCCTCTGCTTCAGTGCATGCAACCCGGATCAGGGCTACCACTCATAACCACAGCCTCACAGTGAATTTAGGCACAAAGGCGTGACAAGCCAGCTGCCTGCTTCAGCCAGGCCTCAACTATCAAAGTGGATAACATGTGTTTGCTGTCCTAGAAGCTTCCAGCACCAGCAGTCTTTGAGTCTAAAAGAAAGGGAGCAATCCAGTGGCCCACAATCCTTTTCCTGCAAGACAGGGAAAGGAATGTGGCACAATGAGCTCCCATCTCCAAATAGCCTTATATCAACAAACAGTCTTCCTCACCCAAGATACCTTTCTCTTTAGTTTCAGCCACGTGAGAGACACTGGTCATGTACAGCAAGAGCCCCAGAGTTTTTCCTGCTACCTTTCCTATCTGTCCAGATAACCCCATGCCAGGGACAGCTAAGCCTCCTGGCTCCTCACTGAGCCCTCTCCTGTATTTCTTCTCTCCTTACCTCCACCAACACCTTTCCTCCACCCTCTTTCTGGGGCATCTTACCCCCCTGTTCAGAGGAAAGTCACATGGAGACTTTGGCTAGAACAAAGAACATTCACAAGTGCTCAGAAACCCTAAACACTGGGCTTGGCAGCGCCTGCCAGGGAGAACAGAGAATCTTCTTTCTGGGCAGGCAAGATGGAGGAAGCCTTATTAGGTCATCCAGGCTGAGAAGATCCTCAGCCTCACCCTGCTGCTCACAGGCTGGGGGTGGGGCTGTGAGACTCCTGAACTGTTCTTCTCCATTCCTGTTAGCTCCTAGCTCCCCATCATCCCTTTGGAGGAATCCACTCTATTCCAATGACCAACCAAGCCGCCTTATTCTCTTCCAAGCCTGAAGAAGCCCAGGAAATGACTCCACCCCCACTCCCAAATGAATTTGTTCATCCCCATCTTCCCTACCTCCTGACCTCATGCTTCTCCCTAACACTCAGAACAGTTCCCCATCCCATACAGCTTTCTTACTTATCACAGTCTTGTCTGTGTCTCCCACTAACATAAAATTCCTTGACCAAGTATTGGCTCTGTCTGGTTCATGTACATATCTCAAGGACAGCTTCAGTAAATATTTATTGAAAAAATGTCTTACACACTAAGATAACCTTGGAGTTCATAGTCTCTGCCCACACTTCTTACTCTAGCCATGTTTGCACAGAAAACCACCCCATCATGCAGAGATGAGCATGTGACCCCTGCCATTCCTCACCCCTCTCTGGCTTTGCTCTTTGTATCTTCATGGGCCAAGTAGGCTGCTCTAACTTAACCCCGTCCTCAATTTACTCATGCCATGGGCAAACAGATCCCAAAGTCTGTAAATGATTCCCACAACCTGTGAGACAGAGCAAACATCAGCAAGTCAGCGTTGATCTGTACAGCCCAGTAGCTCTGAGAACCCCTGATCTAGTCAGGACCTAGCATCCTACCTCCAAAGTAGATTCTTCCAACCGTCATCATATGGTTTCAATCTAGAATGTTTGCCATAGGCTAGTGCGTTGAATATTTGTTCCCTAGCTGGTTGTCTTTCTTTTTTTAAATATTTTTTTATTACGTATTTTCCTCAATTACATTTCCAATGTTATCCCAAAAGTCCCCCATACCCTCCCCCCCACTCCCCTACCCTCCCATTCCCACTTTTTGGCCCTGGCGTTCCCCTGTACTGGGGCATATAAAGTTTGCAAGTCCAATGAGCCTCTCTTTCCTGTGATGGCCGACTAGGCCATCTTTTGATACATATGCAGCTAGAGACAAGAGCTCCGGGGTACTGGTTAGTTCATAATGTTGTTCAAACTATAGGGTTGCAGATCCCTTTAGTTCCTTGGGTGCTTTCTCTAGCTCCTCCATTGGGGGCCCTGTGATCCATTCAATAGCTGACTGTGAGCATCCACTTCTGTGTTTGCTAGGCCCCGGCATAGTCTCACAAGAGACAGCTATATCTGGGTCCTTTCAGCAAAATCTTGCTAGTGTATGCAATGGCGTCATCATTTGGAGGTTGATTATGGGATGGATCCCTGGATATGCTGGTCATCTTTCTTTAGGAGGTTTTGGAAGGCTGTGTGTTCTTTAGTAGGTTGGTGGACTGGCAGAAGGAGGTTACTAGAGAAGTTTGGGAGCTCCACCTTGGTCCCTGGTCCTGGCCTTTCTACTTTCTAATCCACCAGTGGATGAACAGCCACCATCACATGCTCCACAGCTATGCACTGCAGTACCTCCTTGGCTGTAATGCCTGAAACCATAGACAGAGTTCAATCTGTTTTCCTTTAAGTTGCAACTGTTTGAATATTGATGTCGATTACACAAAAGTAATCCATACCTGTCACCTCCCACCCACCAGAACTGTTTTCTCTGCTAGACTAAGGCCTGGGGGCCTAATAGAACTTGCCATATCACCTCCAGGAGCAGGTGTATTTTCTACGGGCAAGCAGAATCAGAGATTGCATACTTGCTGGAAAACTGCCTATATCAAGGGTACTAAGGGATAGCCAACCAGACAGCCTGGATCTTCTATCTATAAGCCTAATTGTACTTGTTCAAATGTTCATATGTATTTTCTTATCATCAAATAACAACACATCTTTACAGAAAATGCTGCTCTCAAATTATACTTTAAAGAAACAAAAGAAGAGCTAAGGACAGAGTTCAGTAGTAGAACATTTGTCCAGCATGCACAAGACCCAAGGCTTAATCCCTGTAATACACGACACATACAGAGAGAGAGAGAGAGAGACCAAAACATTTAAAGACAGCTCATGAAGCTAGATAATCTTCCATACATTTTATAAATTATTATTTTTCTAGGAAATTCTTCCCCAATTTAAGTTGAAGTCCTTCATGAAATTTAAAATGACTCTTCCAGAGTGAGGCATCATCTAATACCTTTCTCCCGTGATGGCTGTCAGAGTCTCTTTTAAGCATATTTCACATTGAAGACCCTGCACCTCTTCAAACAACCCACAATGACACTGTTCCCAGAGTTACCTTTGCATGAGCCTCCTCTCCTGGACTGGGTAGCTGAGGTTGGAAAGCCTGGTGCTCCAGACCTTGTCTGTCCATCAAGCCTGAGATTGACATGGCTGACCTGTCCCTCAGGAGTCACAGACTGATGTTTGTTCCTAGGTAGTGAAAACTTTAAGTGTTTTAAGAGGTGAAAGCCAGTAAGGGGGGTTTATAAAGTTAGGACTACCCTTGAGAAGTGACTACTGCCCTAGGTCTCAGTGGATCTTAGTGCCCACAGAACACATTCTTACCATAGAGAGCCTGGTCCCTCCCTGCTTTCTCTTGAATCCAGCCAACCATGTTGTGGGGCAGCCACAGAACTCTTGATAGATCCTTACCATTCTGCTTAGACTTATTAGCCAGCCACCAACTTTCACAGTATATGCAGGTGAGCACATATATGTGTCCAGCTGGTCTGCACAGAGAGCTGGACATTTGTCACAGAGTCCAATAATAGTGAAATTCAGTCTTGCTCTCTCATCCAATGCTTTCCCAACACACAGCATGCACACACACACACACACACATGCACGTGCATGACTGTGTATACAAGTTCGTGTACCATGGTTCTTGGGTGACAGTCAGAGGATATCTCTCAGGAGTCAGTCCTCTCCTGCTATCCAATGGGATCCGGGGATCAAGTTCAGACTGCGAGGCCTGCATACAAGTTTCTCTGCCACTATTGGCTGAGCCATCTAGCTGGCCCATGAGTCAGTTATTGATTTATTCTGTGAAGACTGGATCGAGTTTCTGCTCTAGGCCTACTCATAGCTCATCTATTTCTCAAAACACTGCATCTGGCAGTTATAAGATTCTTTCTTGTCTCTATTAGAAAGTCTTATTGAAAAGTTATTTTAAATAAGGGCAGGGGAAAAGTTAGCTAGGAAGTAAAAGTCAATGCAGCCAAGGGTTGGGGAGGTGATTCAGTCCGTAAAGTGCTCGATGAACAAGTATGAGGACCTGAGTTTAGATTCCCTAGGCTCATTTAAAAAACCAGGCGTTGTGACACGTGCCTGCAATCCTGACACTGGGAAGGCTGAGGCAGGAAGATCTCAGGGCCATGCTATTCAACCAGTCTAAGCAAACTGGTGATATTCAGGTTCAGTGAAAGACTATCTTAAAACAATGTAGAGTCTCTATATGCACACACACGAGTGCATGTGTACCCCCTACACCCACACACAGAGATGAGTGCATGTATCCCCCTAACCCACACACAGAGATGAGTGCATGTATCCCCCTAACCCATACACATAGATGAGTGCATGTGTCCCCCTACAGCCACACACAGAGATGAGTGCATGTGTCCCCCTACACCCACACACAGAGATGAGTGCATGTGTCCCCCTACACCCACACACAGAGATGAGTGCATGTGTCCCCCTACACCCACACACAGAGATGAGTGCATGTGTCCCCCTACACCCACACACAGAGATGAGTGCATGTGTCCCCCTACACCCACACACAGAGATGGGTGCATGTGTCCCCCTACACCCACACACAGAGATGAGTGCATGTGTCCCCCTACACCCACACACAGAGATGAGTGCATGTGTCCCCCTACACCCACACACAGAGATGAGTGCATGTGTCCCCCTACACCCACACACAGAGATGGGTGCATGTGTCCCCCTACACCCACACACAGAGATGAGTGCATGTGTCCCCCTACACCCACACACAGAGATGAGTGCATGTATCCCCCTAACCCATACACAGAGATGAGTGCATGTGTCCCCCTACACCCACACACAGAGCAAAGGCATTCATAACTTGTCTTACTGCCACATCTGTAAGCTTCCTTTCAATGTGTGGGTATGAGTCAAGGAAGGCAGAATCAGTCATCTGGAGACAGAGCCAGCAGCATTAGCATAATCGGCTGAGGACTCGGTCCATCTTGGAAGATTCCTTATAGCATATGCGTACCAGAACCATAGCGACATAGAAATATACACAGGGAAAATTAGTCACTTTCTCAGGAAAATCAGACTTGTAAGCACTTGGCATTTCTTCTTCATCCCTGCAGGCCTCCAAATACTCAAGAGTTTTCTCAAGTTTATGGAAATTCTCATGTTTCCTCAGCAAGTGTCCATTTCACAACTGTTAGCATCTTTGCCTAAAGACACAGGCATCAATCGTTATTTGCTCATTCACTGGCAAAGTACCACTTATGACCTCAATCTCCATCTGATTCTCATCAAACATGTGGTTCATGTATAAAGGGAAGCCAAGGCGAGCATTTATAAGGGTATCGCAGACATACCTTAGCAGGTGCCACGTTGTGTATAAAACTAATAGAAGTGTTACTTCCATAAAGTAGCCAGCTGTTACAGCTGCTATGTTTTTTTTTTTTTGAAGTTAAACTATTTAATTAACTAAAGTTTGAAATATTCTTTTTTTTAAGGTATTTTCTTCATTCACATTTCCAATGCTATCCTAAAAGTCCCCCATATCCTCCCTCTGCCCAACTCCCCTACCCACCCACTCCTACTTCTTGGCCCTGGCGTTCCCCTGTACTGAGACATATAAAGTTTGCAAGACCAATGAGCCTCTCTTTCCAATGATGGCTGTACTGGCTATTTTTGTGTCAACTTGACACAGCTGGAGTTATCACAGAGAAAGGAGCTTCAGTTGAGGAAATGCCTCCATGAGATCCAACTGTAAGGCATTTTCTCAATTAGTGATCAAGGGGGAAAGGCCCCTTGTGGGTGGGACCATCCCTGGGCTGGTAGTCTTGGGTTCTATAAGAGAGTAGGCTGAGCAAGCCAGGGCAGGCAAGCCAGTAAAGAACATCCCTCCATGACCTCTGCATCAGCTCCTGCTCCCTGACCTGCTTGAGTTCCAGTCCTGAATTCCTTTGGTGATGAACAGCAGCATGGAAGTGTAAGCCGAATAAACCCTTTCCTCCCCAACTTGCTTCTTGGTCATGATGTTTGTGCAGGAATAGAAACCCTGACTAAGACAATGGCCAACTAGGCTATCTTCTGATACATATGCAGCTAGAGACACGAGCTCCAGGGGGTACTGGTTAGTTCATATTGTTGCCCTATCTATAGGGTTGCAGATTCCTTTAGCTCCTTGGGTACTTTCTCTACCTCCTCCATTGGGATCCCTGTGATCCACCCAATAGCTGACTGTGAGCATCCACTTCTGTGTTTGCTAGGCCCTGGCATAGCCTCACAAGAGACAGCTATATCAGGGTCCTTTCAGCAAAATCTTGCTAGTGTATGCAATGGTGTCAGCGTTTGGAGGCTGATTATGGGACTCACATGATATGTACTCACTGATAAGTGGATATTAGCCCAGAAACTTAGAATACCCAAGATACAAGATACAATTTGCAAAACACATGAAACTCAAGAAGAACGAAGACCAACATGTAGACACTTTACCCCTTCTTAGAATTGGGAACAAAACACCCATGGAAGGAGTTGAACAAAAGTTTGGAGCTGGGACAAAATGATGGACCATCTAGAGACTGCTGCTATGGGTTTTATGGAGAGGTATGTATAAGAAGTAAGTCCCTGGGCCATCTCAACATCTTGTCAGCTATCAGTAGGAGATGCTGAACAGTGTGGATGTTGAAACATCTAAAACATCCCAATCCAGGAAAATAGTAAGGCCCTGGGCTCTCTGCACACCTGAACATATGGAAAGTGAGTTAATTTTATTCCAGTTATATTGCAGGCAAATGAGAGTTTGTTGTTGCCAATGTGAAAAGCCAGAACCTCATCCAGACACAACAAAGCTATTGATTTATTATAAATTTTCCATATGAAAAGGGGAAAGTAATCTAATTCTGGGAGCAGAGCCATTCCTTCGTTACTGTCAGAGCAGTAGACAGCTGCCTTAAAGGTCTAATTTCATGAGCTGCAGTCTGTCACGGTGCTTAAAATTTCCACTGTTAGGAATTCTCCACTGTATCCAGTCACTCTATCTCCATGGGTTCCAAAACATCCTCTGCAGCTTCCCAACATGGACATATTCAGGGATGGGATGCTAACTACTATACAAGATGTTGATTCTAGAAAATTCTTCCCCAATTTGAGTTGAAGTCCTTCATGAAATTTAAAATGACTCTTCCAGAGTGAGGCATCATCTAATACCTTTCTCCCGTGATGGCTGTCAGAGTCTCTTTTAAGCATATTTCACATTGAAGACCCTGCACCTTTTCAAACAACCCACAATGACACTGTTCCCAGAGTTACCTTTGCATGAGCCTCCTCTCCTGGACTGGGTAGCTGAGGTTGGAAGGCCTGGTGCTCCAGACCTTGTCTGTCCATCAAGCCTGAGATTGACATGGCTGACCTGTCCCTCAGGAGTCACAGACTGATGTTTGTTCCTAGGTAGTGAAAACTTTAAGTGTTTTAAGAGGTGAAAGCCAGTAAGGGGGGTTTATAAAGTTAGGACTACCCTTGAGAAGTGACTACTGCCCTAGGTCTCAGTGGATCTTAGTGCCCACAGAACACATTCTTACCATAGAGAGCCTGGTCCCTCCCTGCTTTCTCTTGAATCCAGCCAACCATGTTGTGGGGCAGCCACAGAACTCTTGATAGATCCTTACCATTCTGCTTGGACTTATTAGCCAGCCACCAGCATTACCAGCAAGTGAACCTTTTTTCTTTATCCATCATCTAGCTTCAGGTGTTCTGTTATAGAAACAGAGAAAGTCATATTAAGGCAGAGATGCCAAGAGCTTCATAGATTTATTTGATTTCTTTTTTTTTTTCAGTGTGTTCTGTGATAGTATTTGCAGTTTGAGATAACTATATTGTAAGATCTTATAGATATTAGAGCTGACTAAGCACCCTTGAATTTTCAGTGTTTGGATTCTTAATCAGCCAAGTCTCTTGCACCCTACTTGCATATGCATTATATGTCCAATTAATCTCAATTCTTTATTATATACTCTGCCACCACCCTTGTAAATGTGGAAGTCTTCCTTGCAAGATTCCCATTATTTATAAATGATAAGTTCCTTATAATTTCACAATCCAGCTCAAATGTGAGATAAGGAACTCAGATAGAGACCACATCCAGTGATCCCAGAGATCTATAGCCAGACACAAATACACGTTCAGCTGCTCGCTAACTCCTGGCCTGGTTCTTTGTATTACTCTCAGAACATACAGTAGAGGGTTTTCTTTCCTCGTTTTCCCTCCTTCTCTCCTCCCCTCCCTTCCTTTTCAGAGTCTCTGTAGAATTTTAATGGGATGCGGAGCCTGAGCTTGCTCTCACCAGCCTTTCCACCTCCCTGCCTATTCCTTCTTCATAGCTTTGATGCTCTTCTGACTGAACAACCAGATTATTCTACTTTATGGAGCTTTCTGGAGTAGGAGCCCATTTTCTATCGCCCAGAGCAAACCTTCTCCACCCCTCCCTGGCTGGTTTTCTTCCCAATGGGACCACCAAAGCCATTTCAGCTAGTGCTTTTCACAAACTTCACCTTACCTAAGGCCATCCAGCTAGCTCTTGTTAGGCCCTGCTGGTTTTCATCTCCCTCCTTTGTCTACCTCTCTCAGCTCTTCAGATGTGGACTTCATGGAAAGACTACCACACAGCCACATCACTTGCTGTGGAATTGCTCCTGTTGGGAAGATGCCACTCACACAGGTTGTGCTGGACAGTCTCACCCTAGATCCAAGCATGAAGTAGCTTGAAGTAGTGGAGACTTAGCTTTGACAAAAGAAAAGTGTGCCTTTTGCCACAGGCCCCCAGAATACCCTTCCTAGTAAGCAGTTCATTGCTTCCCTCTGGGTGTTAGTCACTGTGTGGTTTAATAGTGTGATCTGTGGTTGGGCTCTGGGACACACCATGTCAGTTTCAACCTATGGAGGCATTAGGTGAATCCTCTGTAAGAGGCTGGAGAACAAAGTTAATTCACATGGGTGCTGTGTGACAGAAGCTCAGGAAAACTGTAGATAGCTTCAGAGCCTTCCCCAGAGTGACATGATTTTGTGTGTGTGTGTGTGTGTGTGTGTTGTCATGGCTAGAAGGAAGAAATTGCATGGGAGACATTGATTTTATTTTATAAATTTCATCTGTTCAAAAAAATGTGTAACTGTAAGGATTGTACTTTGTGAGTTTTGGGGGTCATTCTAGGGAGTTACTCAAACAGAGGGTGATGCCGGCAACCCTGAACCATTGTTATCTGAACTAAGGAAATTTTGTGCTCTCTAGCTCTTGGCCAGGTCCCCTTGGTTTAAGAGATAAATGCCTACCTTGTTTAGTTTTAGCTCTCTTCTTGAAATAAGTCCCCAGCAATAAAAGGGTGTACATCTCATACTTCTGATGACACTCATAGGGGTACAGGTGGGCAGAGCTTGAATATATGTGCTAGCATACACACACAAACTGAGCAAAGCCAAGGTCCCAGGCACCAGCCATGAGCAGAAGGAGAGGCCTGCAGGCAAAGCCAGGAGTCTCTAGGCTGGATTCCAGTGTTGAAAACCCAAGAGGTGAGAATTCCACATCTGAACCCAGACCTCAGGGTCTCTATTAAGGTATACTTTTTTCAAAGCAGCAAGAGAGAACATATTTAATTTAATTTAGCAGGATGTTTGCCTGACTTAGGCCTGTAAGTATCTAGACACATGGTATGCAGGGCTGTCTCTGTCCTCTTGCCTCGGGCCTAGCACTGTCAGGTGTGCGTTTGTGGCGTTGTAAGAATTTTGATTTTAGAAGCTCCTGCTGGCTGTTGTTGAGACAGGCAGCTAAAGCTTAACAGAGCACTGCTACTCCATTTTCTCAGGCTACCTCAAAAGAGTCTGCCAAAGTGGAATGCTATTTGTTTTACTTTCTCCTGAGATTTTGAGGGCTAAGAATTAGTAAACACTCCTCAGTCTCATATTCTGGAGTGAGACATTAGACCTTTGCTTCAAGTTACATAATGAGACAGACCCAAATTTAAAGCTGCAGAACAAGGCATTTTTCAAAAATGTAGCTTAGAAATGTGTGCAGTGGGCAGAGGAAGTGGCTCGCCAGCACTTGTGTCTAGGGTCTCAGCTGGGATACCACCCAGCTTGGGTCTGGCTAGGATGGCTGTTGTCCTCTTAGTGGCTTTGTTCTTCAACTGTCCCTCTCACAACATGGAGAGGCAGAAGTGAGGGTGAGCGAGAGGAAGAAGGAGAAGGAGAAGGAGAGGGAGAGGGAGAGGGAGAGGGAGAGGGAGAGGGAGAGGGAGAGGGACAGGGACAGGGACAGGGACAGGGACAGGGACAGGGACAGGGACAGGGAGAGGGAGAGGGAGAGGGTGAGGGTGAGGGTGAGGATAAGATAATCTTGAGCCAGTATGGCATCACTCTGAACTGCCCAGCAGCCTGAGAGCTGTCAGGTTAGAAACAGCTCTGGGAAGGTATAGAAATACAGAGGTTCTTCTCACATGCTTTTCCCTCAGGTTCAGCAGGAAGGTCTTCAAGGAGACACCATGGTCTGATCCATTGTCCCAACTTGGATTTTGGCTCTCCTGAAAAACATAGCTTGTGGCATTTGTCTCCCAGCCACTGCCATCAAAGCTAAGGAGAACCAGGCTGTTGACCATACATGTTCCTAGAGGCACAACAACAAAGAGATGGCGCCTGGTGATCAGGCACTTACCATGTGGCTCTGCGTGCTGTGGGGTCCTTTTCTATGACAATGATGTCCTCTCATTTTCTAGCCCCACCAGGTTTTGGTATTTTGTACCTAGAAACAGAGCTCTGGATTGTATTTTTAAAATTTAGACCTTAAAATCTTCTCCCAATATTTTCCCCTAGCTCTTTTGTCTATAGTGGAGCATCAACATGCTGTGCACACTGTGGCCAGGAAAGGTGATAGCATAGTCTTCATGGGCATGCAGTATTCAGTGTGCTTGTGCACAGACTTCTACAGGTGGACAAGCACCCACCCACACATTGAGAGCTCCTGCATCTGGGCAGCTGTGTCTGTAGTGACTCCTGCATGCAGATAGGCTTCCTCTATCTGCATGTGGGCAGTCTATATCCACACAAGGACAGGGCCCCCATACTTCTGCTCATGGATAGGTTCCATCTGCATGTGTGCACTCTCTGTCTGCACTCAGGATCTACATGTGGACAGACATTCCCAGGCCTGTTCTTGCTTACTCATTTGGGGGCTGCTCAGCCAATGGCAGAAAATGGGTCCAGGCTGTAAAGACTGAGTAAGAGGGACAGATGGGGATGCCTAGCCTCTAGACACAGGAAGTGAAGGCCATGCAGTCCCATGTCTCAGGCCTCCATGAGGCAAGTGAGTCAGAGAGCAGTAAGGTAGGGAGCTCAGTGACAAAAGTGACACAGGTTGGTATCTTCCCACTAATGTGTGATCCAGACCCATTCCCACCAGCATCTTTTCTCACTGAGGTTTCTCTCTATGCTTATGATGTATAGAATGGTATCCTCTGTGGGGCCTTTGAGCCTTATCAAGCTGAGTAGTGTATGGCTGGACAGAGAATGGCTTTTTTTCCAGAGGGAAGCAAAGAAGATTTTGAATTTGCATTTAGATTTCAAAGGAGCATCTGTGAATGGTTGTTTATGCTTCCTGCCTGAATCTAAGCTTTTTTGAGCTTCTTCTCTTATCTCCCTCCATGTGGAATTTTCCAGGAAGTCAGTTTTAAGTGGATCCCAAAGTGGTCCACCATGGCCACAAGAAATAAACTTTGAGCCTTAACTTGAGTCACTTGCTGTGATGTTCACCAGTTGGTGTAAGTGAGGTGCATGGATCTAAATGTCAAGTTGTAAGCATCTTTCCCTGATGCTGCCACAGCTGAGGGTACAGACTCACTCTCCAGGTGTCAATCCTGTTAAACATGTGATAACCAACCTTATTGAGAACAAGCCACCCAGGGAGCATCAGCCAATGCCACAGCACCACCAACCTCCCTGGAAATGCCCTATCGCTATGAAGCAAAGACAAACCACCTTTGCCAAGGCCAGCCAGATCAATTAGTATCATAATATGTGGGAAGCCACATGTGCCGTTGCAGAGTGGCGCTGGCTACCACTGGCCACTGCCCATGATTATGGGTAAACAACCAGTGTGCGCATGTGCATAAGAGGTTTTTGCCAAGTCACTGCCTGGCCCGACGCATATTAATGAGGTACTGGTAGCATAACCAATCAGGTATGGACACATCACTCCTAGGCCTATATAAGCAGCACCATTTCTGGGCTCAGGGTCTTTCGCCTATGCAATCAATGCTCTCCCAATAAATGTGTGCAGAAGGATCCTATTGTGGCATCGTTCTTGCTGGCGAGACGGGCGCTCACAAATGGTGCCGAAACCCAGGACGAGAAACATCTTCAGGCACGAGCGAAGACCCCCTGCTACAGGGAGGATTCAGAACTGCATCGCGGGGAAGGAGCGGTTAATAAAGTGTTCCCATAAAACAGACTGCTGAGAAGGATCTGGCGTGGATTCAGAACTCTTCAGCTGGGGAACGGTGGTAATGAAGTGTTCCCCCAACACAGACTGTTGAGAAGGATTCAACTGCGTGGATTCAGAACTCTTCAGCTGGGGCACAGGGGTACCGGTAAGTGAAAGGAAATTACTGTGAGTCTCTGAGAGGTATGCTTTCTTACGCAGTAGGTCCAGTAATTGTCGTTGGGGTTGTGTTGCTTGCTTTCTTTCTTAGCCTTGATATTATGTTATTGCCTTAATTTTTCATCACCCTGGACACGCGTGTATCTGCTGGGGGTATCTCGGCAGACACATAAGATCATAAAGCAAGTGTAGATAAACTCGTGGATCGACCTTGGGCCAAGAACCTCACGTAGATAGGTGAGTACCTCAAGGACGCTTTAGTCCAGGACAAGTATGGGTACTGGCCAGTCTACGGCGTTAGTGGGGCCAATGCAGGCCTTGCTCAAAGAACGAGGTTTAAAGAGTCTTGCCCATTGGTTTACCCCCACTGGTTCGCTGACGCTACCTAGTTGGGAAAAGTTAAGGAAAGATATAGCGAGAGAGGAGGCAGAAGGAAAAGTGAGAGCAGGAACAAGGCCGTTATGGAAGCTGACTAAGGCCAGTCTATCCAGGACAAGAAATGTGAGCTAGCTGTTAAGGAAGGGCAACGACTTTTGCAGGAGCACCAGGGAAGCATATCAGAAACAGGGAGAAATGAAAAAGAAGGCGTGCGCAGAAAAATAAAAAAATAAATAAAAAGAAAATGAAAATAAGCTATTTCAGAGCTCTCCTAGGGACAGAAGAAAAACGGGAGACGTCCTGCTCTGGCTCCTATGGAGATATTTTTAGCTTCGGATAGGATATCTGTGTCCCTTTGAGACACCAAGTTTTATTCCCTGTCTGTCTATTGTCTGTTTTTGGTGCACCAAATTGTCCATATGTCTGCCAATTCATGTTTGTTTTTGTTTTGTTGTTTGAATGGTTGTTCTGTGTTTCATGTTGAAAAAATATAATTGGTTAAAACTTTATCTGCTGGCTGTCCATCCTTTAACTTGTTTAAAAAGCAGCCTCAATTTGCATAGCAGAAAGTGATAAAAGCACTGTGGCTGGGAGTCAGGTACAGCTGAAAAAGCCCTGCTGAGGGCCAATTGCAAATGGAGCTCTTAAAGGGGCAGGCAGCCGCATATAGACGGACCTTCTGTTCGGAGATTTGGAGAGAGATTAGATTCTCCTTGCTGGGATGTCCTATTTTCACTGACCAAGCAGGGAAGAGATATCATGAGCCTCTAGATTTCAAAGCAATTGGGAATTTGGCTGAGTCCGTGTGGACATACAGCTTAATTGCCTCCTATATTGTGGCTCAAGTAGGAGGCCTTGAATAGACACTGCATGATGCTGTCCGATTGGGCAGGCTTGGTAAAGGCATGCCTTTCACCTGGGAAGTATTTAGATTGGAAAGCCTTCTTTATTGAATTTACAAATGAACAGGCGGTGGCTAAAGTTGCTGTAGGAAATCCAGCATGGGATAGGGATATGCTGCTTGGTCAAGGTCGCTTTGCACAACAACAGACAGTATATCCAGTGCAGGTGTTTGAGCAGGTGAATCAGATTGGGTGTGGAAATCATTGCCCACCGGTGTTGACAGTGTTGTAGAACTCCAGGAGACAATGAGGCACTGAATCAAGTAAGAGGAGCGCTCTCAATTGGTTTGGGCAAGAGGGTCTGTTTGTTTCCTCAGGATCATCGACAACAGCTGCAGGTCCTGGAGCAGCTGACCAGAGCAATTCAGGGCAGGTGGAGCTGTGAGGACATGGATGTTCCTGTGGCTGGAGGTGCTCCTGCTAGTGAAAACTGAAGAGCTCTGAGTTCCTGAAACCATGCCGTTGACGCATTCGGGTGTTTCCTCGATTCTTTACATCTAATGCCAGATTTTAAGCCTTAATGGAACTCAAATAGAATCCATCATTGTTGGCAATTTTACCTCTTGGCTTACCTCTGCTCTTTCTTACTTTAAGGAATGGGTGAGAGTGATTTTGTTTGGTGCTGCCATATGCTGTGGACTGGTGTTCATGCTCTGGTTGGTATGCGAATTCAAAACCCAACAAAAACGTGACAAGGTGATTATAACTCAGGCACTTTTAGCTATTGAAAACGGTGCCTCCCCTGAAGTTTGGTTATCTATGCTCAAGAATTAGTCAGCATCTGAGTTCTCTGCTCTTGCACCCCACGGATTTATAGATCCATTACACTGGGAGGAGAGAGACTCGGCAATCATTGATCAGCCCTTGCACATCGCTGAGGTTTCCTCATTGCACAAGATAGGGTGATCATGATTTCCCCACTAATTCATTTTTTGGCTGGCCTCTTTTGTAGAGTTCGCCCTAGGTCATTTAGCAGTTATTGTCACACAGCACTGTGGTATCCAGAGACGAGCAACTTTCCTCATGCGCAGACCAACCTAAGACACAGGGCCTGGTGGCGATAGGGTTACCCTATGACAGGTAAGGCTGTGACATTAGAGGAACGACCTAAAACAGGAGCCACGGCGGATGGACATAATTGCACAGGCCTAGACCAGCCTCATTTTATTAAAACAAAAAGGGGGAGATGTGGGAAGCCACATGTGCCATTGCAGAGTGGCGCTGGCTATCACTGGCCACTGCCCATGATTATGGGTAAACAACCAATGTGCGCATGTGCATAAGAGGTTTTTGCCAAGTCACTGCCTGGCCTGACGCATATTAATGAGGTACTGGTAGCATAACCAATCAGGTATGGACACATCACTCCTAGGCCTATATAAGCAGCACCATTTCTGGTCTCAGGGTCTTTCACCTATGCAATCAATGCTCTCCCAATAAATGTGTGCAGAAGGATCCTATTGTGGCGTCGTTCTTGCTGGCGAGACGGGCGCTCACAATAATACAGTGTTAAGGCAATGGATACTAGTGACCTTCAGGGTGGTGTTTCATTTGACTTTAGTAATATTGTCTCACTATCCACTGTTGAATCACAATTAATTAGCTGTTTTGTTAATCAAATAAATGTTAAGAAAGGTAAATAGGCAGAGTAGGATATGTGATGGTTAGTTTTAAATGCCAATTTGCCACAACTCAGAATCAGAACA
Organism: Mus caroli; assembly: GCF_978045245.1. Classification (NCBI taxonomy): domain Eukaryota; kingdom Metazoa; phylum Chordata; class Mammalia; order Rodentia; family Muridae; genus Mus; species Mus caroli. The sequence continues at coordinate 1,832,354 of NW_028227274.1, forward strand.
GACATGGGGAATTACTTGAATCAGGTTTGCCTATAAGTATGTCTTATGTTCCTATTGTTGACCCAGCCCGCTGTGGACAACCATTCCCCAGGTAAGTGGGTAGTGTGACAAGTACCCTTCCTGTTGCTTCCTGGAGCTGCTGGGAATTTAAAGAGACAGGGAACTGAAGGGATGTCCTGCTTCTGTTAAATGGATCACAGGGCACCATTCTTGCCTAGGCACTGGCTGGGAGGGGAACAGAAAGTCACAATATGAGGAACTTTGTGGAAAGATGCAATAGTGTCTCTGACAATAATTTTTTTCCCAGTGGCTGAGTATATTCACACAAGAGCAGGCATGGCAGCCAGAACTCTTCTTACAGTAGAAATTGACTCCATATAGGACACCAGCTTTGAAGATGCTCTGGAAGGCATGGGCAACAGGTCAACCTCATCCATATCTTCCTTTGAAATGAGGATTTCATATGTTCCAGCTCATGTGTCCTGTGTGTTTAGAATTGAGAGATACAAGAATCCCAAGGTTAACCAATGACAATGGCAGCTCAGAGTCATCATGTTTTGATGGCAAGCAACACAAAACATGAAGTCCACTCACCATGAAAGAAACTCATTGCAAGTAACTGCTAGAACATGTGGAATTTTAGAAGCAGACCATTCTTGGGGCTTGAGAAAGTGGAAAAGGTTTATCCAAATACAGCCATTTAGATGGGTAAATCACCAATGGCTCTCTGTCTTTTCAGTAATGTTCTTCCCAGATACAAGGAGAGTTTGTACCCCAGAGATGAGCCTAAGTTCTGAAGAGCTCACTGATTAGCTATGTCAAAGATATCCCTTAGCTAGAAAGACCCAATGCTATGAATAGTGGCCTCATACAGGAGAAATGATACTGCCTACTGCCTGCAAGTCAGAATGCTATTCCTAAAGAAGGTATAATACATGTTGGGAAACACAAGAAGAGTGACCTTGTTCCACCTAGTCCAGACTCTCTCTGCTTGGTTTGGATGTGCTCTGTCCCCTGGAAGTTCATGAATTAGGTACTTGGGCTCCTGTGTAGCCTTGTCAAGTGGCAGTAGGACATATAAGAGGTAAGGCCTTATAGGAAATTGTTAATGGAGACACTATCCTCAGAATGAATTAATGTAGGGTCATGACACCCTAATTGGGTCTTACAAGTCATTCTCTGTGACTTCCTGCCTCATTATGTGATCTCTCTGTCTCGCATGTACTCTCACCAATGAGATGTCATCTACCACAGGGACTTCACTAGAACCGAGCAGAAGCATTGATCCTCCAGGATTGTGAGCTAAATGAATCCCTTCTTTAACAAAGTACTCAGCCTCAGGTATTTCATTATAGTAATGGAAAGTAAGCTAACCTAAAGGGTTCTGTACTCCTGCAAGACTCTGTATCCACAGCAGAATTACCCTAATCTGCTGGACAGATGCTTCTATGGAGAACATCTGAGACAATAGATAGAGAGAGCTTGTCCTCTGAGCCAAGGGTGGAGCCAGCTGGAAAAAGGCCTTCCAGTCCAGAGGAGGCTGGGGTTCCACAATTATTTATTACCTCCTGGCCTGCTTTTTATAGGACATTTTTGCCTGGGCCATGGATTTGATAACAAAGGCAATAAAGTGGGGTAAATGTGATTTAGTAGAACAATATGGCAGGATGATGTCATCTGTGTAGTAAACAAGGGAGCTTTGGGGTCATAAATAGTCTTTTTACAGCGACTGTGAGTGGGTCTGAGAGCAGATGCGTAGTAAACAGGATCACTTTATAGAAATTCCTTTCCTTTCCAAAGGATGGGAAAACCACATGTGACCTGCTCTTCTGGGCTTCATTTTGTGGTTTTTGTTGGGTTCATTTAACTCCTCTTTGGTCACCTAGTAGAGTAGGCTTTGTTAAGCATTGCCTGTTTTTGTGCACTCCAACTATTAGGCATTGGAGACGGCTCAGCTAGTACTCCTTCCTGCAAGTTGTCCTTTGACTTCCATGTGTATGCTATGGCAATGTCATGCATGAACATGCTCATGCACATAAACACACACACACAGTAATAAATGCAATTAAACATTTTTTGAAGGCATGGTCCAAGAAATATGAGTCATTTAGTTAGTTCCATTTCTAAGGCTGCTATGTCTGTGAGTCTAAATTTCACATCCCTTGCAGGCTCTGCTCTCTTCACACTGTCTTCAGTCTTTGGCTTAACAAACCCAGAGCCATTCTTATCTGGGTCTTTTGGTCCTTTGGGCATTTTTGTCACAGTAACAGAAAACTGACCAATACATATGACTGTTCCCATTTGACAGCTAAAGAAGCCAAAACTCAAAAGGCATAATTTGAGCATAAGATTTCACAGCTCGTAGGCAGTTGAGTTGGCATACTCGGTCCACTGTCCCTGAGTCCCATCCCCATCCATGACCCTCTCAACATGCCCGCCTCCCTGCTGGCAGGTGCTTCTTCCTTGTTTCCCAGGAACACTTGGTAAACCCCTTCTCTCATCTTTTGCTAAACAAAAAGAGAATGTTTGTTATTTCTGATGGAAACTGGCTCCTCTGTAGCAAGGAGAGCAGCAGCCATGGCTTGGCTCTGTAGAGTTGGGCTTTTACCCACTCCCGATTCCTGCCAGCAGATAAATGAGTGAAAGGTCACAGATTGAACCATCAGCAGCTCTCATTACAGTTGCAGGGCCCCATAGGCCCATCCTGGTCTCACCTGAATCCTTTGATTAAGGAAGCAACTAGAATTTACATCTGCTGAATTTACAGCCCTTTCCTCAGCCCTCAGCTTTCCCATGGTGTAATAGTATTTTACCTCTATATCACATTTCAATTTATCCAGCAACCTCGGATACAATTAACACAGCACTAATCTGTTGTTCCAGACAGACTGGCAGAAGTCCACTGGACAAGTTCAAGAGGCTGGAGAGACTGCCTCTGGAACCTCATCTTGACAGCACTGTCTGTCCCAGTCATTAACCTTAATTTTTGTTAGTAGGCAGAAAAATCATAGCACAGCTTAGATCTGTTTTAGACTAGGGGACAAGAGAAAAAGAGTCTAGGGGTAGGCTAAGATGGGAGGCAAAGAGGAGTTATTCGCTTTCCTGTGCTCAGATGACAGAACCAGGGGGCAGTGCAGAACAGCCCTGCAAGCAGAACATCCTGCTTCCCCAGAACCCCAAGCACATACTACCCTGGGCTTGCTCAGAAGGACGAAGGCCAGTGTCAGAATGGTGTCTGAGGACAGCTTGTGTCGGCACTGCTGGAACCTCCCAACTGTGACTTGGGCTTGGAATTGAAGTCCTGTTTTCCACTGCTCCCTGCCAGAGCCCCTCAATTACAATCCCAGACAGCCCTGTGGAGGCAGCCCTGGACTGCCTGTGAAGAGCTGGCTGGCAGGAGCTGATTTCATGGGGCTTTAGAGATGCAAGCCAGCAGAGCAGAGGACCAGACTGCTGCCTTCTTTCTTTCTTTTTTCTTTTTTTCTTTCTTTCTTCTTTTTTTTTTTTTTGTTCTTGGCAGCTGTACTGAGCTCTGAACTACTTTCCAGATGGACTCCCTCTCCTCGTGGTTTCTTAGGGCCACCCAGTCTTGTGTCAGGTGCAGGGTGAAGAAGATGTAGAGCCAGTTTGGTGGACCTCCTGAGGAGGGACCTGCAGGCCTGCATCCTGATCAATCCAGATAGCCAAGTCAGGCAAAACTGCAAGCATAGTGGAGGAGCCGTCACAGCACTGGATTCAAACACTTTACACTTAGATAATGGTTCAGCAGGTGTGAGGATCTGAGTTCAGCTCTGCACATAAGCTGCATGGAGTAGCACCTGTCTGTAATCCCATTGGTCCTGTAGTGAGAGGGAGGCAGAGACAAGAGAATCCCCCAAAATTCATAGACTAGCTAGCCTGCAGAACACAACTGCCAACAAGAGACCTTGTTTCAGACGGGTGAAAGGCAAGAGTTGATATTCAAAATTATCTTTTGATGTCCCCCTACACACAGAGAAAGACAGACAGGGAGAGGGGGATGGGGACTGAGAGGGAGAGGGAGGAGGCAGAACATATCTTTGCATGCTTGCTTTTCATAAAATCATTCTCAAAAGAAATTACTGGGTAGTAAGAGATGACCTCAAACTACCTAGTGGAAAGTTATTCCACTTTCAATTTCAGACAGCTGTATCATGCACAGGGACTGACAGCGAATCACCCAACAGCAACTCCCAGCAATTTCCAACCTTTCCTATTCCAATTGGACTTTATTGTTGTTATAATTTGCATATCTAATATCAGCAATGAGAGATATTAGCTGTGTGGTATCCTCTTGAGAGTAGTCTGCCTTCAGCCCCTTCTTATCTTCCTCTTATTGGTTTATAGCCACTAATGTGGGGGCGTGTGTGTTCACTTGTGCACATGTGTGTAAAAGAGAGACACAGACAAACAGAGACAGAGGCAGAGGCAGAGGCAGAGGCAGAGGCAGAGGCAGAGGCACAGGCAGAGGCACAGGCACAGGCACAGGCACAGGCACAGGCACAGGCACAGGCACAGGCACAGGCACAGGCACAGGCATAGGCACAGGCACAGAGGAGAGAGAGCTTTCACTTTATTTTCTCCCAAAGATCACCACAACACTCTATAAGTTTGCTTCAGTGTCCACGGCTTTCCTCCCTTCCTTCTTCCTCGTTTTCTTACTTTCTCTCTCTCTAGTTAAACCTTCTGCCTGTTCCACCTTCATGTACTCAGCTATGGTGGCCTGGGTCCAAGATACCCACTGAGGCTCCCATGATGCCACTACACTCTCCTCCCCACCCCCTGGGGTTTCTGTTTCCTGCCTTGTTTTCTCCATTCCTCCCCTCACACCTGCAACTCCCTCAAAGTGTCAATCATTCTGTGCCTTAACTCAGAGCCAGTGCTGCGAGGCCATGCCCACTGTGCCCACCCGCTCCCATTTGCACTGGGCTGCCAGACTTTGCAGCAGTTACCACACTTGCTTCTTTCTCTCTCACCAGAAGTCCTGTCCCCTCTCTCCTGGATCTTTCTCCCACTTCCCCCTCTACTCCCACCTAGGACACATCCACCTTTAAAGAACCTGCACATGTCTATCTGCTTTCATCTGTGACTTCTACAAAAAGCCCCCAGCGGTTCTTCTGCCTCCCTTCCTTCCCTCTCTTTCCCCCTTTCCTCTCTCTCCAGCCACTCAACTCAGCCTCCCTCCTGCATCACCAGCATCCTGCACCCCACAATCTCCATCATCCTGGCCAAATCTATTGCTCACCTTGGCAGGACTCAGACTCCTAGCTGCTCTCTATGGTTCATCTCCACTCCATAAAGTCGAACTTATACCTCAACACTGGGCTATATTCCTCATGTGGTCACCTCCCATACTTCCAATGGCTCCTTGAAAGTCTTTCTGGTGTTTTTGTTCCTTTTCCTGTTGCTAAGCCTGAGATGTCCCAGGTTTCATTCCTGTGTCTCTTGAACTTTCATCTGAACATGTCAGGGCAGCTAGCTAATCTGAAACACTCTATGTCATCATGGCTTCTGATTTCCCTCTAGTCTTAATATCTTCCTGGAATTCAGAAGCACATATTCAGCTCTCTGTGCATGTCTACTTGTGATCCCTAACAAGAATCACTGTGGTCAAGGGCAGGTTCACTGTCTGCAATTGTCTGACTTGTGCACTGCACCACAGCAGGCAGCCAAGAGGACCAGAGGGTGTGAAATCTGGCCATTGTTGAGTTGGCCAGGCTCTAGGAGCAGGGCTTCATTCACACTACCAAGGAATCTTTTCTCTAAAGGAAGTGTCTGTTCTCGTTTCCAGAAATATATCTTAATGGTTTGTTGTGGCCCTGGCTAAGTGTAACTCTCAATGTGCCCCTAAACCTACTACAACTAGTGTATGATACTATTCCATTGAGAAGTAATAGGGGAGTGAGGAACCAAGATGTTGGGAAGAAGGAAGCAGGAAGAGAGGGGAAGGGAGAGGAAGAGAGGGGAAGAGAGGGAGGAAATCTCCCTTCTTGGTATGTTTGATTATCTGCCATAACCACCAGAGGCTTCCTCCACCTTCTTCCCCTTCTGTCACACCGATGGTCTAAGGGGCATTGTCTCTGGTCCCACATGCCTCCTAAGCACTGCCTCCCTCCTCCTTGCACCCAGGGTGTTTCCTGAGATGTGCACAATCTCACCTCCACCTCCTTAGGAACCCTGAGTCTTCCCTCAGCCAGAGCTACTCTGCCTCCAGATCTCACATTTTATTTCGTTCCTGTTGCTTTTGTTGGGTTGCTTTTGCTATTGCTTTGACACAGGGTGGTACATAGTCTAGGCTGCTCTCCACATTACAAGGTAGCCAAGGATAATCTTGAGCTCCTCATCCTCTGGCCTGCACTGCATGAGTTGTGGGATTACAGTTGTGTCTTCCTTGGCCAAGCCTTCCTACTTTGTCATCCATCATACAGGAACCTCCAATCTGAGTTCCAACTCTTCCTGTCTTGGACTCAACAGCTCTCTGCTGTCACAGGACCATATTTGTTGTTGTTGTTGTTTGTTTATATGTTTGTTTTGTTTGCTTTTTTTCCCTTCTGCTTTTCCCAATTTCCACATAGCCACCTCAATCCTAACACTATAGTCTAATTAATGTTTATAATATTTTCTCCAGAAATAGTTTCCTTATCAAACTAGCCAAAACTATGTTTCGTTTCATTTCTCATTTTATCTTCTTTATTGCATCTGTTACCTCTTGAAATTACCACATCTACTGTTTTAGTGACTTTTTAATTCTGTGACAAAAGACCGTGACCAAGACAACTTATAAAAGAAAGCATTTAATAGGACTTGTGGTTTCAGAGGGTTAGAGTCTATAGTGGTGGCAGAAAGGCGTAGCAGCAGAGACATCTGAAAGCTCACCTTGTGGTGCACAAGTGGGAGACAGAGAGGTAACACTGGGAATGGAAGGAGGCTTTTGAAAACTCAAAGCCTGCTCATGTAACATATCTCCAACAAGGCCACATCTCATAATCCTTCATAAACAGTTCCACCAAATAGGGACAAAGCATTTAGATACATGAGCTGACGAGGGCCATTCTCATTCAAACCATCACGTCTACTTCTTCGCTTCTTTTAGTAACACCAGCATCTCTCTAGCCCATCAGTTCTGGGATCTGCCAGTTCTCTGGTCAAGTTCTGCTTCCTGGCAGTGCTGGGATACAGTAGGTGCTCTGTGAGTTAGTGATCAAGTGACCCAGAAGTACCATTAGGAAAGATCACCAGCAGACAGAAGAGAGGAGAAAGGAACAGGAAGCAAGAGAAGGGAGAGGCAAGAAATAACAATGGCATCCAGAGGCAGGAGGGAAAGCAGGCCAGGGAGGGGAGGTCTGGCAGACAGCAGACCCTGGATTGGGGGGGGGGGGGCGGGCGGGGGGCGGGAGATTGTGCTTGGCAGTAGGGGGAGCAAGTAGCTCTGACAGTGGCCTTGCCTCCTGTGTTTACCAGGCTCCATGCCACCAGCCCAGTCCCCTCTTAGGAGTTGCAGGTTGATAGCCCTGAGATGTAGATGAGCTGATGGCTGTGAGATGTAAATAAACACCCTCTTCCAAAACAACAACAACCACACAAAAACAGGGTCTCACCAACCCCAGCTAGAACTTGAACTTGCTTTGTAGACTAGACTGCCCTCCAACTCAAAGGGACCCTCCTGTATCTGCCTCTGCAGTGCTGGGATTATAGGTAAGTGCCACCATATCCATCCAGATAGTGAGCTTTTAATTCCACATCCTGCAGAGATTAGAGCCAAAGCACAGGCACAGAGGGCTAGAAGTCCATTGTCAGGGTATATGAAGACATTGTTGGCCTCTGCTACTTTGTGAATTTCCCTGGGCCCTGAATGGAGCCAGAAACTTTGAGTGGATAGCTCCATGGCCACATGAGAATTTGCAAAGGAGGCTGGTGTTGCCTTGCTGCCACAGAACACACCCCTTGTGAAGACAAAGGAAGGTCTCTCTGTCTAGCGCAGGAAGCCCTTTCCAGATACTTTCTCATCTTTTCATATCCAGTTCTGGAGAGGAAGCCTTTGTCAGCTGCACCGTATGATTTTACAGTAAAGACTCTTCCCCAGTAATCGACAAAAGTAATCTATTTCAGAGCAAGGGATAGTGGCCCACACCTGAAATCCTGGCGTTGGAAAAGCTGAAAGAGGAGGATTATAGGTTCAAGACTATTGTGCGACCCTGTCTTGGCAAACAAACAGACAAAAGGCAATATGCCTCTGATGGGAGAAACAAGGAGATAGGATCCCTTCAATGAGAAGACACCCTTCCCCTACTCATCCCCACCCCTCCCCAGGTAAGACCTTTGCCCTGTCCCATTTCTGTGGTCACTTCAGTTCTGACAGCCAACAGCAAACTGCTAACTTGCCCCTGTCATTTCAGGGATTATTCTGATGGGAGGAAGAGCTGAGAAGAGGAGAGGTTCCAGATGAAACAGAACTGTCCGAGTCACCCCCACACCCAGCAATCGAGCTTTATTCCGAGGTGCTGAAACTCTCAGGAGCAACACTATTCCAAACAGAGTACTCACAAGTCAGCACACCTTGAGCATGCTTAGCACCAGAACCATCTCTCACTTGTCTTTGTGCTCCTGGGAAACATTGTCAAGACAGGCATAGACTGACATCAGCAGGTCATCCAGAGGGCCCTGTGCCAGCTCCCTGTCTGTTTGATATATTGGGGCTTTGCCTGAACACAGGCTTTGGGAACAGAGTATGTCATCAAATCCACCTGGATAAACTCCCTGAGCTAACCCAGAGATCCCACATCAGTCTCCTCAGCACACTTAATGTGGGTTTTATTTCCCTACATTTCTTCCCCCTGGGGCGTCTTTGGTTTGCATGTGAAGGCAGCAGGACCAAGTGCTCAGAACCCTGCAGAGAAGTTGACAGTAAACCCTAACCTTGTATGGTCTGAAGCAAGGGAATGACTTGCAGAGCTCTGGGCAGTCACTGCCCAGATACAAATTATTCTGACGGCAGGAACTCAAAGTGTGTCCTAAACCAAGGAGGGGTTGCTAATTGAACAGTGGTGCTCAGCAGATGGACCAGAGCCCAGAGAACAGTTGAGGCCAGTCTCAGTCCTTGGGGTCTTCAAATCCTAGCCCATAGGGAAGGGCTCTTTCCACCCCAATACAAAGACAGTGAACAGAGAGAATGGTGCTGATTTATCTAAATGGTAATCTGCTGTGCCAACTGGAGACCTCATTGAGGGACTCAAGCAGTCTTGTCCTGCCCATCATTATGGCTCATATAAATCTAAAAGGGCCATGGAAGAATTGATCATTAATGGGTTCAAATGTTGGTGACACTATTGAGAGGTGATAGAAGAAATAAGGCAAGGTCTACCTAGTTGGAGTAGGTCATTGGGATCATGTCCTCTGGACCTTTCAGTCTCCTCTCCAGTCACCACACAGTGCTGCTTTACTGGGCCCTCTCTGCCTTATCCTAGTGGGAAGCAACTGAACTAACCAATCATAGACCACGGGCCAAGATGAATTCCTCCTCCCTTGGCTGTTCTATTCTGTCTTGTCACCAAGGCAGTTTATTCAGCACATCCATCCAGGTGGTCAATGCCTCATCTTGGAAGGTCTCTCCATTAGACTCAGCACCAAGGGATTCAAGGTGTCAACTGGCAATTGGTTTATTGTCTTTTGTAACTCGTACAAACTTCCCTCTGCCCACATCAAGGGAACTCGGTGTGAAAACTCCCTTGTTCATTCCTGGAAGAGCTTATCATGGAGTAGACATAGCTCTGCAAGTCATAGGCAAGAAAGGATTTGTTTGTGTCTGTCCCCTCTTGATGGCTGGGGTGTCCTCAGCTGATCTTTAAGGCTCCCCTCTTTCCCTCTCTGATTCTTGGGAATGCTTCAGCAAGCTATGTTCTCTTTCCAAGAAGGTGACATTTCCTGAGGAAAGGAGAAAGTGCCCAAGTTTGCATATGATCAGGGCTGGAGTTCCTACCACCCATATTTTGATCCTTTCCCACTAGTCTTTCAGTTTCTTGGATCTCCTACAGCCTGCAGCTTGTGTTTCCATGTCCCTCCTCCCTTAGCATAATCCTTGGCTTGTTTCTCACTGTGTCTATCAGTTCTCAGAACCACAGCTGCATCAGAGAAATCAAGGATAAAATTATTTATGCATTTGTCATGCCTGCATCTCTATGAGGAGACCACAGAGCATCACCTATTCTGCCCTTTGGGATCCTTGGAGCACTGTTTGTGTGGCTTTGGGAGTGAGGGACAGAAATAGATATTATCAATCATGTCCAGCCTAATGTACATAAAGAGACATGTATTTCATGCTTTAATTTTTTAATCTGTAGATGACATAGAACGAATCAGGGATACTTGGAGAAATGGCTTAACTTTCCTCTCTGGAGCAGGGAACATAAAGGGGAGATGAGGTATCCTATTCTGGCCAAGTTCGAGAAAGCCATCAAAGGCTAAGGACCGTGTGAGAAGGACTGCCGTGGGACACAGATGGAATGGATGCGATTGGAATACAATTGGTTGTAACACTGAGGCCCAGGACTTCATTATCATCATCCTTGCCATCATCGTCACCTGAAAGCCCATCTCCAGGAAACAGCCTAAATCCTCTTTGGACATGGCTGTAACTGACTACAGCAGGGCTCTCTCTCCTTCCTTTAAAAGAAAGTGGTTAAGACAGCATTAAGCAGCTTTCTGTGGCCTTCCCTGGGCACAGTGTGTTGAACTGGCACAATAACCTTCATCACTGAGGCAACCTTCACCCCATGGGGAAAATCTAGCTGATAAGTGGGAAAGGACCCTGAACTTCTAAGCAAAACTGTATGCAGCCACTAATGAGTGGGCTTATGGAAAACCAAAGGCTCCATCCATGAAAGGCTGCTGGGTTAAGAGGCTTGGCTCTGGCCAAGTCTCCCTGCAGGCAGCCTGACTGGCTAGGATACTCCATGCTATATGTGACAGCATTTACCTGCTCATGGGACAGGAGAAGAAGGGCTTCCCACCACTCAAAAGTCTTCCTCACTGAAACAACTGACTCTAAACTAGATCAAACCTTGTGATATCAGCTCCATCCACAAGAACAAGAACTGAGAGTAAAGAGGAAATTGTATCACAGGGAAGGAGACAGACCTATCTCAAGCATGGGGCAATATCCAGGGTAAAACACAAGGACAGACACTAAAAGAATAAATAATGTCCTGGGGAAGGAGGCAGACCTATCTAGAGCACAGAGCAATCTCCGGGGGAGGGGGGAAGAGCAAGCTTTTACAACAGCCAGTGCCCACAGGAGAAACAGGACATCTCTCCTTTAAGACAGTTTGGAAACACAAGGACCCCAAAGCAACTTGTAGATCTCATCTGGCTCCCACTTAGAACAAAGGAGATTCAAAACATAATGTTTAACACAGTTAAAGGTGACCCAGATGAGAGCAGAGCCAACAAATGGATGTAAGAGGACAGAAGAACAAGCTGCAGAGCAGGGATTCAACCCCAGACACCCGACATAGCGCCTAAGCTCTCCTGTCTGGGAATAGGAAGAACAGCACCTCTCCAGCAGGGCTGCTCTAAGCACTAGATCATTTTGATTGGTCCTCAGGAGGAGGGCTGACTTTCTGACCAATGTAGTAAAGGAGAGAGGACATTTTGGAAACTAGCTTCTAGCATGACCCTCAAGAAGAAATAAGCATTTCTCTTGATTTTAATAGATGCACAGAAAGGTTATGCATAAGTAAAATCCTGCCAGACTGCACTTCAGTGGGAGAAGCTGTCCTAAAATGCTTGTACTGAGAAATGCCACCTGCTTCACTTCCAACTATGGCTTTGAGGTAGGATGCAAGATTCACAATGAAGCTTTCTCAGAACTCATGGCTTCTGGAACAGGCCTGTGCACTTGAATGTGTGTACCCTACTCCAAACACCCTTTGACCTGATTGAGACATCAGCTAACATTGCCTCATTGCTCTTTGGCCTTCCTGGTCATTAGTCTTCATTGTTAACCTGGCTAGATTTAGAACCTCCTGTGAGAATGTTTCTGGTAAGGTCTAACTGAGTGGAGAAGACCCAGGCTGACTGTCAGTGGCATTGCCCTGTGGGCTGGGGGCCTGAGTACAACAAAAAGGAAAACAAGAGAAAGCCAGTTGAGTAGCAGCATCCATCCCTCTTCTGCATCCATCCCTTCCTGACTGCAGACATGTGTGTCTAGCCACTTCCTTGTCCCCTGCCCTGACTTTCTGCTATAAAGGACTGTATCTTTTTAAACTGTGAGTCAAAAATAACCTGTTCTTAAGTTGGTGTTGTCAGGTCTGTTGTCCCAGCACTAAGCCACAGGGATAGTATTTATTCCCTAGGGGACAAGGTTTCTCCTGCAGGTGCTCTTGCATGTGCTTGGCACCTTGTAGAGCAACATCCAGGAGAATCTAGTCACTCTATTTCTCAAGAGCATAACAGGAACATGTGTGCTTCCAGAAGATTCTGCTGGGCTCCTGTGACCCTGTTCGATGGAAAACTTGATGCTAATCAAATAAATGTCAGATGTAGAAAAGAAAACAATACAACAAGATAGGTGGGTGTTCTGTGGCTGGGGGTGCACACTGAGGGTGGAAGCCAGGGTCTAATGCATGCTGGAAAAGCACTCTAGCACTGAGCTCCACCCAGACCCTGACAGCAGGGATTATTGTGTGATAACAGTATCATGGTTAAGATTAAAGGGTCTATTCTTTTGGTGATACATATGAAAGAATGTGCTGGTAAAACAACATCTGATCTTTATGATAAAGGTTTTTCTATGCCATCATCTCTGCCAGAGGTTTAACATCTTCATCCTACAAGGAAAATACACATTGAAAGGATTTTATGATGGATCTTTTAAAAAGTAAAAATATGGAGCTGCCCTGGTGGATAAAGAAAGCACTTACTAAGCAAGTCCACGGAGCATAGTTTGAATTCCCAGCATCCACATGACAAAGGTAAGGCAAGAGGAGCAGCCACCAGTGATCTGAGGGCTCAAGAGGTGAAGACAGAGTCTCCCCAAGGTAAGCTGGCTAACCAGACTAGCCAAATTTGCAAGCTCTGCATTCACAGACAGACTGAGCCAATAAAGTGGAAGGAGATCAAGAAAGATACCCAGCAGCAACCTCAGGCCTCCACACGTATGTGCATATAAGTGTATGCACACCCACGTATGTGTGCCTTCACCAGCATGCAAATAAACATACTACATACATAAATAGCAGTAAAGGGAAAATACTAGCAAGAACTGATTTTTCAAGCACTCAGCTCTACACTTGGCTTTAAATGTTTAGTTAGACATTGTTAGTCAAGTTCTCATTTCTTTTATGAATTAAAACATTTCACATTTTTACTTATGAGCTTTGCGGTGTGTATGGGCTAGGCGTGTACGTCTACCATAGTGCTCCTGTGGAAGTCAGAGGACAAGTTTCAGGGGCCACTTCTCTTCTTCCACCACATGAGTTCAAAGATCGAACTTAAACTGTCATGTTTGCCTGCAGGTGCTCTCACCAGTGAGCCCCATTACAGCCTCCTTCTCTTATGGATTCCAATGAGAAAAACCACATACCTGTCAAAATTACAGTAAAGACAGAGCCCCAGAATATTATCACTTTGAGTAAAGAGATTGGATGGCTGGGTTTCCCAGCACTACATAACTGAATGTGCTGCCCATACCTGTAACTCGGCATTCAGGAGGTCGAGGCAGTGGAGGGAAGTTCATGGTCACCCTGAATTACATAGCATGTTCCAGGCTAGCTTGAGATACTTGGTATTGTTTCTCAAAACCAGAACCAGTGCAGCATCACTCTGGAGTCATCCGTGATGATTGAAAACCCACTGTAGTGTCTCCTTTGAGGAACCCATTCCAGTCTCCTGCTAACGTGCAGAATTGCCTGCGGGACCCTCATGACCGGGAGAGGTGGCTCTCTGGTTGTGTGCTACTTGGTGATACGGTAATGAACTTTGCAAAATCCCAAAGTTTAACCAGATTGTGTGATTAGTTATGGCCGGGAAAGGTTCTCGTATGTTTCTCTACCTCTTCTCCTCCTGCAGTGTTTTCTCGGAAGAGAACCCTGAGTGTCTCTCAACTGTGCAGTCAGGAATCAACTCTCCCTTACTCACAAGCCACTGTGGGTGAGAGTTTTGTCAGTGCAGCATGGCCCACTTGATACTTCCTAACAGTAAAACTGAATGAGCAGTGTGTGTGTCTTTTCCATTCCTTGTATCCGTTACACTTTGCTTTCTACGACAATATATTACTTACAAATGGGGGTTTAATTATGGCATAGTGAACATTTCCCAAGCCAGTCTCAGTACAAGCTATTACCTTAATCACCACCATCATCATCACCATCTGATCACCACCACCACCATCATCATCACCACCACCACCATCATCATCATCATCTCCACATACCTGAGACAAAAACTGAGACTTGAAGAGGTTTACTGTCTCACCCAGGATCACCTAGCTGGTGTGAGGAACAGCCAGAACTAGAGCCACATGGATTCTAGTGAGCAGCCTTTGACTTGTAAGGTGTGTTGTACTCTCAGAGGTCTGTATTCTTACATTTATGCAAGAGTTCTGTCCCACGTCAAACTGATTTGTTAAATAGTTTTAAAATATTTTAAAATAAACATTGTTGCTGGGCAGTGGTGGTGCACGCCTGTAATCCCAGCACTTGGGAGGCAGAGGCAGGCAGATTTCTGAGTTCAAGGCCAGCCTGGTCTACAGAGTGAGTTCCAGGACAGCCAGGGCTACACAGAGAAACCCTGTCTCGAAAAACCAAATAAATAAATAAATAAATAAATAAATAAATAAACATTGTTAAGGAGAACCATTCTGTAATAGCTTTAAAACCATCTGCAGGCTTTTCAAATTGGAAGCCTGCATGCTTCATGTCGTCATTTGCTTTTCTTTCACACCTGGAACAGTCTGCAGGAATTTCTATATGGGTAGGAGGAGTCTTTGCCTATATATAACTTCTGCCTGGATAAAGGATGGCATCTATATGGGTAGGAGGAGACTTTGCCTACATATAACTTCTGCCTGGATAGAGGATGGCGTCTATATGGGTAGGAGGAGTCTTTGCCTATATATAACTTCTGCCTGGATAGAGGGTAGCATCTATATGGGTAGGAGGAGTCTTTGCCTACATATAACTTCTGCCTGGATAGAGGGTAGCATCTATATGGGTAGGAGGAGACTTTGCCTACATATAACTTCTGCCTGGATAGAGGATGGCGTCTATATGGGTAGGAGGAGTCTTTGCCTATATATAACTTCTGCCTGGATAGAGGGTAGCATCTATATGGGTAGGAGGAGTCTTTGCCTACATATAACTTCTGCCTGGATAGAGGGTAGCATCTATATGGGTAGGAGGAGTCTTTGCCTACATATAACTTCTGCCTGGATAGAGGGTAGCATCTATATGGGTAGGAGGAGTCTTTGCCTACATATAACTTCTGTCTGGATAGAGGGTAGCATCTATATGGGTAGGAGGAGTCTTTGCCTACATATAACTTCTGCCTGGATAGAGGGTAGCATCTATATGGGTAGGAGGAGTCTTTGCCTACATATAACTTCTGCCTGGATAGAGGGTAGCATCTATATGGGTAGGAGGAGTCTTTGCCTACATATAACTTCAGCCTGGATAGAGGGTAGCATCTATATGGGTAGGAGGAGTCTTTGCCTACATATAACTTCTGCCTGGATAGAGGGTAGCATCTATATGGGTAGGAGGAGTCTTTGCCTACATATAACTTCTGTCTGGATAGAGGATGGCGTCAGAGCCTTGGCAAGGTTCTCAGAGTTTCTGTTTGCTACTGAGTGCCTACAGTGATTGCTCTCGAGCTCCCTGGGACCCTCCTGCTCCACCTCCCAGGAAGCCACATCTCCTGAGACCTGAGCATGTGGCCACCTGTGTTAATCCTATGGCTACCCTGTGAGGTAAATATTACCTGTCCTTCTCTCAGGTGGGTCAGATGTAGTATAGACCATAAGTACAGGGCTCATGCGCAACAGGAGTGAAGACCAGGCTTACTGCTTTTCACAGGAGCTGCAGCCTGGGCTCCTACCACGCATGCATTTCTCGGCATTAGGCCTCCTGCCAAGTCCCACCTGTGTGTCACCAGCAAGCAGTATTCTTCCCTGAGGTGGATTCCTCAGAAGACACCTGTGTGAGAGACAATGACAGAACACCTGGCAGGCCCAGTCCCTTCTGGCACTTTCTGATAACACCAAAACACATCTCTGGCACTGAGATCACTCAGGGCTACCACTTGAAGAAGTGTTTGGGGTAAAAGGGCTTCGCTGACTCCCTTCCTGAAAGGGTCCAAATTCTACGACTACTGATAGCAGCCTGATGATTTTTCTTGATACTACTGTGGAACTCCTTTTTTAAAGATGTATTTATTTTTATTTTAGTGATTTGCATGCATGTACATACGTACATGTACTATGTGTATTCCTGTTGCTCGAAGAGGGCACAAGATCCTCTGAAACTGGAGTTACAAATAGTTGTGAGCCACCATGAAGGTACTAGGAACAGTATCCTCTATAAGAACAGCCAGTGCTGTTCTATCTTTCCTACCATGGAACCATGGAACTCTTTTTTTCTTTTTTTTTTTTTTTTTTTTTTTTGACAGGGTTTCTCTGTATAGCCCTGGCTATCCTGGACCTCATTTTGTAGACCAGGCTGGCCTCAAACTCAGAAATCTGCATGCCTCTGCCTCCCAAGTGCAGGGATTAAAGTCATGTGCCACCACTGCCCAGCCCTCTACCATGGAACTCTCAATTAAGCTTACTGTCAAAAACAGTCATGAAGAAAAACATTAAATTACTAAAGACCAGGCTTGTAGTGATGTCATGAGCCTCTGTCCTGATCCATCTTTGAGATCAGCCTTATTTCCCTGCTGTAGGAGTTGCTGGTGGCCAAACACCAGCTCCTCTAACATACATCTAACACATGTTACCATAAGAGTCCCAGCCTAGCACAGGTGAGACAAAGGAAACAGGCAGAAGCTCGGGCTTGGACTGTTAGGCCAGCCTTCCCACCACAGATCCTGGGGGGAGGAGTACAGAAACTGGGGTCTGCATGATGATGCTCACTAACCAAGTGGGAGCTGTGTATGGGGACCATTGCCCCACCGTGCTGAGTAGAGCCTCAGTCTTGGTAGGGCACTTCCTATCTTTCTTTCGAGAGAGTAGAGGCTTGGAAGAAACAAGCTCACATCTGAGAATGCTCTGAACCCCAGAGTAGCTGGAGCAACTGGTCAGGTTGTCCAAGTCACAGAATCTAGTCAGGATGCCCCAGGGGTAGCAGTGCTGTCACTGATGGTGGTAGCGTGTCACAGCATGCCTCACACGAAGCTCCCAGCATCTCTCTGTCTGTGGAGTTGTTCTAGACATCAGCCGGATCCTGTGAACCTCTGCTGCAGACATCGCCAGCAACATCCCTCACCTGAGCAGACACAGGTTCTCTATACAATAACATATGGGACCTAACTTGCAATTTCATTGGTAAGAAGTTCTATGGGGCACCAGCCACCAGTCACAGGTTGTGTTTCCTTTGCCAACAGCAGCTGCCTGTGCCCACCTAAGCATTGTCCTATCTGAATACTTACTCCACCTGGCAGTCAGTAAGACCCAGGAAGCTCTTGCTGGAAAGAAGCCATCAGTCTCAATCTGGGCTTCCATATGTTCAGATGTGACATGTCACATATCACATGATGTATGTATTCATACTCAACCCATATGCATGTCCCCATCTTGAATTTTCTTTCTCTATCAGATGGTTTCTCCTCCATTCTTCTGCCCCCTTCTCTGTTTTTCCTATCCTGCTTTGCTGTTATACAGCCTACAGATCTCAAGTCATATTTGTTTACATAGGCACATGCAGTCTCGCTCCAGCATGCTTCTTAAAAGACTGTGTGGAACAAAACAGGGTTGCACCAGTGCAGAGTGGGTCAGAAGGAAAAGGAAAAAACAGGCCTGCAAACACAAGGCCTAAGAATAAAAAAGAACGGCAGCCGGAAGCCAAGCCCTGCACATTCCTGTGCTTAGAGTACCTGTCCCCAGGCATATCACGAGACTATGCTGGCCTGTGACTCTGACCATGTCATTACCCATGGCTGCAAGCACCACTTACACGTGTGTGACTGCCCCTAGGAGGGACTGTATCTAGAAAGCCAAAAGGCAAAATGGCAAAGTGGTGCTGGACTCAGGAAGTTTTACACTCACCACCTCCCCACACAGCCATGTAATTACATCAGAGCAGGAAGATGAAAGAAAGGAAGGCTCTTCAAAGGGAGCTGACTCAACCTGAGTGGCAACCTCTCCACAACTCCAAGCTCCCTGCCTCCTCAAGTATGCAAGGAATGGCCAAGGCTCATCCAAGCCCGTGGAGTGGCCTTTGTAAAAATCACTCAAAATTCAAGTGCTTTTCCTTACCAGACTCACTTGTGTTTCTTGCATTTCTTGCATTTCCATTTTCTGTCGCAGAGGGTGCATACTCTCATGAAGTTAAAGAGTATATAAAATATTCTGAGCTAAAAAGAATGTTGCTTAGGGACAATGTCCTTCTGAGACATGCTGTTTAGTAAGCAGAGCTTCCATGCTTTGCTATGGGGTTGTGGGTGGACCCTGTGAGAGACTCACTGGGCAACCTGCACTGGAATTCCACTGAGACAGCATCTGGAATCAGCTCTGATCATCCCTCAAAGGCCCATTTCCCACATCTGAGAGAGTTAGACAATCAGCCTCCAACAGGACTGAAACAGGGTCGCTTTTATTCTTTTCCAGATGGATTCTGTCTGCCAGTAATGTTCATGACGCTTCTTTCTCAGAAAATGTCCATCTTTCCAGAAAGACATGCAGAAACAATTAGGGGCCTATTTACACACATTGGGTTTGCTCATCTACACCCCTTGTGTATCTTCTTGTGGAAAGGAGAAGGAGAAAGGCCAAGGGGTTCCCACCTAAAAACAATGAACCTCTATGTAATTCTCAAGATGCACTTCAGGGAGTAGCATGTTCTAAGAAGGAGTGAGTCACTGTGGGGTCTGTCTAAAAGGCATTAAGAGTTAATGAGGGGGCAACTTAGCAGGTAAAAGTGCCCACTTGCTGCAAAAGCCTGATGACCTGCGGTCAATATCCAAAAAGACTTCCAGAAGTTGTTCAGTCATCCTCCATATACAGGCCTTACAGAGCACAATGTGGCCATACTCATCACTCACACACACACACATCACACACACACATCAGACACATAGCACTTACACACATCTATCAGTCACACACATTCATACACATATCATGTACACACACATCACATACACATATCATTCACCCACAGTCTCATACACTTATCACATACACATCACACACACAGCACTTGCACACATATATCAGTCACACACACACTCACATATATATCATGTGCACACACATCACACACACTCATATACACATATCACATACACACATATCACATACACATCACTCACACACACATACACACACACTCATATACATATATCATACACACACATCACTCACACACACACACACATACACACACTCTCATACACTTACTTAGACACACACCATAATCATAAGTAAAATTGTTGCAAAAATAAATTGATGGAATGAGATCAGAGCCTAGAGGTGCAAACCTATAATTGCAGTAACTAGCAAGGCTGAGGCCAGAGGACCACAAAGTCAAAGTTGACCTGGACTACAGAGCAAGTTCATGGCCAGTCTGGGTAAATTAGACCAAGAACAAATCTTAAGAAAAAGGGGTTCCTGGAGACCCAGCTAGGGCTTGAGCCCTTGCCTAGCACACATGAGGCTCAGATTTGATCACTAGGACCTCAGGGGAGAAAGAAAAAAGTATTAAAATCCTATTTTAAAGTCTTTTGCCAAAAAAAAAAAAAAAAAAAGCAAAGGAGTCTGATTTATGTGGCATCAGCTAACTTTCTACAACTTCTGTCTGTACATTGTGAGCACATCTTTCTCATGGTTAACAATGTCCTTGCCTTGCATTCTGTGGAATTCCAAAGCTGTTTGCTGGTAAATGGACAAAGACAAATGACAAAGGCAATATGTTTGTCTTCAGAAATTGTTGGGCTCAGTGTCTTTCTTGGCATATGACAGGGGTGTGAGGTAATGTATGGTGCGTGAAAGTGGCCTCGGATTCAAGCAAATACCACAAGTTCAAGAGGAGACAGATTGATTGCTTAACGAAATATTAATGCTGTATTGACAAGTCTCTTCTAAGGTACAAACTACATTCTTTTTTGAAATCTGTGCGTGTGTGTGTGTGTGTGTGTGTGTGTGTCTATGTGCGTGTGTGTGTGTATGTGTCTATGTGTGTGTGTCTGTGTGTGTGTGTCTATGTGTGTGTGTCTGTGTGTGTGTCTGTGTGTGTGTGTCTATGTGTGTGTGTCTATGTGTGTGTGTCTGTGTGTGTGCCGTACATGTCCACTGAGGATGAAGCAGGTAGGGTTGAACCTGGAGCTCACAGCATGGAAAGCAGGACTGTCTTTCTTTCTGTACCCATGTTGAGTCTTGACCTAGGGCATCAGTTGTGTTTGTAATGTGTGGGAGACCCCCTCCCTCCCATTCCACCTCAGCCAGCATAGTCCTTGAGCATTATGTTTAGGGGAGGAACCACTTCTTTTTGTCATTCTGCGTCTTTACCTTGGCTGGAGTCACCTCTGCATACCCCCCCACTCCTCCATGCCACAGGTAGGGGACTGTGTTGTGATCACTCTGTGGGATTGTTTCAAGTTGCCACTGAAGCTTGTAGGTCTTAACCAGCCCATTTGCTGGTTCCTCAGTGTTCAGCCCAGTGAAAATCCCAGAACCCTCTTTGACTGGATTTATGTCCACTCATTTCCTTCTGGGAGACCCTCCCCATCCCCAGCTAATGAACACTCTTGTTATGACCACGAACTAGAAAAAGACATCTCCCCAACTCTCCTAAGGCAACTGTGTTGGTTTTATTTAAGGTTTATTTTATTTGTGTGTGTGTGTGTGTGTGTGTGTGTCGTCACATTTGTGCAAATTTGCAAGGAGTCCAGAAGAATGTGTGGGATTCCCCTGGAGCTGGAATCACAAGCTTTTTGTGAACTGCTGGCTGTGCATGCTGGAAACTAAACTTGTGTCCTCTAAGAAACAACAAGTTTCTTAATCACTGAGTGGTCTCTCCAGCCCCCTCTTTCTCTCTGAAGGAGAAAGAAACCAAACATGTCCTTGATCAACCAGGAGTTGGACAATGCAGGGGTGACTCTGGTCAACTTACAGTAATCTTTCTCAAATGCTTCCAATTGGAAGAGTGACTTTTGAGAGGCGGAGGCAAGAGGATAAGAAGTTCAAAGATCTCCTTGGATGCATAGGGAGGCTTTGTCTCAGCAAAGCAAAATGAATCAAATGGAATTGTTCCATACAGCCCTTTGGAAGGCTGAAGTGCTTCTGAATATGAAAGGTATTACTGATTGTCGCAGCTTAAACATGGAACCTTCCTTACCAGCTCATATGTTAAAGTCTATCTTCCCATATAGAAGCAATATTGTGGGAAGTTCTAGAAATGTTAAGAAATGGATGGGATCAAGCTGGAGGAAATAAGTTCGTGGGGAACCAGAGGGAGTATTTATTCCCTGGTCCCTTTTTATCTCTCTGCTTTTTGTTACACATTCTGACTCCATGATGCTCTGACTTGCGAAAGGCAAAGGTCCAGAAATGCAGAGCCAAGTGATCCTGGACCAAGTTCTCTGAAACCACCACCACCACTACCACCACCAACAACAACAATAACAGCACCCTCCCCCTTCTTTCAGCCATCTATCTGAAAATCCTCTTTCTTTCAGCTGTCACCTATCTGGTCAGTCTCTACCACTCCCTGCTTGCTGTCCCCTTGGAATCTGCCTCTTTGTCTTTTGTCTTTTTGTCCCTAGTCTTGTTTTATCTCTTGTCATCTGTGGGTTCTCTCTCCAAAGCACCGCCTCTACTAGGAGCTCATAGGTCCTGGGCTTACACTCCATTGCTGTAGGTTAGAGAACCTCATTACAGTGGAATGGCAAGAGATGGTTGTGGGTCAACCTCAGGCTTTTAGACTTGTCAGTGAAGACTCTGGCCCTTTCCTCCCCTCTCCTCAAGAAATATCTCTGACTGCAGGTTCTAGTATATTACCAGCAATACTGAGTGTATTCCATTCTCATTTTGCTTAGGACAGCCTATAGAGAGAACACACCTTACACATCATGCAGATCCCTCAACAAAGGAAAGAGTTTGGGTTCTAGGCCTCTGGCCAAATTCAGCTCATTCTCTTGCTACCACCACCTCCAGGTTCAGATTCACAAGTTAATCATATGTATTTGTGGTGAACATGGCAAAAGCAGACAATCTTGGAAGGCATTCTGTAACTTCAGAACTGGCTTTCTATGTTGGTTGCAAAGGGCTGAAGCCAGGATCATCACCCAGGGCAGCCTTGTTTGTGCTCTGTGAGAGGAATGGTTGACTATGTAAACATCATTATCACTGAACATAAATAGATGCTTGTCTTGCTTACTGTAAGCCAGCCATGTGTTGAAAACTCAAATGGCACTAGGTGACTAATTCTGTCTGTGATTGTAGATGGCCTTATTAGGAAAAGCAAGTGAAAGGACAGATTTCAAAAGATTACAGTCATCCCCCCCTGTCACCGCCCTCCCTGCAACTCTCTCTCCAGAAAAGAGAGTGTTAGTGAGCTGCCTCTTGTGTACAGTGTGGGACCCATGGCCCCACCTACTCTGTGATTTCTGAACCTGTCCCTGGTTTGAAATAACAGAACCACATGAGATTCCTTTTGAATAAGCTGATAATGCCCACAACAAGGGACTGTTTTCACATTTGCCTTTTCAGTTTCCATCCTGAGCTCAGCTTCTGAAAACTGTGTCTGGCTTAGAGCTGCACAGGGCCACCTCCACAAAGACCTACTAGCAAAATAGACTGTCCCAGACACCCATTGAGCTCAAGAAACAAAGCAATTCAAAACCTTTGCCTAGCACCCTAATAAGCAAGGCATTCTTTAAACACACACACAAATAAGAAATCAGTCTGTAACCACCCCATTCAGAAATAAGCAGCAATTCATTTTGACGATTAATCATAAGAGCCACTTGAATTTCACCAGCCAATCAGCCCAATATTTGTATGGCAGTTGTCTCAGTGTATATGTGTAGAGGTCAAAGGAAAATATCTGGTGCTCTGTTCTATCTATCATGCACTGCCTTATCCTGTTGAGACAGGGTTTCTCACTGAACCTGGAGTAGGTTGTTTATCAGGAAACCCTGCCATGCCTATGTCTGCTGACACAGTGCCGGGGTTACAGGTCACTGTGCAGCTGTGCTTGGCCTTTTACATGGGAATCTCAGTTCAGGTTGCACTGACCCACTGAGACTTCTCCACAGCCTGCTGGATTCTTTTTATAGTCTCCTGCTGCTGTCCCAGTACTTCAGTTTGCCCCATTACTTTTATTTCATTTTGGTCATTTGATGAAGGCCATGTCCACTTCTACACTTCCTAATCAGTGAATATTCAAAGAAGTTACTTTGAAAGTAAAGAAGTTATTTGTATGACAAAAGTCTGTTTTTAGGTCAGCCAGGGCTTTGGAAACACAGTTATAGATACAGGGAAAGGATAGAGAATAGCTCAGCTCTCCCAAGAGCCCAGCTCCATCAGCAAACACCCAGCAAGAGGGACACAGCTGGGATTTCACCAGAAAAGGCTTAAACCTGGCAGAGTGTTCCATCCCAAGACTTAAATCATGTAAGGTTTATATAGGGGTGGGGACCATGGCAAACCTGTTACCTTCTCACTAAGAGACCTCTAAATCACCAGTTCTCAGCCTGTGGGTCTTGACCCTGTTAGGGATTTCATATCCGATATCTTGTATATCAGATATTCACATTAAGATTCATCACAGTAGCAAAATTATGGCTGGGAAGTAGCAACAAAATAAAGTTATGGTTGAGGGTCAGCACATGTGGAACTGTAGTAAAGGGTCGCCGTCCCGTCGTTGGGAAGGTTGAGAACCCCTGCTCTAGATGTTGGACAACCAAGTGGAGAATCCCAGCCTGCTAACTAGGGGTGCAATTGTCGTATTATCTTCACTCAGATATAAGGTGAATGGATGTGGAAAGATGTTCCTGTCAGCTCTAGAGCTAAATTCTGAGGTGAAGATCCCTGAACCCCAGGCCCTAGGTGCTATGCACACTCCAGTGAAGTTTGCACTCACGAGGCAGAGTTTCACGGAAACTCACCTCCTGGAACTTTGTCATTCTCATAACCCGTATACTCATACCCTATCCCCGAGTTAGTCTGGTGTATGGAACCACGTGCTGTCTTTTAGTATAATTTTATTATAAGTGCCTTTAAAGATTGAATTCTGACATAGCTAAACCTTTGCCAGTGTTCCAATGTCCCAGAAAATCCTTGAAGCCGACAAACTGGGAATTCAGTAGGAATTCAGTGAGAAGGATACCTATTCAGTAACATTCAAATTTACTTCTAGTAGAGACAGTGAAACTAGTTAGGCATTACAAAGAACCAAGCCAGAATAGCTCAGGGCTGGTCTGCAGAGTGTTTACTTGAGACAAAAGCCAGTCTGACCCAGACGAATTCAAATGGCCTAGAGAACAGGTGGGTTCACCATGAAAGAGTTAGGGAATCCCCCTGAGACAGTTTTCTTCACTAGGCCCAAAGAAACAGCATAAATCAAGCATTTACTAAGAACTCCTGGTGGTGGGCTTAACAATAGACTAGCATTACACGTGGCTCCCTTCTTAGGGGCAGCGGCCTGGTCCCCGCCTTGTTTTGATGTATACATTCTTTAGGTTTTGTGTCACTGTAACTCGGTGGATGTATCTTGCCTGGTTTCTTGTTATTCTTCTGTATAAAAAGTTCTATGCTCGACTTGACAAATTACATTCAGATTCTACACAATCTCATGGGTTGATCTGTCTGTCATTCACAGACTCCTTGCCCATCTCCATTCAACGCAGACAAAGGGACCCAGAGGGTCTGCAGCACTAGGAAAGAACTAATTACAGATTCTGACTCAGCAGAACCTCAGTCACAAAACCTCCATGTCACTTATTCCCACAAGGAGGACTTGTACATTACACTGTCAGTCAGTCCATCACCACCACCATGAACAAGACTTACCTCTGCAGAAATATAACATCTGTAGCCAATAAAATGTGGTAGATGAATCATGAACCATTTAGAAACAAAAACCTTATTTCTCAGAAATTATTTTAATAATGCTGTCAGTTATTTTCCATGTGAAAACAGTTTGACACAGGGACCCTTTTCCTGCCATCTTAGACTGAAAAGTCAGCAGTGAGTTTCCTTTGTGTTATCATTAATCCTTAGAAAAGCTCAAGGTTTGACCTGAGAAATTTTAGCATCAGTCTTCCTAATTTTTAAAATATCTTAAATAAAAAACCTTAACAACACCCTGGCTTCAATAGCTCTCTACTCTGGGCCATTGTCAGAATCCTCATACCCAAAGAGTCCAGGCATATCAACATGTGTGCCTGAAACATCCCAGTGAATCTAGGAAGATTCCAGTAACAATTGCTCCAAGATCTAATGGCATCCAGTCATCTCAGGAGCAGCTACTGAAGAAGTATTAAAAAAGTATAGCAAAGTAAAAACAAAATTCGAGGCTTTTGGGCCCAGGCTTGGGAGTGTAGCCTTTGTGGCTTAGTGCTCCAGGTACTGGTCATAAAACAGATAGCGACATTCCTCCACCTACCCGCTTCCTGGGTTCAATTCAAAGAATGGCACCCTGACCATTACTGGAACCTGCAATGCAAATGTGCTATCTTTAGGGGCTCTTAGATTGTTAGGGGCTCTTAGAAACTGTCTTGAGAGATAACCTGACACTTGTGACTTCATACTTCCTTGTGACTCTTAAGTGGTATTTTTGGTATTTTCCAACAACGCCCTCCCCACCTCCATGAATTGTGGTTTCTTCCTTTAAATACCCCCTTACTCAGCTACTCAGCGCGCCATGGTCCTCTACCCCTGCGTGGTGTATGACCATGGGCCCGAGAACGCTCTCGAATAAAAATCCTCTTGCAAGTTGCAGCAAGATCGTTTCTTGTGGGTGATTTTGGGGTGTCGCCTCTCCTGAGTCAGAACGTGAGGGAGTCCTCACGTTGTGGGTCTTTCATTTGGTGCGTTGGCCGGGAAACGCGACCACCCCTCACACCCGAGAACCGACTTGGAGGTATGGGGATCCCCTCTTGTGTGTGTGCCGGCCAGTGTCTCTGTTTTGAGTGTCTGTTTTCTGAAACGAACATTGGAACATGTGCTTGTTGTGTTGGGTTGTTTGTGTCTTGTCCTATGTTTCTGAAGCATGGCGAAGTCTGAGTTTGGATCCATCTGAGTTTATTAAATTTGTGTCTTGGTTTTCGGGTTGCGAGATCGTGGGTTCGAGTCCCACCTCGTGCCTTGGTTTTACACCTGGCAGAGTGAAATTTGTGTCTTGGTTTTCGGGTTGCGAGATCGTGGGTTCGAGTCCCACCTCGTGCCTTGGTTTTACACCTGGCAGAGTGAAATTTGTGTCTTGGTTTTCGGGTTGCGAGATCGTGGGTTCGAGTCCCACCTCGTGCCTTGGTTTTACACCTGGCAGAGTGAGGAACAAGTGTGCTTCTCTGGTTTTGGTCGTCTAGGTAGAAATGGATGCTGGTGTTTGTAGACGATGGGGTGATGGGGTCTGAAATGCGCGCGCGGTCGGTATTTGCAGCTGTCCTTTTGGGCCGTAAGGACCGGAGGACTGTGGTCGGCAGACGTGCTAGGAGGACCACAGGCTGTGGCCCTGGGGGACGCCCTGGGAGGTAAGGAGAGCCAGGGACGCCTGGCCGTCTCCGGATCGGTCAGAGGGACCGAGTTCTGTTGAAGCGGAAGCTTCCCCCTCCAAAATCGTCTAATTCTCTTGCCTGCTTGTAGAGGACAAGAAAGGGTCGAATGTGTCTGGATCTGTTGGTTTCTGTTTTATGTGTTTTTGTGTATGTGTTTAGAGCTATGTGAAAATCTAGAAAAGCAAAGGTAATTCTCATAGGTGCTTTATACCCTGACTAGAGATAGTTTACACCTGAGATGTGAGAGAATGGGTTTTGAGAAAAGCAGTACTCTCCGACTATCTGGGGATAATTTGGTAAAAAATAAAATAAAATAAACAGTATTAATTGGTCTTTGGGGCCCTGCACCTGTAGTTAGGAATCTAGTGTGGCTAGAGAAGCCCTGCTAGGAGCTGATTATAAACGCTGCTCTTATAAGGACCAGCAGCTTCTCAAGTTCTACAAAAATCTCTGTGCTTGTGATAATTAGATTCATCAGGTGACAAGGTGCTCCTCTCTTGAAATTACAGCTAGAAAAATTAAGAATTTTGTTTGGTTTAAATGAGCAAATGTATGCGGCCATTTCATTTTTGTTTCTAAATAGTTTCAAAAGTATAAATATGTTTTTATATGTCTTGGTTATAGATTAGTGGCTCATAAGTTATTAGTTATGATTAAAAATTTGTAACATTGGTAACAAAAAGTTGACTTAACTGTTAACTCTGGGTTAGAGTAATTTAGAACTACAACATGCAGCATGAGACAATCCTTGGGAACAGGTCTCTAAAGATACGCCTAAATTGAGTAATATTCTATGTAATTCTTATCCTAGAAATCCGATTTATAAAAGATAAGATTTAGGGTAGTGTCTTTTTGAAGTATTGGCAGCTACACCTTCTTGTGTTTGTGTGCAGGAACAGGCAGCCAAAATTTATAGCAAGTAATGTTTTTAGAGTTCATTTTTAAAGAAAAAATAGATTGTTTAAAATTTGGTTTTGCTTCTCAAAATTGTGGTTGTATGAAGCCTCCTGAGTGGCCTAGTCCACAACCTTCCCCTTATCCACAGCCTCAACCCCAGCTGCCGAGGGAACCCTAAACCCCTCGGGGTGTCGAGAGGCGGACCGCTGCGGGTACATGGAACTGCAGAGCACAGAGTCCGGGCGGACTCTGGTGGACCCGCCCAAACTTTAAACCCTTCAGTACTGGTCATTTTCCTCCGTTGGTATTTATAACTGAAAAACTAACCACCCCCTTTCTCAGGATCCCCAACGCCTCACAGGGTTGGTAGAGTTCCTTATGTTTTCTCATCAGCCTACTTGAGATGATTATCAACAGCTGTTGCAGATGCTCTTAACAACCGAAGAGCGAGAGAGAATTCTGTTAGAGGCTAGAAAAATGGCCCGGAAGCCAATGGCGGTCTACACAGCTACAAAATGAGATCTACATGGGATTCCTTTTGACTCGCCCCAGTTGCGACTGCGACATGGCTGAAGGTAAGGAGAGCTTGAAAATCTAACGCCAGGCTCTGGTCTCCAAGGTGCCTCGAGACAGGCCCACTAATTTGGCTAAGGTAAGAGGTAATGCAGGGGCCGATTGAACCTCCCTCAATGTTCCTTGAAAGGCTTATGGAAGCCTTCAGGCAGTTCACTCCCTTTGATCTTACCTAGAAAGAAACTTCAGAGATTAGAAGGTGTATTATGAGAGGGAGACAGTTATGTGATTAGTGAAAGAGGCAGAGAAAGTGTGTGTGAGAGAGAGAGAGGCGGGAGGCAGAAGAAAGAGAAAACAGGAGGGATCGTAGACAAGAGAGAAATTTGACTAGAATCTTGGCCACAGTAATAGGAGAGAAAGAAAAAGACAGGATCTAGACAGGAAACCTGGGCAACTGAAGACCGAGCCTCAGCTAAAAAGGCTCAGCTATGTCAAACTGAAGTTACTTACTTGAGATACACCCTTCGAGACGGGAAGTAGTGGCTAACTACGCTAAGGCAAGTAAGAAAATTCTTGGGTACTGCTGGCTTCTACAGACTCTAGACACCTGGGTTGGCGACCTTAGCTGCCTTGTTGTACCTCCTAACCAAGAAAGGGGAGGTGTTTTGTGGATCCCGAATTGCCAGAAAGCCTTTAAAAAAAATTAAAAAGGCCCTCTTGATGGCCAGCCTTTGCCTGACCTAACCAAGCCTTTCACTCTTTATGTGGAAGAGAGATCAGGGGTCGCCAGAGGAGTTCTTGCTCAGACTTTGGGACTTTGGAAAAGGCCAGTGGCTTACCTAACCAAGAAGTTACACCCTGTTGCCAGCGGGTGATTTTCTTGCCTGAAAGCTATTGCTGCCATAATCTGCTTGTCAAGGATGCTGATAAGCTCACTCTGGGACAGTAACTAGCTGTAATGGCATCCCATGCTCTTGAAAGCATTATCCAAAAGCCCCCTGACTGATGGATGACTACCAATGCTCCTGTGACACATCAGAACTTTTTGTTGACTGAACGAGTGACCTTCGCTTCATTCCACCTGCTGTCCCACTGCGTGAGACTGCACCTACTCATCACTGTGCTGAGAAACTGGTACTTGAAATGATCTGAAGGATCAGATCAGCTTTGGCCTGAGGGTTCGAGCTGGTACACTGATGACAGTAGCCTCGAGGTTAAAGGTAAGCAGAAGGTGGGGACAGCAGTATGGTGGTGGACAGAAAGCAAGTGATCTAGGCCAGCAGCCTCCCTGAAGGGACGTCGGCCCAGAAAGCTGAACTTGTGACTTTGAGACAAGGTCCATAAATGGCAAAAGAAAAGTCTACACTGACAGCAGGTATGCTTTTGCCACTGTACGGAGCAATATACAGACAAAGAGGGCTGTTGACATCTGCAGAAAGACCTAAGATGCTGTGGCTAAAGAAAATCAGATAGCAGATCTAACTGCCAAACAGGTGACTCAAGGAGCAATGATCCTGGCAGTCAAGGAGCCTAAAGATTATTATGACATCAGAGAGATCAGCTTTAGATACACCCCTGAGCACTATCAAGTTTGGACAGTATTTGACTCGCCTGGGGGCCAAGAAATTCAAAGGTGTGGTTAGGTCCTTTGACTGCTATGTTACAGGACTCTCTGACTTGACAGAAGAAATAGCCAAAAGCTGCAAGGCCTGTGCTATGACGAGGTAGAATTTACAGAAATTAAGCCAGCTAGATATTGCAACAAGTACTTGTTAGTGTTTATAGACACCGTTTCAAGATAGATAGAAGCTTTTCCTACCAGGACTAAAGATCCTAAAAGAAATCTTCCCAAGGTAATGGACCTGCCTTTGTTGCCCAGGTAAATCAGGGACTGGCCAAGATATTAGAGATTAGTTAAAAGTTACATTGTACATGCAGGCCCCAAAGCTCAGGACAGGTAGAGAGAATAAATAGAACCATTAAGAGACCCTTACCAAATTGACAGCGGAGACTGGCGCTAATGATTGGATAGCTCTCCTACCCTTTGCTCTTCAGAGTTAAAAACACCCCTGGACAGTTTAGACTGACCCCCTTATGAATTACTCTACATGGGGCCCCCTCCACTGGTAAAAATAGCCTCTGTACATAGTGCTGACATGCTGCTTTCCCAGCCTTTGTTCTCTAGGCTCAAGGTGCTCCAGTGAGTGAGACAGCGAGCAAAAAAGCAGCTCCAGAAGGCCTGCTCCAGAAGACCTGCTAGACATCTCCACGCAGAAAACCTTGAGACTCTGGTGGAAAGGCCCTTATCTTGTACTCTTGACCACCCTACTTTCTACCTTTATGGGACCCCTTTTGATTTTGCTTCTGCTTTTAATTATAGGTCCATGTGTGTTAAATAGGCAAGTCACCTTTATTAAAACAAGAATTAATGCAGTGTGGCTTTTAGTTTTGAGATAACAGTACCATGCCCTAAAGGATCAACTATGTCAGGGAGAAGATAGTGTCTAGTTCTAAGATTAGAACTATTAACTAGAAGAAGTGGGGAATGAAGAAGTATTAAAAAAGTATAGCAAAGTAAAAACAAAATTCGAGGCTTTTGGGCCCAGGCTTGGGAGTGTAGCCTTTGTGGCTTAGTGCTCCAGGTACTGGTCATAAAACAGATAGCGACATTCCTCCACCTACCCGCTTCCTGGGTTCAATTCAAAGAATGGCACCCTGACCATTACTGGAACCTGCAATGCAAATGTGCTATCTTTAGGGGCTCTTAGATTGTTAGGGGCTCTTAGAAACTGTCTTGAGAGATAACCTGACACTTGTGACTTCATACTTCCTTGTGACTCTTAAGTGGTATTTTTGGTATTTTCCAACAACGCCCTCCCCACCTCCATGAATTGTGGTTTCTTCCTTTAAATACCCCCTTACTCAGCTACTCAGCGCGCCATGGTCCTCTACCCCTGCGTGGTGTATGACCATGGGCCCGAGAACGCTCTCGAATAAAAATCCTCTTGCAAGTTGCAGCAAGATCGTTTCTTGTGGGTGATTTTGGGGTGTCGCCTCTCCTGAGTCAGAACGTGAGGGAGTCCTCACGTTGTGGGTCTTTCACTACCATTTCAGACAGCAGGAGTTGCCACCAAATCAAGTTCCAGGTTCCACCCTCAGGAAATGTAAGGTCAGCATGTAATAAAGATGGTAGTGTTGACATAGTCTAGGCCCCCTTTCTAGGACCAGGCCCACAGAACAGAAGGTTAAGAGAGAGCCAGATCCAGTGAGCCTGTTGTTAGTTAGGAAGGAAGGAAGAAGCCAGAACAGACCACACTAGGAACTGGGGAAGAAAAAAAGGGTTCACAGAAACATAGCTCTGTTCAAAAATAGGTACCAGAAAACTAAACCAAATAAGGTTGAGGGCTCAAAGAAGAACAGTGGGTCTCCTCAATTCTGGTACATTTTTAGAAACAAAATATATCGAATTTAAGGCATGAAGAACTTTTTTTTTTTTTGACTAAGCAAGAAGACCAAACAGACCTCACTCATCTCAAGGGAAAGAAACCACAGAACCATTTCAGAGTCATTATCTCTTGGACCACTACTCTGAATGAAGTGAATAATGGGAGTGACACAGCTCCAGAGGATAGGGAGAATGGGTGGCACTCAGCAGCTGCCAGCCAGAGGCTGGGTCTCAGGTTTCACAGTGTGGAGCACAGTTACTGCTAAGGGGATCATAGTCCACTGTGGTGGTGAGGGATACAGCTGTCATCTGCCAGTGAAGATAATACTCCTGTAGGGGATTTCAATAATACTTTTGTTCTGTCTTGGATGCTAGGCTCCATGGTAGGTAGAGATAATACCTACCTGAAGTTTGCCTTTAGGCCAGTAGTGCTCCATCCCTTTGGGGGGGGTGTATATTTGATATTGTGAATATCAGATTTTTACATTATGATCCATAACAGTAGCAAATTTACAGTTATGAAGTAGCAATGAAATAATTTTACAGCTGGGGGCCACCACAACATGAGAAAAATATACCAAAGGCTGCAGAATTAGGAAGGTTGAAAACCACTGCTCTAGAGGGAAGACGACTTTATTTGGTTCCGGTAACTAACTGGTTTTTAAATGGAGTGCCTGTAAAGCAAGAGCCATTATCAGGAAATGGTGTGTAAAAAGCCTGACCATGCATCAGAACCAAGTGGAGGTCAGACCCTAAGTCTGAGTAGAGAACTCTCAATCGGTCCCTTCATGATACCCACGCTGCTGTTTGGAAGATTCATGGTGGACACTCCATGTGCAGTGGGAGAGAAGAGAAGCACTTACAGCAATGGCTGTCTGCAGTATGACACAGAGACCAAATGCTGTTATGACACGGCAGCAGGGGTGGCAGGAGGAGTTAGCAGCAAGTAAACATGAAGAGCTTCTGAGAGAAGCCTGATCTAATGCAACTGACGCTCCTAGAAGCAAGAGCTGGCCACCAGCTGTAAAAGAAAAGCATGTGCAAAACCCTGAAGGAGGAGTGAAGCAGCCTGTGTGTCCACAACCTCCCAGGGTGCACATGGCAACATCACAGCCAGGAGGTAGGACGGAGGATCGGCTATGATCACTATGTTAGTGAGCTCTTGGCTTTGAGAGTTATTGAGCCTCAAGACCCCAGAAGTAACTTGGCCCAATTTGTCTATGTACCCAGAACAGTTTGTATGGAAAGCAGCGCTGGCAACTTATATCAGAAAATCATGATCAATTGGCAGCACCACACCCATCTCCTCCCATGCTATGGCATTTTTGAATGAGTGACTGAGCCAACCGCTGAATGAGTTAATGAGCCACACCCATCTCTTAACAGCAAAGCTCAGTGGGGAAAAATCATTGGCTTTTCAACAAGGAGACCTTATTGAATCCAACTACTAAGACACTCTGAGATGGGAGGAAGTCTCCACCTCCTCAAACCTGTCTCCTGGGTCTTAAGATGTAGAATGGGTATTACACCACCAGCTCTCAATGGTGGCTGCATATTAGAATATCCTGAGGTGGTTTAGAAATGTGCCTTGTAACCAGATGTGGAGGCTCATTTCTTTAATCCCAGCACTCAGGATGCACAGGCAGGTGGATCTCTGAGTTTGAGGCCAGCCTGGTCTGGAAAGCAAGTCCAGAGCAGCCAGGGCTTTGTTACCCAGAGAAACCATGTTTCAAAACACCAAAAAAGAAAATATCACACACAAGGAGCATGTCAGACATCCACATGAAAGGAGAAGAGAAACTCAGAAGATGGAAGAGGAGGTAAAACTGTTAGAGATCCTTCTAGAAATGAATAGGACATAGAGAGAAAAAGAGACCCTTCAGACAGGAAGAGCCTTAGGAAGGTGCTCACCTAAATGGATCTAATCTGGATGGTGACTTAGAATCAGTTAACCAACTCATTTTTAAAAATGAATGATTTAATTAGCATATGTTAACTAACATAGGATTGGGTTTCCTTATGTTCATTCATACACATAATGTATTTGGATCATATTCACCAGTTGTTGCCCCTGCCTGTTCTCCAACCACTCCCACTACTCAGCTTTCTCTTCCTGACCCAATGAGTTTCCTCAGCATTCTTAGAGGAACATGAGCCAGGAGATAGTTTCAGGGGCATGGGCTCCCTCCCAGTGGCTGCACAGCGGAATAAAATCTCTCCCCCTATCACCTCTCTCCCCCTTCCTCCCTCCCTCCCAGTAACCATTAACTGCCTATAGATTCTCAGGGAGGGACAGGTTTGTAAGGTACTCCTCCGTCCATGACAGAATGTTGGTGAAACCAATCTCGCTCAAGTTTTATGTCAGTGATCACAGCTGTGGTAAGTTTGTAACAATCCATTATTTTTTCTCTGTTATTAATTTGCTTTTATTTTGACAATGTGATATGCCTATATACTGCATCCTGAACCCCCACCTTCACTTTCTCTTATCTCCCTTCCCCTTGTCAACCTTTCCTCTTTCCTATAAATCCCTTCAACCCAAATTTTAGAAGACATTTTTTGGCCTGACTCTGGATAAGTGAGGCTACCTTATTCAGTAGCAAGCAGTATGCGTGAGCACATACACAGTTACACACACATAAGCAGATCTCTTATCTGTTGGTGTTACATACTAAAGTATCAGAGTCAACATGATATCATGCTTGGGCGATATTTGTGGTGAGAAGAGGTAACACTCTTGAAGAATGACTATGGTGGGGTTTGAGTAGTGGCCATGTGGCAGGACAGTGGGAATTAGACCCTGAAACACTAAGATTAACGTCTGAAAGGGATTGCATTGTGAAATCTCAACAATATTGTCATCTGAACAAGATAAGATACCAGCTAGCATCCAGTGTGGAAGGGAAAACTTTCACAAGTTCTCACTCCTAAAGAGCTATGGTCTATTAATGGCTGCCAAGAGATAAACACGCGTCTTTTCCAGGCATAAGCCCCTGTGATGGGTTGGTTAATCTATCCCAAATGGTCAGCCCTAAACACATATACATACTAGCAAAATATATGTATGTGTATGAGACACAATAATAATTTTAATTAAAGAAGGGGTCATGGAATTGAGAGGGGGTGGGGCGGACTTTGAATGAGGTAGAGGTGAAGAGTGAAAAGAATAGAAATGATGTTAATGCAGTACTCACATATGAAATTCTAAAAATAGTAAAATAAATCTTAAAAATGAATTTAAGAAATACAAGACATTCATTTTACTTGCTTGGGAATCCTGAAAATTCTTGACAATGATCAAAAATGTTCTTTTCTTGGCCTGTTCCAATCTTGATGCTGTATAAAGCCAGAGAATAAATAAAGTGACTGGGGAAAGATTAACAAATGGAAGAAACTAGTTTGCAGTGGAAGTATGGAAGAAGCCCTTCCCCATTCCAGGTTCTACAGTAAACAGCTTGTGTAGGAGGTGGGAGAACCCAGGAAAGACAAACCTAAGAGTATGGAACACTAAGGGTCTATATGCCCTGTGGCTATAGCTGCATGCTCTGAGGAACCTGAGAGACTACCTCCATTCTTGAGAGTTCTTAGTTTCTGTTCCTAATTGTGTGTTTAGGAACACACAATTCTGTGTGCAGTCTAGGAACACAAAAGCCCGAGGTCTAATGCCTTCTGAATTTAGATCCCCGACCATGCATCCCTACGCTGCTTTACCCAGCACTGTGGCTTTCTCACCCTTTCTTTATTCTCTATAATTAACTGAAAACTTTTCCCTGGCTCTCATCTTCTTGGGTACTGCCAGGACTTTCATTTTGGCTATACTGTTTTTCTCCCAATTTTAATAAAATTGTCTAGAGGTTCTTGCTGAGTGTGTTTTTAAACTCTTTTACAAACAAGGCTAAGGACTGTGGCCTCCCTTCCCCCAGCCTGGAACCTGCTTGCTCAAGGGTGGAGCTACCTGCTCATTCGTCCTGCCACGCCTACTGCTGGAACCTGCCTTTGCTGCCTGGAGGCACACACGTGTTCGTCCTGCTACTGGACCCTGAGTTACTTGGCGGGAAATCGGGTTCCCTCCCCCTTCCTTTATAATTGAGTGTCTGAAAATAGTAAAATTGAGCTTTGATCAGAATGTTGTCTTAGCTCCATTCTTTCTTCCGCCCCGTCTAGATTCCTCTCTTTTCAGCTCGAACTGCCATTCTCAGTTGAACCGTTCGTGGACTGCGGGCAGGCCGCAACAAAGGACCACAAAAGGGATGCTCATTTTCCCTGGGTACAGCCATGGTTGGTTCTTAGCTTGTTTCTCTCTACATATATGAGGCTTTGAAGTGATCTGGAGATATTGTTGCTTGAGCACCACAGAAATGAAGTGTCCTGATGACAGAGGGACAATCGAGCCCCATGTTCAGATGCTGTCAAGTCCCCAGGGGGTTCTTTTTTAATTTAATTTAATATTTTTACTTATTCACTTTACATCCTGTTTACTGCCCCCACTTCTGGCCATTCCCTCCCACAATCCTTCCCCCATCCTCCCTTCACTTTTCCTCTGAGCGAGTGGACTCCTGCAGGGAATTCTAATGCTGCAGCTAGGGCTGTGATCTACTGAGTTGTTGGGGGATATTATTAATCTACAGGAATATGATTTCAGTACCCATTCCTTGGGCGTTTACAAGCATTGCTAGAGAAAGGGGTAGATTTTTATTTTTTAATTTTTTGAACCATCAGAAGTTTTTCTTCTTGTACATACATATATTTTTCAATTAAATCTGCTATTTTGATACAATTCTGGGCCTACATGTACTTGTAAGGATATTGCAGAGAGGTTGCCTATAACCATTATCTAGCTTTGCTCAGTACTTAACATCTTGCCAAACTACCACACATTGTCCACAGTGAGATGCTGATAGTGATACAGTCAGGGTGGAGAACAGGAGGCCTGGAAAGATGGCTCAGTGGCTGAGTGCTTGCTGCTTCCAGAGGACATGGATTCAGTCCACAGCATCCACACTGGGCACCCCACAACCACCTGTAACTCCAGATCCAGGGTGCTGATGTCCTCTTTCAGGCTCTCCATGTACTGCCCCCTCCCACACACATACACATACATTTTTAAAATGATAATAATAAAATGAATGTGTGCTAAAGAGGAGACAGAACAATTTTGTCTTGACAGGAAAAACCTCCTGTTGCACTTTTCTAGCCATGCCCATTTCCCTTTCCCTCCTACCTATTAAGCTCCTGAAACCACTAATGTGTTTCTTCACCCCTGTGATTTTGTCTTTTACAAGAATGTTTATATAATTGCAATTATAAAGCATGTGACCTTTGACAAGTTCTCTGTAAATTCTTCCAGATTATTATTGTAAGTATCATAAACCTGACACTTTAATTGGCACATAATATTCCACAATATGGATTTACGGGTTTGCTTAGCCATTTGACTGTCAAAGAAAAGCTGCTTGTGTTGGGCATTACTCTCTTCCTCTAGACTGTGAGCTCTGATGAGTGGCCAGAGGCATTCCCTCCTTTAAAGGTAAGTTTCAGTTTTAAGACATTGCTGCTTTAATGATTATAAAGCACAAATGCCGAACTTGCGTTTCGTTCAGTTCAATGCCTTCTCGAATAACTCTTCAAATTTCTTCTCCAGCTCCTGCATTATTTACAGCTGCACCTGCTTAGATTCCAAGTTCTCAGAGAGTGTCTGGTGGTCTTATTGTTAGTGATTCCTGATTTTATTCCCTTTCTAGGTGCATTCTATGTGACTTTAATCCTTTTAAATATGTTCAGGTTTGTTTCAGAATATGGTTTCCCTTTGGGGGTCACTTGTAAAGAACTTGTAATGTGCTGCTGCTGTTGGCTATCTGGACACTGTCAGTTATGACACCTGGGCTCATATCACGTGCATTCATGTTTCCTCTGTGTCTGTCATTCAGGGAGGAGCTTGAAGACGCTTATGTGAGTTTCTCTGTCTTTCCTGTTAGATGGTGCTTGCTTATGCTTAAGCCCTGCTGCTTTGAACACACACTTACCGAATCACCATGGCTTCTTGGTAGACACATTCTTTCTATGTAACTTGCTTTGCCTCAGAGTCTCTCACTGAACCTTTGGAGTTCCCCATCCAGCCAGACTGACTGCTAATGAGTTCCCAGGATCCACCTGTCCCTACCTCCCAAGAAGTGAGCTTAGAGACTCAGACCACTGCATCCAGCTTTGTCCATGATTGCTAGGAATCTGATCTCAGGCCTCAAGCTTGTACTTCAGTGACTGACACATCTCCCCAGCCCCTGTCTCTAAATTGCTGTATGTAGCATAGTAGCATTCAGTATAGTTATAGACACATTGAAAGTAAATCAGCAATCTTATTTTATTGTTATTTCTATTTTCCGTTTCAGCCTATGACCTACTTTAACATTTTTTTTAGGATCCCATTTTGGAGTCATTTCTTTTAATGTTTAATGTTCTCTAGGTTTTTTTTTTTTAGAAGTTGCACTAAATTACATTGTGTACATATTATATTTGTATAAAATAATCAGTATGTCCTTCTCATGTTGGAAAGACATGAAATATTTTATATAATATTTTATGCAAATAAAGTAACACAAATAAATACTTGTATGTGATGTGGTGATGTGCTAAGAGCAGTTCATGATGCTTAATCCATTATTTGTTTATATTGATGATACTCTGCAGCAGATTGAAGCCAGACATATGTGTATTCTGAATATAGCACAAATCTGGTAAAATGGCCAATATCAAGTAATGAGTTGGTGGTGTTTTCCTAACAGTGGGCACTATGTCGTCAAAACACTAGAAGGAAGTGTGGCTGTTTCCACCATAAAGAAATGCTAAAGATACTGTGCATGGTGACACAGCCTTTACTCCCAGGAGAGGCAGAGTTAGATAGATCACTGTTCAAGGACAGCCTGATCTTCATAGCGGTATAGTAAGATCCTGAAGAGATCGAGAGAGAGCAGGTGAGGAGATAGCCATTTAAACAATATGTACCTTTCAAAAATTGTTGTGTTTTACATACCAATTGAAAATAATTAAAATTAGGGCCAACAGATTGGCTTAATGGGTAAAATCATATGCTCCCAAGCCTGAAGACCTGAGTTCAATTCCCAGGACCAACTCTTTGAATTGTCCTTTAACTACCATACTCATGCCTTAATATGTGTATACTCCTCACATGAAATAAATTAAATAAATGAATGTTAAAAAATAAATAAGTACCGATTTAACTTAAAATAAAAGGTAACAGTGTTTTTGGCTTGTCTACTCTGTCAAAAACTTTGATAATCTGAGTTTGGCCCTATAGGACCCTGAAGTATCCTTTGTTCCTAGGTAGCTAAATTCTGACCCCATGATCTAGTTAACCCAGTTGGCCATTGCTGTTACTTGAAAACCACCTTTCCTTTGTTGTGACATTTCCTGAGTGGCACATGTCACCATCAGGAGAAATGCAGCCTTGCAGCAGCAAGCCTGGGAAGCTGATGACTCCAGAATAAAAACTAAAGACACTTCCAAGCTGAGCATCCCACAGTCCCAGAGTCTCTCCCCACCCCCACCTCCCACTCCCCATTCCCTGCTCCCTCCCGCACCAGTCTTTTGTTCTTCCTGAGAGCTTTATCACTCTCTGTGAAGCATGATCTAGTCACTACCTAATTTTCTGCTATTTTAACAAAAGTCAGTTGTCTGGAGGAAGCCTCCCCACAGCTGTCTTGTTTAAAAAAAAAGTGCACAGGTATGCACAGGGCAGAGCACACATACAGAGCTGGGGACTTTGTCCAGGCAGCAGGATCTGATGAACTATTAAAGTAGTAACTGGGATGTCACCAGTTCAGCCCCGTGTCTTGATGTTCCCTGGGGGAAACATTTGGAAGATCCTGAATCTTCCTTCACATCTTCTCCACATGCCCCGTTTCCTCTGGCAGCCTTCCAAGAGGCTTCTGGAAACTGAGAGGGTATGAGTCCAAGACTTCATACTGTTACTGAATGGATAAGAGTCCCTGAGATCCAAAGACAGCATGTAGAAACATTGCCTGACCCATGAGCACTGTCAGCCTGATGGATTCCTTCTGAGGATCTCAAAGTGGCCCAGCATGCAGTCTGGCAATACAGAGGTAAGCAGCAGGCACTGTGGGTTCCATCTACAATATACAACTTGAGTTAATTCTGGTCAAAGATGGAAACATCCCTAAAAAGAACAAAGAGCTGCAGCTGCAATAGCATGCACTCTGAGGAACAACATCTGGATCTTGCCTCTGAGGACCTGTGGCTTTAAACCCCACATCTTCTGTAGTTTGAGGGTGATGGCCTTTGTGAAGAAGAATCCAGTTTAGCTGGGTGAGCAGCGCTTTGGTCTTTGAGCCTCAATGTTGTTATGGATTTAAAAACTGATGCTTGTGATCTTGTTCTGCAACTTGCTGCTTATTCAATGAGATAAAAAGGTCTTTAATATAATGTTCTTGTATAGAGCAATGAGATCATGGGAATAATATCCTGCCCAGATATGCATTAGAATATTACAGAGGAAGAGAATACAGAGAGGAAAAGAAGAAAGCCAGTGGTGAGGATGGCCAGACAAAGCAGGCTTGGGACAGTTCTAGCTGATAGAGGAGAATGCTGATCCTGGGCAACTACTATAGGGCATCCCTTACTCATGTGTTTTGTTTTTATGTCTGAAATTTTCTGTGATTAAGAATGAAAAGAAGGATTGGTAGTGTTGCTCAGTAGTAGATCACTTGCCCAGCATGAACATGGTCCTGAGTTCC
This sequence comes from Mus caroli, assembly GCF_978045245.1. Classification (NCBI taxonomy): domain Eukaryota; kingdom Metazoa; phylum Chordata; class Mammalia; order Rodentia; family Muridae; genus Mus; species Mus caroli. The sequence goes on from NW_028227274.1 coordinate 1,872,920, forward strand.
ATAAACAGATGAAAGAACAATGTCTGTGCATCCCAAAAGGATCAGCATGACAATGGGTAGATTTTCTCTTGTCTTGCTTTTGAAGCATTACTGGTTCTGAAACTAAGCATCCTGAGGTGCGTCTCTCTTCCTGGCTGAATTTAGTTGTCAGAGCTATGATGGTCTTATGGCCAATTCCCATGAAGTTCACCTACCACAGCAATCATCTCCAGATAGAAGAGCCAGCAAGAGGCTTCTGCCACATAGCAAGTTGGAGTGGAAAGACAGCCTCATCTGAGTTTTAAATACCTGTCCCTCTTTCTGGTGTGGATGGTTCTCTGCAATGAGTTCATGGCTGTCTCCATATCCTTAGTCCTTCTGCCTTGTCTCCCTGAAGAAGACGTTCTCATTTTTTTCTATCTTCTGGAGTCTCTTTGCAGAGAGAGAGAGAGAGAGAGAGAGAGAGAGAGAGAGAGAGAGAAAGGAGAAAGTGCTGGGAGACATCCACAGCTGACTGTGACCAAGGGCTAGGGTCAAGGCTTTCTATCTGCAATGCCCTTGGGCTGGGACTGACAGGTCCCTGAGTTCTGGAATAACATGTACTGAGTACTGGATCTGAAAAGAGATATGGATTGACCACCTGTGCTAAATGCGGGGTATCTTACAATAGTCATTTCATGAATCCCCACTTAGAAAGAGGATTCTTTTCAACCAGACAATTTTAAGTCAACTTACATTAATTGTAAAAAAAAAAAAAAAAAAAAAAAGTGGGTTTTATTTTGATAGGCTCATACCTGCATTTAACTTGCCCTGATCATCTTCACTCCTTCTTGTCTCCTCTCCCACCTCCACAACCCATTTCCTCTTTTCAGCTAGTCCCTTTTAAGGAACAGTTAACCAGAGGTCATAAATGAGATAGATCACTGATATGGAGTAAGAGTTTGTTATCCAGTTTGTGCAGAAGCCAGTGGCACAGATTTTCATAGAAAGATAGTCTTTACTATCGATCAACAGACGTGTAGGCAGGGCATAGTCAAGTTTTCCTCTCTCAAGGCTGGTAATGAAGAGATTTAAGTTAGGAAGGGATTTAAGGGCCTTGAGCACAATGCTGAATGGGAAGTCCTACGGAGAATACAAGCTGCTACCCAGGTCCACTGGGAAACTTGTGGAAACATTATCATTGGGAAGTTCGCTGCTATCCTGGCTCATCCTACATTATTGGCAGCACCTTCTCATCCAATCCTAGACCATGAGGCTATGCTCTTATTCTTCAAATTTCACTGTGTTGAAGATTTTGCTTCTACCAAAGCACAAGGTCACTGCAGGGCTAAGGATTCTATGTCAGTGCCCTGAAGAGCAACCAATACATCAACTTTCCAAGACAGTAAAGTTGCTGGTTTATATTCTGGTTTCAAAAGGACCCAGGCAGATTTATAAGAAAGAAAGAAGATCCCCTCCCCACCATCATCACAACCAGAAAAGACTAGAGAGCTCCCCACTGCACATGTGGGGCTTGTACAGGATGGAGGATATGGTCAAACATTCAGGAGTTCTTTTTGCTGCTCCTTTACTCACAGGAAGTGCTGTTTGTTTCCTAAGTCCAATCTGGAGCCCATCACCCTGTTTCCTGTGTTTATTTTGGAGCATTGAGTGCTTCTCCTTCAGATGAGTGTTCTGCACTGTGTCCTGGAGTCCATTCTGTTTATACTAGTAATTTTGGTTTGTTGTATATGCACTTTACAAAAGGCTAATAACAAAATCCACTTGAAGTGTTAAGATTTAATGTAAAAGACAGCCTTTCCCTAGTGGTCCAAGCATTGTAAACTTCCTGTCAATTGCACAGCAAAGTCGAGAGTACTCACAGTAGCTATCTTCTTTCCTGCTCCCAGAGCTCTGTCCATGGATTTGTTCACTTCTATCCAGACTCCACTGAAGTCTTTACCTCTTTCTTGACCTATGTGACCAACTGATACCAAATGACTCCAGTTTGCGTCTTCCACCTGCAAATCGCTCCATCAACCTTACTTACTTTCCTGTTGCTGTGATAAGTAACCAAGCAGCTTATAGAAGGGTCTATTTGCCTTGTGGTTCCAGAAGGGGAATAATAGTCCACAGTGCAGAGAAGAGATAGCCATGGCAGGTTGCTGGACCAGAATCTGAGAGCTCACATCTTCCACAAACAGGAAATGTAGAGAATACATTCAAAAATGAGAACAATATTTTGAAACCTCAAAGTCCACACCCCAATGACATAACTTCCTCCAGCAAGGCTGTACCTCCCAGTCCTTCCCCAAACAGCCACCCACTGAAGACGAGTTATGCAAATGCCCAATATTTATGGGGACATCTTATCCAAGCCACTACACCATCCTTGTGCTTTGCATAACCAGGCCCTCATCCTCTACTCCAGACACTGCTGTGCTATATCAAGCTGCTCTTCAGTAGTGCCCTCCAGCCAGTCTTCTGCCAGTGTGATAAATATTAATACTTGACTTAAAGCAACTTAAAAGGGGGAGAAGATTGCTTTGGGTTCACAGGCTCTGCTGCCCTAGGCCTGTAGTAGAATAGTACATCCTGACAGAAAATGAAGGAAGCTTCTAGAGAGGAACAAGTGGGATGCCACTCTTCAAGGATGTTCCCCAGTGGCCTCCTGAAGGTGCCTATGAATGGTGACACAAACTGGGGACTGAGCCTGCAATGCATTGGCCTTTTGAACATACATCCAGGTGCTTCCAAACCCAGTGGCTTTCTCCTGGGTCCCCCTGCCTCTCAGCTGTTCCTTCTGTCACTCTTCCCTTGCCTCTGGAATCAATCACTAACACTGCTTCTTCTACAGTCTTCTAAAAGTCATTTTGTTGCTTTAACTAAACCCATGGGCTTTTTCCTGCTCAGGATCAGTGGAAAGTCCTTACCTACAGGCATCTCTAAAGCCAGTGTGTGGGACGCCTGACTCGCCAGCAAGAAAGACACCACAATAGGATCCTTCTGCACACGTTTATTGGGAGAGCATTGACTGTGTAGGCGAAAGACCCCAAGCCCTGGGCCTCTCACTCTTATATACTATCAGTTCTCATCCACGCACAGCAGGCCACATCACCTCACCAGGTACGCAGCTTCAGCTAATCAGGGCAGCAGGGGCATATCTCCACCAAAATGGCTTCGCCAGTAACCTGGTACACCTGTGCAGCTCCCATGATGTTTGTGGCTTATATGAGGAAGTCAGGTGCAAGTCATACAACTTAGCTGCAGTCCCTGGTGCCTTCTTGGGACTGCTGCCACACCCGCTCCCCACACCAGTGCCCATCACCTACCCCAGCTCCAGTTCTTTCCACCTGTTTTAGTTTCTCTTCTATTGCTGTAATGAAACACAGCCGCAGCTTAGAAGGGAAAGAGTTAACTGTGGTTCACCATCTGTTGTGGTAAGAAAGTTAAAGTGGAGAAAGCTTGAAGCAACTGATCACGCTTGGAAATGTGTTCACAGCTGGAATCAGGGGTTAGTTACTACAGCAACCCTACTGCTCAGTGAGCTTTATGCATTGTGTACAATCCAGGATTCTGGCTAAGAAATGTTGACACCCACAGTGTACAGGTCTTCTCACCTCATTGAATCTAGTGAATCAAGACAATTCTCCACAGGCTTGCCTAGATAATTCCTCACAGGCGTGTTTGGGAGACTGGTCTCCTAGGTGATTTTGGACATTTTGTCAAGTGGGCAATTAGCACTAACCATCACACTACCCTAGACGTTGACTAAACCTGAACCCTGGGCCTTACCCTAGCAGCTGTGTGCTTTCCATGCCCGCCTTTGTACATATGCATTATTCCATCTCTGGATGTGTAAATCCTTTTCACGTTTGTTCCTGATATGGAACTCTGTCCTATCTCATGTTCTTTACTCATAAAACTATTTAGTGGGCATCTCCTGTATACTAGGCACAGCTGCAGGAGTACACACTCTGATGGACAGGAGTCAGTAAGTCATGTGCTTGTTGGGGGTTCTTTTTCATGCTGTATAAACATAAAGCAGTCAAAACATTTCTCTTAGACCTCTGCTTTGAAAATGTGAGGGGAACAGGTTGCATTCTTCAGGTTTCTGCCAGTATTCTCTGGTTGTCATGAAAAAAAATGTACAAAAGGAAAAAAAGGGTGACTTGAACAAGCAGAAATTTCTTCTCCCATGATTCTAGAAATCAGAAATGTAAAAATCAAGATACTACTAAGACCTTGCTCTGTCTGGAGCTTTATTTTATTTCATTTATTTATGCATTTATATATTTATTTATTTATTTAATGGCTACTTCTAGCTTCTGGTAACCCCAGGTGACCCTTTACTTGTGAACTCCATCTTTATATTACTCTCTCTCTCTCCTTTGTGCTTTATTGTGGCCTCTCTCCTTCTGTAAGGTCCAAGGCCTGAGGTTTAGGGATGGTGCCAAGTCCAGGGTAACATTTTTTCATGGAATCCTAAACAGTTTCAAATACCTTCTTCGCAAACAAGATCACATCCCAAGGCTCCAGTGAACATGAATTTGGGTAGGAATATACTGCATAGCCACTATACTTCTCTACGTTGGTGGCAAATGTTTATTATAATTTATATAAAGTATAAAGATTCTTTCAAAGTGAAACCCTGCCTATGCAAGTCTTTCCTTTTGGTTCCTCTAGGCTTTGGATGTGAAATATCCCCAAAAATGTTTCATATGTTGAATAAAGGTTTGGTCCCTACCTAGTCATCATGAGAGACCATTAGACATGGATCTAATATGGATTCAAAATGTTATTGGAAAGGGTAGAAAATAACAAGAGGAAGTAGGCCATTAGGACCATGCTTTAGCAAGCCAGACTTTGTACCTGGTCTGGCTTTACTTTTCCACATACATCCACCTTTATGCTCTGCCTCAGAGCAAAGAAACAGCAGAGTCTGTGGACAGAAACTGAAACAAAGTGAATTCCTCTTTCTCTCAGGTAGTTGTTAGCATAACCAAAAGTCTCATACAGAACCTAACTATCTCAATCAACTACCTAGGGCAAGAGCTCAGGGGAGACCTTCAAATCAAGGCAGCCTGCGCTATCTACTTGGAATACACCATCAGTCAAGGGGATGTATGCTAGCTATTTCCTTGGCCCTTTGAGAAGAGGTGGGCTTAATTCAACAGCAAGAGGGGCAGGAAGGACATCAGTAACTGACTCCATAATGGCTCTGGGCCCTCTGTTTTATTGTCAACACCAGAAATGACTCCCTATCTGTCACAGCAGCCCCTTCAGAAACAATAGTGTCACAGGCTTGGTTTGTTTGCTTGAGCTCTTTGACTTTGATTCTAACTTTGATGTTTGGACTAAACACAATTACATAACAATCTCTGATTAGCTAATTAACTGACTAAAATAATAGCTAAGCATCCTGTGGTAACTGGGCCCTAAATACTTTACCTCCAGAATCTTCAAAACATAGGGAGGAGAAACTAGTAGTGTTCTAATTTTGTGCATTAAAAGCACACCAAGGCTTTGCTAAGATTTAATACTGTTATTCCTAGGGTCACAGTGTTCACTGACTCCCAGATCATTGCACATGGGTAGCCATTCTACAGAAGAATTATGTACATTTCAAATCATGTTTGTTTCATCTGCTTAAAATGAACCTTGGAATTTCTACACCTATTTCCTACCCAAGTTTTGGCTCACAAAAATGTTTACAAGAATCCTACTTGTTTCTAAGCACTCACTTGCTTAATAGGCGACTTTTATACAGTTTTTGAGTATTTGTTTGCCTAAAGGTTTAAAAGATTTTCTTTTAAATGTAAGCACATTTAAATAGTATGAGTCTGAGGAGCTATAGAGACATTCTCATGAAATCTCAAAAGGGAATAGAATCAAGACCCAGGCTGGCATCACAGACAGAGCATCATATAGTTACCCCAGGCTTCAACAATAATGAGTCAGGAAGCAGTCTTACCCAAGAACAGGAATCCGATGAGCATGCAATAGTTAAGAGACATCCATGCCAGACACTGGACAAAAGCCATGGAGATGGAAGGCTACATCTATCCCCTACTTGAGAAAGCTCGTGGGAACTCTGCATGAAGCCTGACTCCAATGTTCTCTTCCTCTCAAGTTGCTGACTTCTGGCCAGCTCCTAGAGGACCCAAACTGAGGCGAGATAAAGGCTGCTAATGAGTCAATCTGAATCCTGAGTCTTTCAGATGTGGATAAACACACCACAAAGCCAAGAGCCTGATGTCTGGATTAGCTGCCAGACAATGCATGGGTTAAGCTCCTTACATGTCATTGTAAGGAGCTGCTTCTCACTTTTGCTCCTCTGTGTACCACCAGAAACTAAGGTTCCTCTCAGAACTCCCTTCCCAGTACCAGACAGGTACATCATTCTCTCCTAGAACATTCTGTTTGAAATTCATGCGTATTTGCTTGGAAGAAACCTTTGGAATTTGAAGACATCTGGAGATGACTCTGGTTTATGAAGTCTGGACTTTCTCAATCTGGTGTTGCTTAGAAGGCTCAGATCAGGACCAACTTATCTTCCCTACTTGGGATAGTTAATATTGATTGCCAACTTAACAAGGTTTAGAATCACTGAAGAGAAAAATTCTCTGGGATCCACCTTGAGAGACAGTGAACCATAGCATAGTCAAGTATTAACTGTCTTCATCACACTGGCTAGCATAACTCAAAAATAACTGAGGACCAGTGAGGTAGCCTATAGGGTGATGGTGCTTGCTATCCCACACAAAGAGCTGCACCCTCACACTGTGAGCAGAATGCACCCCTGCTTCCTTAAGTTGTTTTTGTTGGGTTTTTTGTCTCAACAGCAAGAAAAGTGACCGATACACTCACCAGCAACTTGCAAGTGTTCCGCTTTCTTGGCATTACCCCTTTCTAATCAATATTTTATGGACTATTAGAGACTGAAAGTCACAGTTTATCTCTTCTCCCAATGGGGCTTTGGAGTTGGTTTCCTCTATGGTTGATCCCCAGGGCTGTCTACATTGAGCTGAAAGTGCTCTCTTTCTGTATTTGTCTCTGTCTCTCTGTCTCTGTCTCTCTGTCTCTGTCTCTCTGTCTCTGTCTCTCTCTCTGTTCTCTCTCTCTCTCTCTCTGTCTCCCTTTCTCTGAAAATTCCAAATGATCCATATACAACAGAGAGATTTCTTCCCACTTCCTTTAGTAGACATCTCCCTGAGACAGAATATTCTCCCAGTGACCACACTGGCAGGACCATGTCTAGGAAGGCTAGTGACAAAGAGTCCCAGTGTCATGCTGGAAGTCTGTCTGGCCTTCCAGGGTCCTTTGTGGCTCTATCTCTTTGCCCTTTGAACACAGACCTAATCCAAGTTTGCAAGCTGCTTTGTGTTCCGTTCTCTCCTTTGTGAAGAGCCTAAATTGGTGCTCTTGCTGAGCATTCCATATAGAGGAATGTCTGAGGATATTTGTTTTGGTAGCGTTGGATTTCTTCATCTACTCTGCTTCCTGTAAACTAAGTCTGTGGCACACACACTCCTTACCCTCAACAGTCTTGAACTTTGTTCTTTCTTTAGCAGGCAATCCCATCTCTACAGCAGAGAAACCCACAGTGTTGGATTCTGTGGCATTTGGGGATTTATAATCTGTTTTTTGTCAAACGTATACATTGTCTTTATGCTAACCTGTCTCTGGAGCACGCAGATGGAAGGCCTCTGTTAGACAGAAATCTTTTCACCCCTCAGGAGCTCTATAGGAATCACTGAAATGCAGTGTTTACTCTTCGTGTCTCACATTTACAGCTTGGCTGAACTGGAATATTAGAACCCAGAAAACAGTCTCCCTGACTCTCTCTTTCAGTCTGATCCTGCCCAGTGAGCATCATGTTCTCCCATACTGTGTTCTTATAGCACGCTACCACCAACTCCAGGCTGTTGATGAGCATAGCCATCCTTCCTCAGCCAAGTCTGATGGCAGTCTAAAGAAAGAAGATCAGTGTGCAGTGTGTGCACCTCTGCAGTAACCCTGGCCTTAAGCATACCCTGCAATCAATGTGCTACACTAACTGAACCCTTCTCATTCCTGTTACTAAAGAATGAGTCTGCTCATAAGAAGAGAGCACCAGCAAGCTGAACAACTGGGCCTAATGTGGTGCAAGAACTGACTTCTGGAGCTTCAAGAACCCTAGAGCTTCTGGTTCACAGACACTGGAAGTAGAAGGTGGATTTTTCTCAGTGGGATAGCTAGAAACTTACCCATATCTGCAGCAATCATGACTGTGATAAAGCGTGGGGGGGGGGTTGTGAGGTGTTAATTATGTGAGTTGAGACTCATCCCCTAGTATATCAGATCCATGAGCCTGGCACTGACTCCTACATGATGTGCAGACCGTTCCGTGAAGCCCAGTAGAGATGTAGAGAAAGGAAAGAGATGCCATTCAGCTGCTCCTGCATCCAATGTCTGTTGCTTGGTGGCCTAGCTTAATGCTCTCTGAGATCCCCTGATAGGCTACCTTTAAACTGCCCAGGGATTGCTTGCCTAGCATGTGTAAGGCTCTAGTCTTCTTTCTAGCACTTCAAAACAAGTAGATAACTATTCAGCAGGTATAACTAGAGGCATGAGATGCACAGGTTTCTGCTTGTACCCTCTGTTGTGTTGGCAGAAGTAAATAAAGCCACCAACAAGAACCAGAGGATGAGGAGCAGTGAGGACACTGGACATAGATTGACAGCCTGCATCCTATCCCTAGATCTGCTAACTCCACACTGCTGTGACACTCAGTAGTTCACTTAAGGGACAGGTTAGAGATAAGCAAGATGAGATGAAGATGAATCCACATGCTATCTGTGAGCCTTTGAACAGGGAGTCACTAGTCCCCCTCCACAGACAGCAAGCAGAGGGCTGCTTCACTGGCATTCTATGTGTGTCACCAGTCTTATTTTGCTCAGAGCCCAGCAGTAGGTCTGTGTGGGAGACCTCACGCTGCTGTCCATCGCTCCCTGGTTGAGTGAGCCAGAGCAGAATGAGACCTAGTGTTGGCACCACACTAGCAGATGGGGGATTCCTCAGGTTACATCAATGGATCTACTCCAAAGCCACCTGGCTCATGATGGGACCAAAGTTAAGGGTTGCTTTGTACAAGACAAGATGGAATCCGAGTTGATTTTACTAAACCAACACAATGCACTTTGCATTATTTTTCTAAAGATTTGAAAATAAAATATGGAAGGAACTCACATTGAAACAAGAAAGTTTTTTGTTTACATACCAATTTGAAAGACTGGAAATATTAGCAAAAAGGAGATCATATGAGGATGTAGATAAATAGTCCCTCTCATAGGTTGGTAGTCAAATATTCCAAATATTTTTAACAATTAATGTGTTAATAAAAACTGGTCCATACCCTTTGATTTACCAACCTTACTTCTAGTAATAAATCCTACAGATGTAATTGTACAAGTGTACAATTATATCCCAAAGAGACTCTTCACTACAGCAATTTACTTTTTTAAAAACTAGGTTATAACTTCAATGTCCATTAATAAGTAATGGAATATAAATTATATTGATGAAAAAAGCTAATGTGTTAGAATAGTGACTCACATCTAAACATAACACACCAGGCCAAAGCAGTTCCACATGTAAGGGTTTATTGGGAGAGAGAGGCACAAGTTGGTGGTGGAAAGAGAAGGGGCGTGGGGAGAGAGAGAGAGAGAGAGAGAGAGATTGATTGATTGATTGATTGATTGATTAGGGGGCCCTTTCTTTATAGAAAGTGATGGTGTAATTACAGGTAAAGGGGAGGTGACCCAAGTGGGTTCTGGAAACATGGTGGCTGTTGCCTTGGCAACAGGTCTGCGGGTCCTACCTATGTGATATCATGGGGTTTTAGAGGTCCTGATGCCAACATACCACCTCCCTTCTTGTTATTATAAAGAGAAGGAAAGCAGGGAGGAGGAAGCCTATGGTGAAAAGGGAACGAGGGCATCGTGTCTCTTAAGCTGCTTCCTGCTGTCTAGGAGCATCATCAATTTTGGGGTGTAGTTGACTTTTACCATCAGGATCCACTTGGTAAACATTTGCATCAAGTTCCTCTGTGAACAATGGCTCTTCTGTGGGCAGCGGCTGGTTATCCTGTGACAGGAGCTGATTAATAGTTTGGTTAGAAATTTTTTGTATTTGTCATTGAAGAAATGTAGAAACAAGATTAATGAGGCAGAGAGCAAATAATAATGCCAGGAAGATGACTAGGAAAGGTGTTACAAAGGGAGTATCCACTTCCATATAGGATTTTTGAAAATCCCAGAACTGGAGGTTTCACATTCCCTGAAATTGTTTATGTCTGACTGTAGCTCCTGGATTTTATTTCTTATTATTCTGGACTGGTTGACATAGAAACAGCATGCTTCTTGAAGGAACAGGCAAAGATCACCTTCTTTAGCTGTCAAGACACTTAGCCCCCATCGGTTCTGAAGCATCATGGATGCCAAAGAATCGATCTATTATGGATAGTAAGCACAGTTTCAGTCATTTCTTGAAGATCACTTTTCAACTGGGAAGTGAATGTATTATATTGGGTCATGGAAGTCATTTGCCCTGCAATCCCAGTACCAGCACCTATGGCTATTCCCACAGCGGCCAAGAGTGGCATGACCTGAACTGCTCTTATGTTGGGCAGATATCAGATCTACAACTGGGATTGGCAGGGGCTTATTTACTCCTGGTTCAGAGAAAAAGAGTACCAACGTGCAAACTTCTGACCAGCTGGTGGGTAGGCGATGATATGCCTGAGTGCCAAAAAGAAATGATGTGTTCTGGACTATAGGGTGTGTACTTACATATAATAAATAAATAAATCTTTTAAAAAGGGGGAGTGGGTTATGGTTCTATTGAAGTCTAGGGAGCTTAGTGTTCCTACAGAATGTGTCCCGGAGGTCTTAAAACAGTTTGCCACGCCAAAGAGAGGGATAGAGGTAAGGTATGGAGTCATGACAACATTGGAGTCAGGGCAGCTGACAAAGGGTCAGTTAATTCCAGGGGGTACACATAGCCAGCAATCTTTAAAGCATACAGGCCTGGTGACATTAAGGAGTTGGTATGCTAAGGTCAAAATCTGAAGCAAAAGGTGAAATGACAAGTTAGTGCCATTTATGAGGGGTGATGTCAAAGAGATAAGGACCCTGAAGGAGTGTTCAATTATCTCTCCTACTTTTCCAATATGTAGGGGTTGGGCAATTGAGACATATTTTCTCTGGATATGGATGGTACTTACTGGGAAGCCGGGGTGATTTTTACAGTACAGCTTACCAAAAACTCCTGTCTTCCATCTGGAATACTATGGGTCTTGTATATAGAAAGAGTGTCTTGCAGTGTTAATAGAAGAAATGATTGACCCATGATTTTAACATGTGTATCTGACAAGACCAATATGGGCAGCCCCCATATTCGTCTGGCCATTTTCTACAATAATCTTTTGTTTGGTCAAAGAGAAAGCAAGTATAGAGATCATAATATTTACATGGGATAACAGATACAGGAATGATAGCAATTTGGATTGGTTCCTGGCATCCGGCTATGGAGCAGTTTCCTGACCCTATTTGGAAAGACTGTTTGTTATCTGTGGGGGGTTCTTGGATCTCTAATCTCCAGATGTAAGGGCTACCATGGATGGAAATGAACAGCAGGGAGAAGTCGAGAAACCCGTGTCTAATCCAGTGAGGTTGAGCTCAGCTGCTGGAGTGGAGTTTCATTTTCTGGAATTGGGGACAAGATGAGTGGTCTCCACATCTTCTGAAACTTAACATAGCATGGTTCTGTTTAGTTCAACGTGTATGAAGAAGAGTCATTTTTAGGTGGAGGAATGAAAGGTTTGAGGTGAGACAGATGGACCCAATGAGCAAGTCCCTCGAGTTTAACAGCTGTAGGGGTCATGAGGATTACCTTAAAAGGGCCCTGCCATTTGGGAGATCAGGATGAAGGCTGATGATCTGGAGGGGATAGAAGGACTTGGTCTCCCATGTTGACAGGCAGTGGACAGGAGACAGTGTGTTGCCACAGTAGATGGTGGTCAGCAAAGTTCCATAGGAGAGAATGGAGGTGGCAAAGTAATGGAGTGAGTAGATAGTCTGGGAGGAGAGAGCACTTAAGTGAAAGACCAGGAATTAGGAATGGACATCCATACATGAGTTCAAAGGGTGAGATGAGATCACTTGAGGAGAGCTCATAACCTCCTCAAAGAGCCAGAGGTAGGAGTTTTACCCAATCAATGTGAAGTTCCTGTGACAGCTTAACAAGAGTGTTTTTTAAAGAGCAGTTGGTTCTTTTTACCTTACCTGAAGATTGAGTTGGTACGGAATATGGAAATACCAGGGGATATCTAGGGCCTTAGATGAAATTTGAGAGAGTTGGGAAGTAAATTCAGGACCATTGTCTGATTGGAGAGAGGCTGGGACATCACACCGGGGAATGATCTCTCAGAGGAGGAGATCAGAGACTGTCTTGCTACATCCACTCCAGTAGTGACTCACGTGACAGGCCTAGAAACCTGGACGCATCCTGAGGCGAAAAGTTCATGGAAACTTAGTCTCCTGGAACCTTGGCATTCCCATAGCAAGAATGCCCCAGATTTGTCCCCGAGATAGTGTGGAGGGTCTTGAATGCTTTCTTACAGTATTTTACTGGATAAGAGTTAGAAATCTCAGGGCAAACTTATCAAAGTATACTTAGAATCTTCATTATAGTCAGGTATGGCAGACTACATTGCATATTAGAAGAAAGTTGGTGAGTTCTTCTGACAAATGGAGATTCCCTACAGATACTTAAAAGACCAGCCAAGTTACTCCCATATGCAAGAATTTATCATGGCCTAGGAAAAAGGAGGGTTGTGGTTTAAGGAGGAACTACAGTATTGCATTATTCATGAAAAGGTCTGCTGGAGCAGAACCCCCTAGTGCAAGCTTTCACAAGGCTCAAAGGAAATTTGACTCAAAGCATAAATTGTGACTAGGATGTGAAATCCTTTCCTTGCCCCTGTCATTAGCTGACTCTAGGCAGGGCTATTTTTATTCTTAACTGTAAACATTGCCTGGTTCCTACCAGTCCTTTGAAGGCATTCCTCTGATTTGTGTCAGATAACTTCAATGTGCCCTGCCTGCTGTGGCACCCTACTTCTTTGTTTTCTGTATAATATAAATCTGATGCTAACTTTGACAAAATTACATTCAGATACCACACTTCCTTGTGTCTGTTTGTCACCCTTTTCTTGCAGACTCCTGCCCACCTGTAACCGGAACCCTGATTTCTCCCATGGAATGAGGGGAGCCGACTGAGTCCGGTCCGCAGCACTGTCTGAGCCCTTTTGTTAGTTATGGGGAATGCCTCTACCCATCCTGAGAAGGTGTCCATCAAGAGCAGGAGGTACTTGGCACATTTGATACACGTGGGCATGTTGGTAAAGTCAAGTTGCCAGTCAGTTCCAGGAAGGGAACCTCTAACCTGATGGGTAGGAAAGGGGGTGCTATGATACCTTCAGTTGGAGTCAGACATCTGACAGATTTTGCAAGGAGCAGTGACAGATTTTAAGAAACAAAAGTCCTCAGGAGTAGGCTGTAGGTGGGTATCAACAAAATAAGACAATGCTTGGCTGCTAGGATGAAAGAGTTGGTGAAGATAGGACAGAGTTTGGCAGGTGTCAGGGATTGAAGGTGGAGATGTAGGTTGTAGTGTAAGAATGTCCTGGAGGGGGTGAGACAAGTCTAGGCCCCTAAGGGCCACAGCTCAAGCTACCTTGTCAGCTTGGTAGTTTCCCTTGGAGACAATAGAGCCATTCATCTAGTGAGATCTATAGTGGACAATCCCAATAGCTGTGGGGAGACGGGAGGCCTTTCACATGGCCATAACTTGGTTTGCATTAGTTACTGATCCTCCTTTTGTGGTAAGTAACCCAAGCTCCTTATAGATAGCAGAGTGGGACAGGAAGATATGGAAAGCATATTTGGACTCTGTGTGGATGTTCAGAGATTTTCCCTGTGCCAGTTGAATGGCATGGGTAAGGCCTATTAGTTCTACCTGTTGATTGGTGGTATGGGTAGGAAAGCCTTGTGCCTCCACCACCTCGGTGACTGACACTATGGTATAGCCAGCTCTTCGGCCCCTTCATGTAAAAAGGAGCTGCCATCTGTGTACCAGGTATAGATGGCCTGAGGCAATGTGCCCTCCTGTATGTGTGAAGGATGAGGTAATAGTTCCTCTAAAGTTTCAGTGCAGGAGTGAAATAGAGAGTAGCCAGTATTTGGTGGAGGAAGAAGATTGGAACTATTAAGAGGTGGGCATGATTGGAAAGTAAGTGTGGGGTCTTCTATTAGTTACCTGAAAAGAAAGAACCATGAAGGGAGGTAGAGTCTGAAGCCTTTATAAGTTAGAAGCTGTGACAGGTTATGAGAAAAGAAGACAGTTATAGGCGACTCAAAGGTTAGGATTTTTTGACTCTCTAATAAGGAGTTCAGCAGCCCCTAAGGAATGGAAACAACATGCCCATCTCTGGATGGTTAGATCTAGGTTTGTTTTGTTTTTGTTTTTTGATTTTGTTTTTGTTTTTTTGACAAGTATGCTATGGGTGCAAAAGAGGGTCCCAGTTGATGTCCTAAGACTTCAAGGGCAAATCCCTCTTTTTTTAGTTACATAGAGGGGAAAAGGAAGAGTCAAGTCATAGAGATGTAAAGCTGGGGCCTTAAGGAGAGCCTGTTGGAGCCTTTGAAAGAGCTTTGTAACAGGATTGAGGAGAGATTCATGGGTGAAGCCTTATGCTGCTTCATATCAGGGATGAGAAAGGAGGGAAAAGGAAGGAACCCAGGAACGTATAAAACTAGATATTCCTAGAAATGATAAAATCTCTTCCTTTATAGAAGGTACAGTTAGAGACTGAATAAGATTCTTCCTATCTAAGGTAATAGCCTTGTGAGTTAGGATAATTGTTAGTCCCAAATAGGTGACCTCAGGGGTGGACAGTTGGACTTTAGAAGGTGAGACCCTGTAGCCTTGACTAGAAAGGAAATTTAGAAGAGCGGAGGTGTCAGCTTGGCTAATTTCTAGAGAAGGGGCTATAGAGAAGGACATCATCTATGTAAAGTATGATCTTAGATTTAGGGAGAGATAAAGATAATAAGTCAGAAGCCAGGGCCTGACCAAATAGGTGTGGGCTGTCCCAGAATCCCTGAGGTAGAACAGTCCGGGTAAGTTGGGTAGAAAAGTGGGTATCAGGATCTGTCCAGGTAAAGGCAAGTATGTTCTGTGACTGGGCATCTAGAGGGATAGAGAAAAATGCATCCTTGAGATCTAGGACTGAGAAATGGGAAGTCCCCGAGGGGATAATGCAAATAAGTATGTAAGGGTTAGCCACAACAGGATGGGGAGGAACTACTGCAGAATTAATGCCCCTGAGGTCTTGAACCAGGTGATAGGTACCATTGTTTTCTTAACTGCTAGTATAGGGATGTTAAAGAGGGAAGAGGTGGGGCGAAGGAGTTGTTTGTTTGTTTGTTCGTTTTTGTTTTTTTTTTCTCAAGAGTTCAGAAATGATAGACTTAAGTCCCCTGAGACTCTGGAGAGAGAGGGGATATTGAGCTTGGGTTATGTACCGGCAGAGTCCAGTAATTGGTTGACAAAAGAAGAATGGTGTTTATAAACAGAGGGGTTCTGGACATCCCAGGCTTGGGGATCTACCTGAGAAGCTGGTAAAGGAAACAACATGTTAGTGTTAGTAGGTTGGCTGGCTAGAAGAAAGAGCAAAGGAACTGCTGGTGAGCTTGAGTTTAGGCGAATGGGTGAGCAAAGGAAATAGAGGCCCCCAGCCTAACTAGAAGATCCCTTCCCAATAGGGGGACAGGACATATTGGCACTACCAAAAAGGAATGGGTGAGAAGTACACCCCTTAAAATGCAAGTAAGTGATGGGGTCTGGTGAGGGAAGTAAGGTTGTCCTCCTACCCTGACAATAGGAAAACACGAAGGAGAAGTGGGTCTGTCAGGACTGAGTAAGTGGCCCCAGTGTCCAAGAGGAAGGAGATGGTTCCCACCTCTGTGATGTCATGGATTTCAGAGGTCCTGATACCAACAGGAGCTATTAAAAAATAAAGTAAACTTGTGTATGTTTAAATAAAATACAACACAATTTGTTACTAAATATATAATGATATGTATTAGAATAAGCTTAGGGTTCATATAATAGTGTTTAACATATATAAATGTGTAGAAATATGGATTTTCATTGTTGGTATTCATAGAAAAATCTGGAAGGTTGTGTAGGAAACTACTCATAGTGGTTATCTTTTGTGTGGTACACGTGTTGGTTTTATCAGCTTGACACAAACCTAGACATATCTGGGAAGGAGTCTCACTTGAGGCTTTGCCTCCATCAAACAGAAGTGCATTTTCTCGACTGATGACTGCTGTGAAACAGCTCAGCCCACTGTGGGTGGTGCCATCACCCACAGTGATGTATAGAAAGTACTCTGAGAAACCCACAAGGAGCAAGTTCTATGAATATCTCTGCTTCAGTTCCTGCCTCCAGGTTCCTGCCTTGAGTTCCTATCCTGACTTTCCTCAATAAAAGACTATGATCTGTAAGCTGAAATAAACCATTTTCTTCCCTAGTGTTGTTCAGAGCAATAGAAACCTAGCTAAGACTGGTTCTGTTCTACTCTTATTTCTGTTGCAATGACAAATACGTGGACAAAATGCAATTTAAGGAAGAAAGGCTTTTTGGCTTATAATTCTAAATTATAACTCATCATGTGGTGAAATGAAGGCAGGAACTCAAAGAGTTATTTCCATCACATTGACAGTCAAGCTCAGAGAAACAAACAAACAAACAAACAAACAAGTTGATCCTTGTTTGCTTGCTTTCATCTAGCTTTCTCCTTCTTCATAGAGTTCAGGGCCCCCTACCTAGGGAATGGTGCTGCCCTCAGTGGATAGGTCCTCCTACATCAATAACAATCAAGATAATACCCTATAGATACAGCCACAGACCAACCTGTTATAGACAATTCTTAAGTTGGATCAAGTTGACTATTAAACCAAACCACCACAGGTGCCATAAGCTAAATCAATTTTTATTTATTATCTTCTCTTATTTGAAGGTTTTAAACAGTCACGTATTACATTAGCAATTTTATGGAGGCAAGGTTGCCGTATAGAGCCCAGGCTCCCCTAAAAGTCATGGTCCTCTTGTTTTAGCCCCCCAACAGTGTGGGTTAAACATGTGTAACCATGGCTGACTGGTATTTGTAACTTTTTAAAGATTTATTTTTGTTATTTTTCAATTATATGTATGTGTGTCTTTGTGTGAATATGCGCATGTGAATGTAGTTTTCTCATGAGGGCAGGAGGGCATCAAGTTCCCCTGGGACTGAAATTATAGGCAATTAGTTGTAAGCCATTCTATATGTCTGCTGTGAACCAAACTCAGATCCTCTGTAAGAGTAGCACAGACTCATAACGTCTTAACTGCTGAACCATTCCTTCAGCTCCCACATTCAAAAAATGTTTAAATCCTGACTTCTTTGGCTATTAAAGATAGAATAATCAGCCAAGTCTGGAAGGATATGGCAAAAGCAATATTAGAACCTGTGTCACATTTACAATGGTTCTTATGGTGGAGAGAAGAGGTGAAGATATGACAAATAGAGACATGGGTAAAGAGTTTTCGAAAGATCAGCTCTTTGGTGATGGTCGCTTTGCTGAGGTAGAGGTGAAGGCTGTATATGATGAAGAAACTTTGACATTGTGCCGATTGACAGCCATAAAGGCCTGGGACAACATTGCAGAATCAGGGAAAAGACTCGAACCATTTCTGCCAGGCATTCAATATCTAAAGGAAACAATCCCTGAATTTTTGCAAAAGCTAACTAACCTCAGCTGTGAAAAGGAGTACTTCAGATCCAACAGCAAAAAAAGCGGGGGGCAATAATCAAGTCTTTAGCCTTTAAAATGCAAATACTGAATACAAGAAAGTAATCAGACCACTGAAAGCAAGGTCAACATCAATAGATGAGTGGATTAGACATACAGCTGATGTTAGACCTTGTTTGCCTGATATGACCTTAATAGGAGAAGCTGCCACCAGAGACCTAAGGATAACCCAAAATTTCAAATGTTGTGGTGAACAGGGTCATCATAAAATGAACTACAGAAAAACCAAATTAATCTCAAAAGGGGGCCTATGCCTTCTAGAATATGTCAGAGATGTGGCAAAGGCCAACATTGGCTAGGGAATGTAGAGCAACAATAGACAAATGGGACACCTTACCAAAAAAACTCCCAGAGGGGGGCTCTTGTAGGCCCCAATGCCAGGCAGGGAGAATTCTCTACCTCAGGACAATTAAACATCACTGCTCTAAAAAAAAAAAAAAAAAAATGTTATGAGACCAGATAACGAGACTGAGACAAATTCTATAGACAATTCAAAAAAACAAAAGAGGACAAAAAAAAAAAAAACAGGATTAGATTACATAGTGTTTTATTAATCTTAAAATTTTTAAATGCTAATGAGCAAAACACTACAGCTTCAAGACAATGAACTGTGGGAAAAAAATATCTCTGAAACCAGCTGAGATTAAAATGTCTACACACAGCCAATAACACTTACTGGGTATAAAATTCTCATGACTTGTTACTACATACAAGATAGCATGAATGGAAATTTATATCGTAGTTTGATTATGTGAACACAGTAACCTCTAAAGAAAGACAGTTGTCTTTCCTTTTTGATTTTCATTAATCAATCTATGCACCCTACATGTTCCATATAAATGTCTTTGCAGAACTATATGTTGTTTATAAGTTTTGTATAATATAAGATGAAAGAAGGAAAAGACAGCCCTGACAAGATTCACACTCTGAGATTCTAAGATTCTAGGACCTTCCATTTCAGCTCCTGGTTTGATTCTACCTCAACTACATTGAAGTCGTTTCTTCTAAAGACTTGCTTCCAGAACAGCTAGCTTGCTTATCCAGCCTTTCACACTGTCATAGTCAAGATGTCAGCCAAGCAATGAACTTTCTCAACACATAACGACTGGAAAGCAAATGATGCCAACTAGCCCTCCTTTGAAAAAAAAAAAAACATTTTCCTATTTCCCTTTGGGGCCCCAAAAGGGAATTCTTTGCCCCAATTCAGCTGGAAGCAGACAAAAAAAAATCACCATCCCTGTCCTTTATGTTGGTGTGGATGGTTCTGGTTATTTTATGAATTATGGATATGTTGTCATTTTAAGGAATACTTTACAAATGCTATAGCTTTGGACGTGGGGGGGAATAGAGAGCTTAAATTCAGGGATTTCTACCTTTCTTTCATCTTCTCTATCCTTCCTTCTTAGGTAAAGGGGAAGGGGTGGAAGAGAAAAATAGGGGTACAGTAATATCATAGAAATTAGAGGAATAGACCAATAGGGATATATTATCAAATTTTCTCTTAAACAAAACATTACATAGCTATATCTTATATTGGTAGAAATCTTTATAATTGATACAAAATAAAATTATAATTTCTTAAATTGGTACAGAATTTATTTTGATACAGATTTAAGGTTCTCAATGGTATGAAATTTTTATATTGATACAAAAATTGAGATTAATAGTGTTACTTTTAGATAGGCATTGTGTCTATACAACACAAAAAGAATACAAAGTTTAGACCCAGTCCTTCTATAACTACTATTACAAACTGTTTTTTTGGATGGCTGAACAAAGACCAGATCACAAACTCATGGTTCAGAGTTAATTATAAAAGGGTGTTTTTGAGATATTTCAGTTAGAAATGACTAAGAGTAGTCAAGTCTTAACAGTTCAAATACACTTTGCATAGATAGATAGTCTTCAAAAGCATCCAGAATCTAAGTATGAAGAAGCTTGCCTGCAGGATGAAATGATTATCTTGGAGGAAAGCACTACACAGCATGCATGGACTGAGTAAGAAAATGGATGGGGGTGTTGTATATTTCCCAAGAACAGTTTACTTTGTGGTCACAGTAGAGTGTGGGGGGTGGCAGGTATTTAACAGAAGTTCTCTGAGAAAACCACATTTATGATGAATTGCTTAATGGAACTGATTGGAAGTTCATGATTGTGGAAGTCTGAAGCTGGGAGGTGGGAGTCTGCAGCTCAGAGCTAAACATCCTTCTGGACCATCTTTACTCTCCTCAACAGCCTTTTACTGCTAACATCTGCATCTGACCTCACATCTTTGTGACTATTAAGTAAAGTTATGAATTCTACTAGCTTCCTCTGACCCAAGGCCAAGAATATTACAGGACATATGAAACCTAGAGAGAAGAGCTGCCACCCCCACTCCGCTGCTACTACCTGTCTGCAATTCACAGTGACCAGATCCAAATTCTTGGGCCACGGTTACTCACACTTGGTTCAGAGTAAATACCTTTATCGACTCTGGAGCAAGGCTGACATGAAGAGCATGGGATGCAGTGTTGCTAATCCAAGCCTGGGTTTCCAGAATGAGGATAGGATAGGGACATGGGTCAGAGAGTGCTCGGGGTTTTAGAGCATGTTATAAAGAAAGAAAAGAAAGGATGGAGAGCAAGCTGGGGGATTAGGCACCCATATGCTTCCCCAGTCCTTCTATGCAGGTGATTTGATGGCCAACCTTCTTTTGTGTCCATCTCCCATCTTCCTACAAACTCCACTGCTGATCGGGGTTTCCCAGAATAGGCAGGACAGGGTCTTAAGGGTTTGGGAACCTCCCCTTTCAGCAACTATAGAAGTGGATTATTAGGTATTTCACATAATAGGCTCCAAAATTATCTTTCTTGGCTTTCTTGACCAAGAGGTTTAAAAATTATTAGGATCCTGATTACCCCTTCAGTCATTTATGACTCAAATAAGATAGAGAGTGACTAAAGAAGATACCTTTTGTCAACTTCTGATTTCACCCTCATGTACATTCACATGTACACACAGACACACACACACACACACACACAGAGAGAGAGAGAGAGAGAGAGAGAGAGAGAGAGAGAGAGAGAGAGAGAGAGAGAGAGAAATTCCTCATGCTTTCCACACTGCCCTTCTATAGAATGTTCAAATCACAACGGTCTTCTGAGGCTGGAGAAACCTGTTGAAAAGCTGTAAGATTGTAAGATGACACTGGCCACAGCATCCACAAAGGCTGCTTCTGAATGTCCTTAAAAGTCCTGCCAGCTTGTATTACTTACAGGAAATTTGACTGAATTTTTCAGCCTGGATTTCCACAGAAGTCTTCAGGTGCCAAGTGCATCTGACCTGCAGTGTGGTCTGGCAGGGCCTTGGCTCAGCTCTTGGCAATATCTTCCTAGGAATAGTGTAAGACAGCAAGCTCAAAACATAGATTCATTTCCAAATAAGAGTTGATAGTCTGTGTTTCAGCAAAAATGTTTGTTAGCCTCACTTGAGGTCGAAGAGACGCTGTTTGATATAGCATAATCATCATAGAATGTCCCTGCTCTATACATTGCCTCAGAGAACTTAGTGTGAATCACCACAAGAAAAAGGAGGGGACATCTACCTTGGCCCCTGAGGGATTGTATTGAGTAGAGCTCCTCTCCACAGGCCACCTATCGAAGACAGCAGAATACAATACATTATAATTATAATATAATCCTATGCTCTGCTAAGCCACCAAGCCTGGTGGATTCATTAGCACATGTGAACTCAGCATTAGTCATCCTAATAATGCTCCTTTCCTCACCACAAATATCTAATTAGCTAGCAATTGTCAACTTGGCACAGCCTAGAGTCATCTGAGAAAGGAAGCTCCAATTGAGGAAGTGTCTCCTGCAGAGACACACTGTGGATGTGTCTGTCAGGGATTGTAGGAAGGCCAATTCCACTGTCAGTGGCACCATCCCTAGGCAGGTGGTGCTGAATGCTCTACAAGAAATCTATCAAAGCATGAGCTTGAGTGAGCCAAAAGGGAACGTTCGCTCCCAGTGCTTCAGGCTCCTACCTTACAACCCTGCTCACGCTTCCCTCAGTGATGTGCGGTGATCTGGAAGGAGATGAAGTAAAGTCTCCTTCCTCCAAGTTGATTTTGGTCTTTGTGGTTTATAACAGCAATGGAAAGGAAGCCAGCACATGCTATACATAGTAAATATATCCAGAATTTTTTCAGCCTTCCCCAGGACCACCACCAAACACATTATTTGGGAGAATTTTATGCTCTAACCTCCAGTAATATTGCTGTCTCTGTGTGTTTTGCCTCATCTCCAAAATCTCACTTTAAATCTACTTTCTAGAACATTTCTGGTATTCATCAAAATCCAGATTCTCTGCAAAGGAAACTCTGATATGGAACAAAGAATCTTTATTTTTTTTTAATGATACTCTTTTTTATTAGATATTTTCTTTGTGTTTCAAATGTTATCCCCATTCCTTGTTTTCCCTCTGAAACCCCCATCCCTTCCCCCTCTCCCTGCTCACCAACCCACCCACTCCCTCTTCTAAGCCCTGGCATTACCCTACACTGGGGCATAGAGCCTTCACAAGACCAAAGAAAGGCCTCTCCTCCCATTGGTGTCCAACAAGGCTACATATGCTACATATGCTGCTGGAGCCATGGGCCCCACCATGTATACTCTTTGGTCGGTGGTTTAGTCCCTGGGGGATGTAGGGGGTACTGGTTGGTTCATCTTGTTCCTCCTATGGGTCTGCAAACCCCTTCAGCTCTTTGGGTCCTTTCTCTAGTTCCTCCCTTGGGGACCCTGTGCTCAGTCCAATGGTTAACTGAGAGCATCCACCTCTGTATTTATCAGATACTGGTAGAGCCCCTCAGGAGACAGCTATATCAGACTCCTGTCAGCAAGCACTTGTTGGCATCCACAGTAGTGTCTGGGTTTGATGATTGTATATGGGATGGATCCCTAGGTGGGGCAGTCTCTGGATGACCTTTCCTTCAGTCTCTGCTCTACACTTTGCCTCTGTATCTCCTCCCATGGGTATTTTGTTCCCTCTTCTGAGAAGGGCCAAAGTGTCCACACTTTGGTTTTCCTTCTTCTTGAGCTTAATGTGGTCTGTAAATTGCATCTTGGATATTTTGAGCTTTTGGGCTAATATCCACTTATCAGAGAGTGCATACCATGTGTGTTCTTTTGTGATTGGGTTACTTCACTCAGAATGATATTTTCTAGTTCTATCCATTTGCCTAAGAATTTCATAAATTAATTGTTTTTAATAGCTGAGTAGTACTCCATTGTGTAAATGTACCACATTTTCTGTATTCATTCCTCTGTTAAGGGGCATCTGAGTTCTTTCCAGCTTCTGACTATTATAAATAAGGCTGCATGAACATAGTGGAGTATGTGTCCTTATTACATGTTGGAGCATCTGCTGGGTATATGCCCAGGAATTGTATTACTGGGTTCTCAGGTAGCACTTTGTCTAATTTTCTGAAGAACCACCAAACTGATTTCCAGAGTAGTTGTACCAGCTTGCAATCCCACCAGCAATGGAGGAGTGTTCCTCTTTGTCCACATCCTCACCAGCATCTGCTGTCACCTGAGTTTTTGATCTTAGCCATTCTGCCTTGTGTGAAGTAGAATTGTTGAAGTGGGTTCTTTTGATTTGCATTTCCCTGATGACTAAAGATGTTGAATATTTCTTTAGCAGCTTCTCAGCCATTCGGTATTCCTGAGTTGAGAATTCTGGATGCCCTTGCATTTGGAACATAGATGCTCAGAATTGAGAGTTTTTTGGGAGATTTTTCCTTTCATGAGTATGAAGTATTCTTCCTTATTTTTTTTTGATGACTTTTGGTTGAAAGTCGATTTTATCTGATATCAGAATGGCTATTACCACTTGTTTCTTGGGACCATTTGCTTGGAAAATTGTTTTCCAGCTCTTTACTCTGAGGTAGTGTTTGTCTTTGACACTGAGGTGCATTTCCTGTATGCAGCAAAATGCTGGGTCCTGTTTATGTATCAAGTCTGTTAGTCTATGTCTTTTTACTGGGGAATTGAATCCATTGGTGTTAAGAGATATTAAAGAATAGTTATTGATTCTCTCTGCTATTATTGGTGTTACATTTATGTTTGTATGGCTATCTTCTATTGAGTTTGTTGAAAGAAGATTACTTTCTTGCTTTTTCTAGGGCATAGTTCTCCTTGTGTTGGTGTTTTCCATCTATTATCATTTGTAGGGCTGAATTTGTGGAAAGATACTGTGTAAATTTGGTTTTGTCATGTAATATCTTGGTTTCTCAATCTATAGTAACTGAGAATTTTGTTGGGTATAGTAGTCTTGACTGGCAATTGTGTTCTCTTAGGGTCTGTATGAGATCTCCCCAGGATCTTCTAGCTTTTATAGTCTCTGGTGAGAAATCTGGTGTAATTATGATAGGCCTGTCTTTATATGTTACTTGACTTTTTTCCCTCACTGCCTTTAATATTCTTTCTTTGTTTAGTTCATTCGGTGTTTTGATTATTATGTGACAGGAGGAATTTCTTTTCTGGTCCTATCTATTTGGAGTTCTCTAGGCTTCTTGTATGTTCATGGGGATCTCTTTCTTTAGGTTAGGGAAGTTTTCTTCTGTAATTTTGTTGAAGATATTTACTGGCCCTTTCAGTTGGGAATCTTCATTCTCTTCTTTACCAACTATCCTTAGGTTTGGTCTTCTCATTGTGTCCTGGATTTCCTGGATGTTTTGGCTTAGGAACTTTTTGCATTTTGCATTTTTTTTTTTTTTTTTTTTTGGCTGTTGTGTCAATGTTTTCTATGGTATCTTCTGTTCCTGAGATTCTCTCTTCTATCTTTTGTATTCTGTTGTTAAATGAATTCTATGGTTCCCGATTTCTTTCCTAGGGTTTCTATCTCCAGAGTTGTCTCCCTTTGGGTTTTCTTTATTGTTTTTACTTCCATTTTTAGATCCTAGATGATTTTGTTCAGTTCCTTTACCTGTTTGGTTGTGTTTTCCTGTAATTCTTTAAGGGATTTTCGTGTTTCCTCGTTAAGGCCTTCTACTTGCTTACCTGTGTTCTCTTGTATTTCTTTAAAGGAGTTATTTATGTCCTTCTTAAATTTTTATGTCATAATCATGAGATGTAATTTTAAATCAGCCTTGCTTTTCTGTTGTGTTGGGGGTAACCAGGGTTCCCAACTGTGGTGGGAGAACTGGGTTCCAATGATGCCAAGTAGTCTTGGTTTCTGTTGCTTATGTTCTTGCGCTTACCTTTTGCCTCTGGTTATCTCTGGTGTTAACTGGTCTTGCTGTCTTTGACTTTGGCTAGTCCCTCCTACAAGCCTTTGTGTCAGTATTCCTGGGAGACCAGTTGTCTCTGGAAGGAATTTGGGTATGGAGAGCTGTGGTACAGGGTTAGCTCTGAGGTGCAGACAGAGACCTGAAGGATCCTGTACCCAGCTGATCCTTGGTTCCCGTGGCTCCATGAGTGTCCTTCTTGGGCCAACAATTTGAAGAGAAGTGGTATCTTATCTGGGGTCACATGTGTGTAGGCACTCCTTGGAGACTAGCTCTCTCCTGGTGGTATTTCTGTATGTAGCTCTGAGGCACACGATCTGCTCTGGGTGCAGACTGAGACCAGAAGACCCTTGTCCCAGACAGCCCCTTGGTTCCTGTGTCCTGAAGGTTCAGGGTGGGTTCCTCTGAGCGGCAGTGGTGTCTGTACCTCTACTCACAGTCCTGTCTACACTCCTGAGAGGCTTGCTCCCTCCCAGACATATTTGGGTATGGAACCGTGTGGCAGATGATCTGCTACTGGAAATAAGCATCCTTAAAGCTTATGGGTAAGTGCATTTCTCAGATCGTACAACTGTAACAAAACACCACAGAGTGAGTTATTTATAAGGAACAGAGTTTTATGCCTTCCCTCTTCTATCAGCTGAGAAGAGCAGGATGAAGACCCAGCATCCCTGCTTCCAAGATGGAGCCTTGTGGTCCTATCCTCTAGAGAAGCCCGGCATTTTCTGTGGAGGGAAGAGGAGCCCAGCCAGTTCTCTGCATTGAACCATCCATGAGAAGTGCATTCTCCAGATGAATGGGTCTGTTATGGTCCTCGCCTTTTACGTCCACTACAATAAGCAAGACATTTCCACATAGGTTTCCCACCTGTGCAGAAGGAGAATGAAGCAGGTCTGAGAGAACAGCAGGGCTCCGCTTAAGGTCAGTGACCAGCAAATGTGTTCTGGTTATCAATAGTCTCTATGCATAAATTTAATTCCCAAAACTTTTCTAAATGAGTGATGGAGCTTACAATTTTTAATTTTATTTTTTAAGTTTTAAGGGGATGTTGGTAGAACACGGTAAATAGACTGAAAAGACATCTGAATTCCTGGCACTTCCTGGTGTGCTAGCTTGATAGTCATCTAAGTCTTCTGTATTTCATTTCTTTGTGTATAAAATGGGGATTATATTAGCACCACTTCCCACAATGTCAGTGAGTATTAGATGAAATCATGCATACATAGTAGTTTAGTTTCTCCCCAAAACTATATTCACCTACAACCTCAAGATATCTATTTATTTACTTAATTAATACATTTCTTTTGTGTGTGTATGCATGCATGTGTGGTGGATCCACATGTGTGTGTGTGAGGGTAAATGGCCCTATGCAGAAGTATGCAAAGGCCCAAGTAGGATGTCAGAAATCCTCTATCACTGTGCCTCTCACTGAAGCTGGAATGAGGCTGCTGCAAGGAAACCCTGGTGATCTTCTCCCTCATCCTGTGCTGGGGTTAGGTGCATGTGGCCATGCCCAGCTATAGGTGGGATCTGAGCTCAGGTCCTCAAGCTTGTGCAATAACTTCTCTTATACACTAAGCCATCTCCCCAGCTCCTCTTTATTTGAAATCTAGCCTCAGTAGATGAAATCAGTCAAGATGTGGTCATACTGAATTAGGATGTAATCTAAATCCAGTTACTAGTATCTTCCTGAGAGAAGAGAATGCTGGGAAAGAGGACGTGTTTGTTTTCTTTAGTGATATAGCCACCACGAGATGCCCAGACTCCTGGATATGTCCAATCATCCATCTTCCTGGAAGCACTCCCAAAGAAACTCACTTCTAAGACTGGGAAGGAGCCTAGCAGGGAAGAGGAAGGGGATCAGTGAGGGGAAGACAAAAGGTGATAGGCAAATGACATCAACAAACATATATACATATATGAAAATGTCTTCATGAAACTCATTATGCATAATTAATATATTAACAACAATCTCTTTAAAAGGCAATATAACAAATGCATAATAGAAATGTTCACTGATGTACTAATTACATTCAATTTTATATAATCCTCAAATGCCAGTCTAATATGTAAAGAAAACTGAATCTAATTATTTATAATGTAAATTTTTTAAAGATTTATTCATTTATTATATGTAAGTACACTGTAGCTGTCTTCAGACACTCCAGAAGAGGGCATAATGTGAATTTTTTTAAAACAAAATTAAAGGTTAGTAACAAGCAATATAGTACATGTCTCAGATAGGATTCTAGACTGATATGATAATAACTGGCATGAAGTTTATATAACAATACCTTTAAAAGACCTGATGAATCATCCATTAAAGGAGACATCCCAGTAACTGGAAAAAAAAGAAGAAGAAGAAGAAAAGAAGGAGGAAGAAGAGGGAGAAAGGAAGAGGATAGGAGAAGCTGTACCCATGAAATCCCTGAATGTCAATCACCTAGAAGAGCCCAGGATGAGACCACCTGATAGGCTGACACAGATGGGGAGATCTCCCAATGTCCTACCCTAGATAATGAGCTGTAGTCAATTAACAGTGGTGGGAAGAAAAAGAATCAGTCTTCTCCAGTGATGAGACCTCTTAGATTAACCAGTCCCAAGAGGTCAGCTCTAGACATGTGCTTATATGGGTAACACTAGATGAACTCACCGTGTTGCATTTATATACATATGCATGTGTGCATCCAGAGCAAATCATTGTTGGAGAAAAAATCATGAATTTAAAAAGGATAGGCAAGGGCACAGAGAAGAATTGGAGGGTGGAGAGGAGGGCTGGAAATGATGAAATATAATACTCATATACAAAATTCTCAAAAAATCCCATAATTTTAAAAGGGTGAGGAATATAGAGAGATAAATTGACATACAAGACTGGAGGATGGATGGTGAGGGAGGTTGACTTCAATGTGATGAACTACAAGGCCAAGACTGCCAGAGATTGTCAGTGACCATGGATGCTGGGGTAGACCAGGATTCTTCTCTAGTGTCTCCAGAGTGAACTTGGACCTGGCAGTCCCTTGATTTTGAATTTCTTACCTCCAGAAAAATGAGCAAACTTTTTTCTGATGTTCTAAAGCACCCAATTTGTAAGGTTTGTTACAGTAACTCCTGGAAATAAAACCAGCATTGTCACTATTCTGCTGTTTCTAAACACGGTGGTAAGGATCAATACCAATAATTAACTGTTAGACCTCTGTGCCACTCATTCTAATGTGAAACTTCTCCCTGGTATCCTCATCCTGCCCAACACTGCATAGTAGGACCTACACCACATCTTAACCTACATGAGAGCTCCTTGCTTACTTGTGTCTGTAAGACAGAAAAGCAGGCTGGACTCAGCATCTGTGTCTATGGCAGCCCCGCCGCCACTGTCACAGCCAGCAATAAATGCTTGAGTGCTTATAAGAGACCAGGAACAATGCCAGTCACAGAGCCATAAAAGTTGAGAGGCATGCTCTCTGACCTCCATTGACAAGCATTTTGAGAGGACAGAGAGGGCAGATGAATCACCACTGTGGGCACTGTGGGCCCGACAGGTATAGAGCTGCAGAAGGAGGGCAGGTTCTCTCCTGTGGAAGCTCAGGACAGATTTGGCCCAGGAAGGCACCTTTTAACTGAGCTTTGAAGTACAACTAAGCCAGCTTCCCAGAGTCCTAAGTGAATGTTATTTCCAGACACAGGCCAAGAACAGATTGTACCTGACACCTAGGAGGGAGGCTAAGGCAGGAGGAGGCTCTTAAATTTGGGGCCAGATTGAACTATATGGTGAGACATGATCTCCCCCTCTCCAGACAACAGAGGGCTAATACTACTATATTAGTAATGTCTAATTCTACTATATTCTTAGAAATAAAAGGAAACAAAGTCCATTGCAAATTTTATACAACTGATTATTTAGGGGCACAAGGTCACTTGTTCCTCAAAGCAAGGTCTTGCTGCAAAGGCTCACTGCAGAGACATTGACCTGGTGGTTACTGGATTCCTTGACTTACCCTGGATTTTTTAAGCCTCTATTCTAAAACATCTGAAATCCTTTCACATGCTGTTCCGTGAAGGTGTTGGAGCACAGAGTCGGAGGACAGAAACAAAAAACCCTGTAAGCAGAAAGGTCCTAGGAGTTTGTCATAGTCACTAGATGTCAGTTGGGGTTTGGGCAAGAAAAATAGTCCAGAGAGGAGCACAAAGGACATTCTGCAGTTAAGGTCTTTCTTCCTGGAACCATGACAACACCAGGACATTGGGAAAAGGTTAGTGATAACAGAGCAAGCCTAGGCTCTTTTAAGTGAGCTGTGCAGAATTTCCAAAAGTTCTGTATGCCATGACTTAGCACAAATACTGAGGGCTCAAGGTGGTAGACAGCCATCTCCTAGCAAAGGTGAATTAAGTTCTGTGAATACATGCCCACAGATCTGTGGACACACAGTTGCATTTCTCCTGAGTAAATAATAGGAGGAGAATTCCTGGATATCTTTTAAAGTGTAGCTTCAAGGTTATAAGAAATTGTCAAGCCATTTCCCATAGTAGACACACAATTTTGTTTCTCACCAGCAATGTATAAAAAACTTCCATTATTTTGCATCCTTGCCAGTGTGGCTTGGAGTTTATATGTCCTAATTTCAGACATTCTAATGAGTATGTAGTGATTTCCTTTGCATGTCTAATTTTCAGGTCCTTGATAACAAATACTATTAAGTATTTTTTTTTCTGTGTTAATTGGTCATTCTCCTGACATTTTATATAAAGAGTCTTCTCAGATTTTTTTGGATCAACTTTTAATTCTTTAATTTTATAGTTAGCTTTGAGATCTGGTTTTAGTATAGATCTACAAGTTTTCAAATTTAAAATATTTTCTCTTCATCATTTTAAGGTCTTTATTGTTCAGGTTCCATACATGTCTTGTTAAATGTGACAATAATATTTTGCTTTTTATATATGACAATTTATATAAAATTTAAATAAATTTATAATATATTTATAATTTATAAATATGATATAATTTTTATTAAATATATTTATAATTTATATTATCCATGACTTTGTCCCACTTCTTGTTAATTCACAAAGGCATTGGGCAAAGAGCACTTATTATCCAAAGGTTGTCTTGAAATGTCCTTCAGAAATACACGGAGGGAAATGGTATGAAAAAAAATGGCTTACTTTAAAGGGAGTCCTCAGACTAAGCTAAGACAGAGGGGCCTTGGGATTAAATTTAGTCAAATTTAGAGACCAAGGTTCAATTAGTCTTGCTTTATGGGAAGAGAAGGTAAAGGTCTTTAAAGAGGGTCTGAAAGGTATTTCACTGGGTAAAGTATTTACTGTACAAGTCTGAGAACCTATGTTAGAGTCCAGTATCCAGGTCAGAACAGGTATGACAGTGTGTTCTGTAATCCCAGTACCACAGGGTTCCGTGAACATATTAGCCAGCCAGCCTAATATGTGACCTGTGAGCTCTAGGCTCCTTGGAGAGACCCTGCATCAAAAATAAGGTGGAAATTAATAAAACAGGAGAGCCAGTGTTGACCTCTGGTCTCCACACATACATGTATACATATGTTATTGTGTGACAAAACTTTTCCAGGAGAGAAGCAACACATGTGTTTCCTCACACCAGATAGGGAGTTCATGACAACCAAAGTAAGGATACCACCAAAGTCCTGCCTGGTGAGTTCAATGAGTTTTATTGGGGTTATTTACAGGAGTATGGATGAGGGGTTACTTACATAGCAGAAATGACTCAAAGACAACTGCATCACCAAGGCCCACCCCAGCATGGATGACAGCTCATAAAAGCTGGGAATGTGGACACACTGCACAGCCTGTAGGCAGCTTAACAGACTGAAGACTGCGATTCAGTTGATCTAAGCCTCTTCTAAGCAGCTTAGCTGGTTTCTGCTTCTCCCAGGCAGCTGGTCTGGTCTGAGAGTCTTCTTATGAGTTCAACTCCCCTTATCAGACAGAGGCTCTCAGCTTTTTATTGCTTACTCTGGTAGGAGGGGGCTTAGTGAATCTGATCAGTTTCAGGGACTTCCTGAATCTACTTTTGAGTTGTTTGCCTTTCTGTTTAAGGAGCTTCTGGTAGGATAGAAGTAGAGCAGGAACTGATGTAGAGACCATTAGAGAATATTGCTTACTTGTTTGCTCCTCATGGCTTGCCCAGCCTACTCTCTTATACAACCCAGGACTACCTGCCTAGACCCCACTATGTATGAGCTAGGCCTTTCCACATCAAACATTAATCAAGAAAATGCGTCACAGACTTGCCTATAGGCCAGTTTGAAAGAGACAATTCCTGAGTTGAAATTTCTTCTTCCTAGATATGTCTAGGTTTGTGTCATGTTCACAAAACCTAGTCAACACTCACACTATTCTCCATGCAGGTCCAGGCTGGTCCACCAAATTGTCACCATGCTCCTCAGCTCCTCTTCAGTAGCATTTTCCTGTGAGACCCTCACCACCTGTGCTTGTAGCAACCCCTGTCTATTTATGAAGAACTTATTTATAGCTTGTATATAACTGTACTTTTTATAGTGAACCCTAACACGTCTCCCATGTTCCTGAGTCTCCTGCTACTTTGAGGGTAATTTTATTTCACTTATCATTTTCCAATTTCCTGTTTGACTTTGCCTCTAAGCTTCTAAAATCAACCTGCCTTTTCTACTGTCACTATCTGGGTCCCAGAAGTGCCTCAGTGGCGAAGTTCCCCAGGCTGAGTTCACAACCTCTCATGTTTTTCTGTGTCTGCTTAATCTGGGTGAATCTGTTCCCTGCTCCTTGACCTGAAAAGCCAGACATGCACAGCCATTCTTACACCCACGTCACTGCTGTTCTCTATGCCCATGTCACTCAGTGATTTCACTTCCTGAATTTCCAGAAGTTCCCAGTGTTCGTCTCTTCTGTCATTCCACAGAGCCAAGCTTGCAGCACTCTGTCTGCAGCAGCTTATGACACCGTCACTGACATCCCTACCTGTTACTCTCTGCAACAGCAGGGGCTGTGGCCTGCCTTACACACACACACACACACATGGATGCATACAGGCACACACACAGAGGCATATGCACACACACAGGTGCCAAAAGTATTCCTTTACTTGTGGAAATAAGACCCCAATCCCTAACATCTTCTCTACCCACTGTGTTGTCTTTAGCTGCTGGCCTTACCAGCCTTTTCTCTTTATTTTCTACATTCCAGACATACTGACCTCTTTTCTCTTTCCTCCTTTAAAAACAAAACAACAAAAAGAAACAAACGAAAACAATTTTATTTTGAAATAATTTCAGATGTATAAAAAAGTTGCAAAAATGGCACAAAGGTTTCCTGTACCCGCCTTGGCCAACTTCCCCAAGTGTGAGCATCTTACACAAGCATGGTGCAAGAATCAAAACCAGGAACTTAACAGGAAGTGCACTGCTACTCAGTCCTGTGCAGGCATGCTTGTATGCCACTCAGTGCAGTACCTCCCTGTCTTCTTCAGCCTAGAGTGCCCCTTGAACTTTCATTGTACATGACCATGGCTGTCTGGAAGAATGCAGGGAGCTATCTAATAGCACAGTTTCCAGCTTGGCTTTAAGCGATGATTTTTTTTTATGTTGGAATCCAGGTTCTATATTTTGGCAAGGATGGGCCAGAGGTGATGTGCTTAAGTACATTGTAGCAGGAGGAACAGTTACCAACCTCTGTCAGGACTGGTGATTCTACATTGAGCCCTTGCTGGAGAAGGAGCCTGCAAGCCCTGCTCTCTCTTTTGGTGGGAGAGAGATATTTTGGGTCTGTATAATCATTCTTTTTCTCATTATGCATGCTACTAATTTTAGCAACAATTAATAATACTCACATGCAATAATCATCACTGTGGTTCTTGCCAAACCCTGGTTTTCTATTTCTATCACTCAGCCCCTGGTTGTTCATTGGGATTGACACCGATCTGGTTCCTGTATGTTTACTTGGCCGCGTGTACTGCTGTGGGCTAGTGCTCGCTCATTCAGCCCAGACGTTGTCTACTCTGTCACTGCATATGTTCTCTACTTGTCTTGCTTTTGCTGCATATTTCTGCTATAAACCCAATCTGCCCCAGGGCCTTTGAACACACTGGCCTTTAAAGCCAGTTCGGTGGGTCAGCTAGAAAGCTGCATGTGTGGCAAGCTCAGATTGTCCTTTCAGGCCACTTGTCCCAATTCTCAAGTGCATGTCACCATTCAGAAGATAAGTCTCCATCAGGTGAGAATTGCTGAGGCCATGCCCAGCCTGGGGACTTTTAATCAGCTGAATTGGCCAGAGGTGAGAAATACACAAGTATTGATTTTAAAAGATAGACCTCTCTAGAAAAGATCGAGAGATATGCAATGTTACATGCCTGTGAAGAATCAGAAATTTCGGATCCTGAGTCTCTGAGTATTTGCTCTATCTACTTGCCTGCCAGGGAGCTCCCAGGACCATGAGTGCTGGAAAGAGCCCCAGAGTCCTGTACTCACAGCAGTAGCAGAGGGGTAGGACCTGTGAGAGCAGAAACTTACTCTCAGTGAGGAACTCAAATCTTTTGTAATGAGCACCAGGCTGCCTGCTGTGCTCTGTGAGAGACCTTACTGGAAAGAAAGTATTGGCTCAGACGAGAATGCATCTCTTCTTAACAAAGTGGAGGCAAACATGCTCTTAAAGGAATCACATTCTATCTGCCAAGGCTGCCCATGGACAGACAGCTTAGAATAAAAGACAGACAGAAACAGAAGGGATGGGGAGGGGATGTTATCTCCGTGATGTTCCCTTGTCCCGCCTTGCTGACCTTGATGACTGCTGTACAAATGCAGTTTCTGAAGACTCCTGTAGACAAGGCACACAATTCACCTGACCTCTGCATAGTACGCTGAGGTGTTGCTAAGCCAGGCAACCTTGGGCTGATGTCTATCCAGACACATCCTATGCCCATCAGTTTTGTCCACTTTACATACACACACTAAAGTCACCTGGAAAAAAGGAACTTCATTGAGGTGTTGTGTTCATCAGTTTGTCAGTGGGTATATATCTCTATATCTCTCTATATCTCTATCTCTCTATATCCCTATATCTCTATATCTCTATATATCTATCTCTCTCTCTCTATCTATCTCTATCTCTATCTCTATCTCTCTCTCTATCTCTATTTCTATATATCTATATCTATATATCTAATCTATATATTCTATATATCTATTCTCTCTCTCTCTCTCTCTCTCTATATATATATATATATATATATATATATATATAGAGAGAGAGAGAGAGAGAGAGAGAGAGAGAGAGATCTGTGGGGCATTTTCTTTTTTAATGTTTGATGTGGGAAGGCTCTGGTTTGCAAAAAAAAAAAAGGTAGCTGAGCAAGCTTGGGAAAATGAGCCAGCAAGCAGGGCTCCTCCATGGTCCCTGCTTGAGCAGGCTTCCCTGGGCGGACTGGAACAAACTCTTTCCTTCTCAAGTTGCTTTTGGTGGTTTTATCACAGGAACAGAAAAACAAACTGGAGCACATATCTAAGTTGAAGCCATTTGGGGTGGGGAGGAGGTGGGGGAAGAAGGAGCATCCTGTGGGCTGATGGGAGGAGTCTGCATCATTTTTAGTCACCACATGCCTAGAACACTGCAGGCATTCAGTGGATGTGAACCATTGTGCTTTCCTGGGCATAGCAAGCTCTCTCTACAGCCAAGTGTGATGCTTTTCCTTCCTCTTTACCTCACTGTTTGTCACTGTTGATGCCCTGGGGGACCCATGGTTGAGGCTGGCAGGTGGACATTGTTGGAGAACTGCTGGCCTTCATGACTGAAGAAAAGAACCATGTAGAAACTAGCCCTGGCCATAAACACCCCACCAGCACTCACAAATGTCTTCTCTCCTAAAAACCATGAGCAGATCCTGTCACATGGCCCCCAGGGAGCCAAAAGTACAGTGGTACCATGTGCCCCAAAGACAGAGATGGGACATTTGAGTACCAACATGAAGCCACAGCTTTAATTATAATTGTTAAAATTATAACGAAGTTATCATCTTCCCGAGGACATTATCCTGCTCCTTTAGTGGCTCTCCCACCTCCACTTCCTCTTCTTCTACCTCCTTTCTCTTCTTTACTAGTAACAAAACCTTAATTCTGTTCAGGGTTTACCCAACACACAATTGCCATCCCAGGGAGACCCCCTTCATGTGGTCTTGCACAGGCCTGAGCGGTCAGGGGCCCTGCCACCTCTCTGCTGGTCTGGCTCTGAGATAAATACATGGTCACAGGACTGTGGCATGTGCAGAAGGCTCTTGAAGCTCCTGGGGGGGTTAGTGCTGATTTATGACTGTCTCCACAAAGAACTGGCAGAGGGGATGTTTCTTTCTTCTTGTAGATACTGTCCAGTGCAGAGACAGCACCACTGGCTGAGGGTGGCCAGACCATTACAAAAGGAACCCGCAGAGAAGTAGAGGCACCAGCCAAAAGCAATGTTAACCACAATCGCTGTGATTGCTATTTTTGATTGTCAACTCGACTACATCTGGAATCAACTAAAACCCAATGGCTGGGCACAACTATGAGGGACTTTTTTTTCTTAAGTAAATCCTTTGACCTCTGGATCTGTGAGGTGGGAAGATACACCTTTAATCGGGGCCACACTTTCTGCTGGCAGCCTACAAAAAGAAGATGAAGAAGGAAGGATTGCTTGTTGTTGTTAGCAAATCCATTCCTTCACTGGCACTGAAGCCCACTTGTTCAGGATTCTGGTATGTAATACTGAAGACCAGCTGAGGCATTCAACCTTTGTGAACTGAACTGAATTCTTCCATTGGTAGACAGCCATTGTTTGACTAGCTGGACAACATCCTACATGCCAATTTAATAAATCTTAATATGTGTGTGCACCAGTTTGTGTGTGTATGTGTGTTATGTATTTCATTCTACAAGTTCTGTTCCTCCAGAGAAGTCTTACAAATACAACCCCCAAAACTTCCCAATGCTATCCTTTCTTCTCTCTTAAAGCTATGGTGAAGAGGACTCTGTTACTTTAGGTGAAAGTGGCCTAACTAATACTAATCACATTTCCTGATGACCTCAGCAAGGACTGGCAGGGTGGAGTGATGGGATGGCAGAGTTGTGGACAATTGTCTCACATGTTGCAAGAACCCCTTGGGGCAACAATTGGGAAATCTTTACAGTGCCATAAGGTATATGAGCAAGCGTATTCACCTCCCACTCCCAAACAAAAACCTTGAGCCTTAAGCCCTGGCACAGGAACATTTTGCTGACTGAAGTCTGGTCTCTCAGGAAAGATCTTTATATTGTCTGGAAGAAAGCTGTGTTCCTGGCTATGGTGATTACCTAAAGATTTTGATCTCCAGCACAGATTTCCTACTGGCTCCTTTTGAGCACTTTAGAGGGATGCTCCTATACAGTTTAACTGGAAGTTTTAAGGACACTATCTTGGCATATTCCTGCAACTTCCCCACAAGTCTCCTCTTGATTGTACCAGAATAGCTGAAGACCAGGACCAGGCATGACCAGTCAGCCTTTGCTGCCCCATCAGGCTGGGATGGATTCTCATACTTTCAGTGTGGCAGCTAAGCAAGCCTGTTGGCTTCTGCCTCCATTGTCTACTTTGAGAAGTATCATTTAGGGACAAAGGGGACCACTTAATCAGTATCCTAGAGAAAGAAAGTTCTGCAGACCCATGACTGTATTATTTGTTTTCTGGGTTTTTCTGTTAATATCAAAGAGGACAATGCTTTATTCTTCAGATTTGGCACACTGACTAGAA
Organism: Mus caroli; assembly: GCF_978045245.1. NCBI lineage: Eukaryota > Metazoa > Chordata > Mammalia > Rodentia > Muridae > Mus > Mus caroli. The sequence goes on from NW_028227274.1 coordinate 1,909,871, forward strand.
TCCTGGTTTATAGTTAGGGAAGTTTTCCAAGGAGGACAAAAGAGCTGCTTTTGATAAATAAGATGGACTGGTAAGATGCTTCTTAATTGCAATAGCTAGGTGATGGGCAGAGGCACAAAGGTCCGAAGTCACAAGAAGCATTGTTACCCTGGGTACCAGCTGTCTTCAGAAGGGAACAGCTTCATTGTTGCTATGGGTGTTGCCTTAGATTTGGCTTCAGAGATGTTCAGGACACTTTAAGACCACATGGACCATTGTCAATCACAGTGTCTGGATCGGTTGCAGGGTGCCATGTGGGGTCAGCAGGAAGCCATAGATTAGCTTTCTTTCTGTGTTGGACAAGTAGAAATAGTTGACAGCAGGTAGGGTGGCACTGTCACAGTCACTCTTTTGCTACTGTCACTTCGACACTTCTGTGCCAACATAAAAAATGAACATAAACATCTGAGGTGGGGAAGGTTCAGTGAAAACAATGCATGCTGTAAGGGGATCCCTAGCACCCAGATGGAAGCAAAGCCTCTGCATGTGCATGTAACTCCAACATTCAGGAGGGGAGGGTAGAGACGGGGATCTTTGGAGCTTGCTGGTATCCAGTCTAGCTGAAACAGAGAGCTTAAAATGAAGGATGCCAGGGCTGGAGAGATGTCTCAGTGGTTAAGAGCACTGACTGCTCTTCCAGAGGTTCTGAGTTCAATTCCCAGCAACCACATGGTGGCTCACAACCACCTGTAATGGGATCCAATGCCCTCTTCTGGTGTGTCTGAAGACAGCAACATTGTACTCACATACATAAAATAAATAAATCTTGTTTTAAAAAGTAGGATACAGAGTGACAGGGGATGATACATTGTGTCTTCCTCTGACCTCTTCATCCCATTGGTATCCTACACACGAACACACACACACATACACACACACACCACCTACGTCTGAAGGAGATAACAAATATACTTTCAAGACTTCAGAATAAAGAAGCTTGTCTTTCTGGGAACTTTCTTTCCACCATACCTCTTGACTGGATCCTTTCTACTCCTTTGTCACAGCTGAGCCCTTTGTACCTTGTCTGAGCACCTGCATATGCTATAGTGATCATTTTGGGGGGCTTCATGTATAGCCAGTGGAGGGATGTCAGATAATGAACTTGAGAATGCTGGGCATTATTAGGAAGGGAGCCCCCGGCACAGAGAATTACTTTTAGTCAGAACAGCTTAGATTGGCTGCCAAGGAGCCACATTGTGTGTTGGTAAAAGCTTTACAGAAGCACCATAGCCCACACCTGTGAACCCAGCACTCAGCCGAAAGGGGGAAAGAGAAGCATTGAGTTCCAAGCCAGACTGGTCCACATAATAAGACTCTTGTTTCAGAAAACAAAACAAAAATCAGGACATCTTCAAGCTTCACTTGCCAGCAAATATGGGAAAAGCCCATCTGCCCTGTTAGCTCAAACACAGAGATGCTGAGTGAGTGAGTCCTTCTCCCCAGCATGTATGTGTTTGATGAACTTCATAGGTACCATCCTGGCTTCTACATATGGATGACAACACTGAATAAAACCCACACATGCTATTGTCAAATAGATGGTATCCTGAGGGACCAAGGGCTGAAGTTTAAGTGATAATGATTAAGGATAATTGGCAATATGCATTATCTTTAGGTAAGTTGACTTAGTATCCTCAGTTCTCTACACCTGCCCTGAGAAGTGGGCACTACTGTCCCCAAGTGTGGACTGACCAACAGAGAGATTACCTCACGGATCAAGAGTAACATATGCCACCGGTCTCTGTCAGTTTCAGAAGTTTGATAAAACTATAAGGACAAACTAGGAACGAGATAAGTCACAGGAAGCTGGAAGGACGAAGTGATGGGGGAGGCAGCATTTAAACTTGTCATTTCTTGGAGTCGCCTATACATTTTGTTGTTGTTGTTGTCGTTTAGCAGCTAAAACCCTTATTGTGGACTGTTTGGCCTCTCTAAATCCCTGAAGAGTATAACATAACTGGGTGTATGGTTTTTACAACCCCTGTGACCAAACATAGCATGCTCCTATGGACAGTAATCCAGTTAGCTAGTCCCTCAGTGCATGAGAACTTGTATCAACTTTAATAACATTTGGTTAAAGGCGAGCGCAGTGCCGTACGCACCAGTACTCCAGCGTCTATAAAGGCTGACACAGGAAGCTCACGGGAGCCCAGGAGTTCCAGGCCAGCCTACGTTGCAGAGTGAGGTCTTTCTCTTGCAGCTGAGACAATGTTCATTTCACTGGGTGTCCCTCTTAATAGCAGAGCTCCTGCTTACTGTCTAAGTACTGTTAAATGATAAAGTTACCACAGAGAGTGAAAAAATAAAATAAAACAGAGGTTTCTTCTTTGCATTTATGGATATAAAAGAAAATCCAGCCAACACCCACCTGCTTGGTTTCAATGGCCAAGACAGGCCCAGTGTGAATAATAACATCAAAGAGTAGTCTGGCGTACAGGAAGTTTTCACAACCATGTTTTAGTTCACTCAACTACTCCTGATCCTATCTTTAAATCTGAAGAAGAATAAAAAGAGTCTAGAATCCATTTTTAAGTTTTTGTTAAAACTCATGCTTATCTCAGCCTGGTTATGTGTTTTTCTCAGACTCTACTTCTCTTACAAAACCAAGACATAATGACACCCATGCCCAAGTTCATTTCTCCTGAGAATCAGGGTTACAGGGTCTGACTTTTAAAGAACTTTCTTTTAGAATTTTGGCTGTTTTCAATTCACCTTATTTGTCTTCTCTTTAATTTTTTTTCATCCACATTCATCCTAGAGTCCAGATTTCAATCTGCCCAGACCAGAATAACCAATGCAACGAAAAGCAATCATAGCCATCATATGTAACCTTACTTGCATGGCAAAGATCTTCAGCAGACTCTAAACTTCAGGCTAGGGAGGAAGAACAACACCTTCTGAACACTGTGGGCTGGGTCTTGCTTCCTCATTTAACAGCATCTAAGATGTTGGAAATACTTGGCACAGCTATCAAGGTTGTAGTTTCCAAGGTTCACTTGTTATGTTCCCTTGTTACATCATAATCCTATCTCATTCTGCCTGTGCTCATGGCCTTAGAGCTGGGGCACAGAACGCATTACTCTGAGCACTGCAGATGGCTCCGAGCTTTCTACACCTGTTCTAACAGAGCGAGCACTATTTTTACTTCTACAAAGCATAGCTTAATAACATACTTGCAGCCTTGGGCTGTTCCTGATGCAAACTGGGTTAGCAAGCAAGTCAATTCTCACCCATGTTTAGGAACCTCAGTTAACTTTGGCTCCTTCTGGCAGTGAACTGGGTATCCCTCTGCTTTTCAGAATCTTCTCACCCCTTAACAGGGTCTCTCCCATCTCATACATCTGCATCTGTCTTCAGTGCACAGAGGCATCACAGGGCAACCTACTGCTTGTATAGGAAACACTGTTTTAGTATCTGCTTTGCTGTTCCTTCCTTGATTAAAAGTCTGCCCCAGAGCATCTCCTTCCAGAGAATGTTCTCTGCTTAACTGTAGCCTTTTTCTAACGGCCTAAAGCAGGGACACTCAGGCTTTATAATCATGACCCACAAGAATAAGCACATCTGATGGCAAAGGAACACACACACACAGTCACACCCCTTGAAAGTATAGTGAACTCAAACACTTTACTCAGGATACACCTCAATTTTTTTCTTTATTTCAGACTTTGCTTCATAAGCAATAAGGTAAATCAAGCATGGTGGTTCATGCCTGTATTCCCACATCAGAGTCAGCGAACTGCAGAGCTTGTGTCTGGGATTACCCTGTGTTCCCACATCAGAGTCAGCGAACTGCAGAGGTTGTGTCTGGGATTACCCTGTATTCCCACATCAGAGTCAGCAAACTGCAGAGGTTGTGTCTGGGATTACCCTGTGTTCCCACATCAGAGTCAGCGAACTGCAGAGGTTGTGTCTGGGATTACCCTGTATTCCCACATCAGAGTCAGCAAACTGCAGAGGTTGTGTCTGGGATTACCCTGTGTTCCCACATCAGAGTCAGCAAACTGCAGAGGTTGTGTCTGGGATTACCCTGTGTTCCCACATCAGAGTCAGCAAACTGCAGAGGTTGTGTCTGGGATTACCCTGTGTTCCCACATCAGAGTCAGCAAACTGCAGAGGTTGTGTCTGGGATTACCCTGTGTTCCCACATCAGAGTCAGCGAACTGCAGAGGTTGTGTCTGGGATTACCCTGTGTTCCCTCATCAGAGTCAGCGAACTGCAGAGGTTGTGTCTGGGATTACCCTGTGTTCCCACATCAGAGTCAGCGAACTGCAGGGGTTGTGTCTGGGATTACCCTGTGTTCCCACATCAGAGTCAGGGAACTGCAGAGGTTGTGTCTGGGATTACCCTTGTATTCCCACATCAGAGTCAGCAAACTGCAGAGGTTGTGTCTGGGATTACCCTGTGTTCCCACATCAGAGTCAGCAAACTGCAGAGGTTGTGTCTGGGATTACCCTGTGTTCCCACATCAGAGTCAGCAAACTGCAGAGGTTGTGTCTGGGATTACCCTGTGTTCCACATCAGAGTCAGCGAACTGCAGAGGTTGTGTCTGGGATTACCCTGTGTTCCCACATCAGAGTCAGCGAACTGCAGGGGTTGTGTCTGGGATTACCCTGTGTTCCCACATCAGAGTCAGCGTAGGCTTCTTTTTTTTTTTTTTTGATTTTTAATATTTTTATTACATATTTTCCTCAATTACATTTCCAATGCTATCCCAAAAGTCCCCCATAGCGCCCCCCACTTCCCTTCCCACCCATTCCCATTCTTTTGGCCCTGGCATTCCCCTATATTGGGGCATATAAAGTTTGCAAGTTCAATGGGCCTCTCTTTCCATTGATGGCCGACTAGGCCATCTTTCGATACATATGCAGCTAGAGACAAGAGCTCCGGGGTTCTGGTTAGTACATCATGTTGTTCCAACAATAGGGTTGCAGATCCCTTTAGCTCCTTGGGTACTTTCTCTAGCTTCTCCATTGGGAGCCCTGTGATACATCCAATAGCTGACTGTGAACATCCACTCCTGTGTTTGCTAGGCCCCGGCATCGTCTCACAAGAGACAGCTATATTTGGGTCCTTTCAGCAAAATCTTGCTAGTGTATGCAATGGTGTCAGCGTTTAGAAGCTGATTATGGGATGGATCCCTGGATACGGCAGTCTCTAAATGGTCCATCCTTTCATCACAGCTACGAACTTTGTCTCTGTAACTCCTTCCCTGGGTGTTTTGTTCCCAATTCTAAGAAGGTGCACAGTGTCCACACTTTGGTCTTCATTCTTCTTGAGTTTCATGCGTTTATCAAATTGTATCTTATATCTTGGGTATCCTAAGTTTTGGGCTAATATCCACTTATCAATGAATACATATTGTGTGAGTTCTTTTGTGATTGTGTTACTTCACTCAAGATGATGCCCTCCAGGTCCATCCATTTGGCTAGGAATTTCATAAATTCATTCTTTTTAATAGCTGAGTAGTACTCCATTGTGTAAATGTACCATAATTTCTGTATCCATTCCTCTGTTGAGGGACATCTGGGTTCTTTCCAGCTTCTGGCTATTATAAATAGGGCTGCTATGAACATAGTGGAGCATGTGTCCTTCTTACCGGTTGGGACATCTTCTGGATATATGCCCAGGAGAGGTATTGCTGGATCCTCCGGTAGTACTATGTCCAATTTTCTGAGGAACCGCCAGACTGATTTCCAGAGTGGTTGTACAAGCTTGCAATCCCACCAACAATGGAGGAGTGTTCCTCTTTCTCCACATCCTCGCCAGCATCTGCTGTCACCTGAATTTTTGATCTTAGCCATTCTGACTGGTGTGAGGTGGAATCTCAGGGTTGTTTGATTTGCATTTCCCTGATGATTAAGGATGTTGAACATTTTTTCAGGTGTTTCTCTGCCATTCGGTATTCCTCAAGTGAGAATTCTTTGTTCAGTTCTGAGCCCCATTTTTTAATGGGGTTATTTGACTTTCTGGAGTCCACCTTCTTGAGTTCTTTATATATATTGGATATTAGTCCCTTATCTGATTTAGGATAGGTGAAGATCCTTTCCCAATCTGTTGGTGGTTTTTTTTGTCTTATTGATGGTGTCTTTAGCCTTGCAGAAGCTTTGTAGTTTCATGAGGTCCCACTTGTCAATTCTCGATCTTACAGCACAAGCCATTACTGTTCTATTCAGGAATTTTTCCCCTGTGCCCATATCTTCAAGGCTTTTCCCCACTTTCTCCTCTATAAGTTTCAGTGTCTCTGGTTTTATGTGAAGTTCCTTGATCCACTTAGACTTGACATTAGTACAAGGAGATAGGAATGGATCGATTCGCATTCTTCTACATGTTAACAACCAGTTGTGCCAGCACCATTTGTTGAAAATGCTGTCTTTCTTCCACTGGATGTTTTTAGCTCCCTTGTCGAAGATCAAGTGACCGTAGGTGTGTGGGTTCATTTCTGGGTCTTCAATTCTAATCCATTGGTCTATTTGTCTGTCACTATACCAGTACCATGCAGTTTTTATCACAATTGCTCTGTAGTAGAGCTTTAGGTCCGGCATGGTGATTCCACCAGAGGTTCTTTTATCCTTGAGAAGAGTTTTTGCTATCCTAGGTTTTTTGTTATTCCAGATGAATTTGCAGATTGCACTTTCTAATTCGTTAAAGAATTGATTTGGAATTTTGATGGGGATTGCATTGAATCTGTAGATTGCTTTTGGCAAGATAGCCATTTTTACAATGTTGATCCTGCCAATCCATGAGCATGGGAGATCTTTCCATCTTCTGAGATCTTCTATAATTTCTTTCTTCAGAGACTTGAAGTTTTTATTATACAGATCTTTCACTTCCTTAGTTAGAGTCACGCCAAGATATTTTATATTATTTGTGACTATTGAGAAGGGTGTTGTTTCCCTAATTTCTTTCTCAGCCTGTTTATTCTTTGTGTAGAGAAAGGCCATTGATTTGTTTGAGTTAATTTTATATCCAGCTACTTCACCGAAGCTGTTTATCAGGCTTAGGAGTTCTCTGGTGGAATTTTTAGGGTCACTTATATATACTATCATATCATCTGCAAAAAGTGATATTTTGACTTCATCTTTTCCAATTTGTATCCCTTTGATCTCCTTTTGTTGTCGAATTGCTCTGGCTAGGACTTCAAGTACAATGTTGAATAGGTATGGAGAAAGTGGACAGCCTTGTCTAGTCCCTGATTTTAGAGGGATTGCTTCAAGCTTCTCACCATTTACTTTGATGTTGGCTACTGGTTTGCTGTAGATTGCTTTTATCATGTTTAGGTATGGGCCTTGAATTCCTGATCTTTCCAAGACTTTTATCATGAATGGGTGTTGGATCTTGTCAAATGCTTTTTCCGCATCTAACGAGATGACCATGTGGTTTTTGTCTTTGAGTTTGTTTATATACTGGATTACGTTGATGGATTTCCATATATTGAACCATCCCTGCATCCCTGGGATGAAACCTACTTGGTCAGGATGGATGATTGTTTTGATGTGTTCTTGGATTCGGTTAGCAAGAACTTTATTGAGGATTTTTGCATCAATATTCATAAGGGATATTGGTCTGAAGTTTTCTATCTTTGTTGGGTCTTTTTGTGGTTTAGGTATCAGAGTAATTGTGGCTTCATAGAATGAGTTGGGTAGAGTACCTTCTGTTTCTATTTTGTGGAATAGTTTGTGAAGAACTGGGATTAGATCTTCTTTGAAGGTCTGATAGAACTCTGCACTAAACCCATCTGGTCCTGGGCTTTTTTTAGTTGGGAGACTATTAATGACTGCTTCTATTTCTTTGGGGGATATAGGGCTGTTTAGATCATTAACCTGATCTTGATTCAACTTTGGTACCTGGTATCTGTCTAGGAACTTCTCCATTTCATCCAGGTTCTCCAGTTTTGTTGAGTATAGCCTTTGGTAGAAGGATCTGATGGTGTTTTGGATGTCTTCAGGATCTGTTGTTATGTCTCCTTTTTCATTTCTGATTTTGTTAATTAGGATGCTTTCCCTGTGCCCTCTAATGAGTCTGGCTAAGGGTTTATCTATCTTGTTGATTTTCTCAAAGAACCAGCTCCTTGATTGGTTGATTCTTTGAATAGTTTTTCTTGTTTCCACTTGGTTGATTTCACCCCTGAGTTTGATTATTTCCTGCCGTCTACTCCTCTTGGGTGAATTTGCTTCCTTTTGTTCTAGTGCTTTTAGGTGTGTTGTCAAGCTGCTAATGTGTGCTCTCTCTAGTTTCCTTTTGGAGGCACTCAGAGCTGTGAGTTTTCCGCTTAGAAATGCTTTCATTGCGTCCCATAAGTTTGGGTATGTTGTGGCTTCATTTTCATTGAACTCTAAAAAGTCCTTAATTTCTTTCTTTATTCCTTCCTTGACCAAGGTATCATTGAGAAGAGTGTTGTTCAGTTTCCACGTGAAGGTTGGCTTTCTATTATTTATTTTGTTATTGAAGATCAGCCTTAGTCCATGGTGATCTGATAGGATGCATGGGACAATTTCAATATTTTTGTATCTGTTGAGGCCTGCTTTGTGACCAATTATGTGGTCAATTTTGGAGAAGGTACCATGAGGTGCTGAGAAGAAGGTATATCCTTTTGTTTTAGGATAGAATGTTCTGTAGATATCTGCCAGATCCATTTGATTCATAATTTCTCTTAGTTTCACTGTGTCCCTGTTTAGTTTCTGTTTCCATGATCTGTCCATTGGTGAAAGTGGTGTGTTGAAGTCTCCCACTATTATTGTATGAGGTGCAATGTGTGCTTTGAGATTTACTAAAGTTTCTTTAATGAATGTGGCTGCCTTTGTATTTGGAGCATAGATATTCAGGATTGATAGTTCCTCTTGGAGGATTTTACCTTTGATGAGTATGAAGTGTCCCTCCCTGTCTTTTTTAATGACTTTGGGTTGGAAGTCAATCTTATCAGATATTAGAATGGCTACTCCAGCTTGTTTCTTCATGCCATTTGCTTGGAAAATTGTTTTCCAGCCTTTCATTCTGAGGTAGTGTCTATCCTTTTCTCTGAGATGAGTTTCCTGTAAGCAGCAAAATGTTGGGTCTTGTTTGTGTAGCCAGTTTGTTAGTCTATGTCTTTTTATCGGGGAGTTGAGTCCATTGATATTAAGGGATATTAAGGAAAAGTAATTGTTGTTTCCTGTTATTTTTGTTGTTAAAGTTGGCATTTTGTTCCTGTGGCTGTCTTCTTTTAGGTTTGTTGAGGGATTACCTTCTTGTTGTTTCTAGGGCGTGGTTCCTGTCCTTGTATTGGTTTTTTTCTGTTATTATCCTTTGAAGGGCTGGATTCGTGGAGAGATAATGTGTGAATTTGGTTTTGTCGTGGAATACTTTGGTTTCTCCATCTATGTTAATTGAGAGTTTGGCTGGGTATAGTAGCCTGGGCTGGAATTTGTGTTCTTTTAGTGTCTGTATAACATCCGTCCAGGATCTTCTGGCTTTCATAGTCTCTGGTGAAAAATCTGGTGTAATTCTGATAGGCTTGCCTTTATATGTTACTTGGCCTTTTTCTCTTACTGCTTTTAGTATTCTATCTTTATTTAGAGCATTTGTTGTTCTGATTATAATGTGTCGGGAGGTATTTCTTTTCTGGTCCAGTCTATTTGGAGTTCTGTAGGCTTCTTGTATGTTCATGGGCATCTCTTTCTTTAGATTTGGGAAGTTTTCTTCTATAATTTTGTTGAAGATGTTTGCTGGTCCTTTGAGTTGAAAATCTTCATTCTCATCCACTCCTATTATCCGTAGGTTTGGTCTTCTCATTGTGTCCTGTATTTCTTGGATGTTTTGAGTTAGGATCTTTTTGCATTTTACATTTTCCTTGATTGTTGTGCCGATGTTCTCTATGGAATCTTCTGCACCTGAGATTCTCTCTTCCATCTCTTGTATTCTGTTGCTGATGCTCGTATCTATGCTTCCAGATTTCTTTCCTAGGGTTTCTATCTCCAGTGTTGCCTCATTTTGGGTTTTCTTTATTGTGTCTACTTCTCTTTTTAGGTCTAGTATGGTTTTGTTCATTTCCATCATCTGTTTGGATGTGTTTTCCTGTTTTTCTGTAAGGACTTCTACCTGTTTGATTATGTTATCCTGTTTTTCTTTAAGGATTTGTAACTCTTTAGCAGTGTTCTCCTGCAATTCTTTAAGGGATTTTTGTGATTCCTCTTTATTGTCTTCTGCCTGTTTAGCAGTGTTCTCCTGCATTTCTTTAAGTGTGTTATTAAAGTCCTTCTTGAAGTCCTCTACCATCATCAGGAGATATGCTTTTAAATCCGTGTCTAGCTTTTCCGGTGTGTTGGGGTGCCCTGGACTGGGCGAAGTGGGGGTGCTGGGTTCTGATGATGGTGAGTGGTCTTGGTTTCTGTTAGTAAGATTATTACGTTTACCTTTCGCCATCTGGTAATCTCTGGGGTTAGTTGTTGTCGTTGTCACTGTTTAAAGATTGGAGCAGAAGCTGTGTTCCACTCACCAGCAGTCCCAAAATCCTGCGGCGGGGGTCGTGGGTAGCTGGCGGGTGTCAGGCAACCCTGCTCTCCCGCTACCCCGGCGCTGATCTTGCCGGATGAGGCCTGTGGCCCTACTCAGGCCGGTTTCTGCTTCCCTAACTAATGCAGTCTCAGGTCCCGCGCAATTGGATTGGAGCAGAAGCTGTGCTCCACTCACCAGAAGTCTTAAGATCCTGTGGCGGGTGTTGTGGGTAGCTGGCGAGTGTCAGCCGACCCTGCGCCCCAGCTGCCCCGGTGCTTTTCTGCAGCGTAGGCTTCTATCACACTCAGTTCGCGTGGACTTCGGTCAGTTACTGAGTTTAGAGTGACAGTGTGGTTTGAGATTCCTCTGACCTTGTCTTAGGGTTACTACTGCTCTGATGAAATACCACAGCAAAAAGGAAGTTAGGAGGAAAGACTTTATTTGGCTTATACTTCCACATAGCAGTCTATCATTAAAGGACATCAGGACAGGAACTCAAACAAGACTCCTGGAGGCAGGAGCTGAGGCACCATGGAAGGTGCTTCTCTCTGGCTTGCTCTCTTGGGCTTGCTCAGGTTTTCTTATAGAACCCAGGACCACCAACCCAGGGTGGAACCACTCAAAACAGGCTGGGCCCTTCCATATCAATTACTGATTGAGAAAGTGCCTACAGGCTTGCCTGCAGCCTGATCTTAGGGAGGCATTTCTGAATTGAGAACAAGACTTTAGCTTGTGTCAAGGTGACATAAAACTATCACAGACCTGAAACATGAGGAGCCTGGCTTGAGGAAGAAGGAGATGAGACCACAAAGGAAGATCTGAAGAGGAAGCAGCAGAGTGTCAGGGCTAGGCCTTGAGAAGGTGCCACACTGAAAGAAGCAACTTCCTCTGCTGAAGACTACCCTCTCCTTAGCTTGACCAGGGCTCAGACACCTCGCCCTCCTGTCTAGCCCAGATTCCATGGGCACTCTCAGATCTAAGCAGGACAGAAGCTTCCCTATGCTTATTCAACACAGCTAGAGCCTGCTGTGGGTGGCATAGGTTCCAGGCAGAGAGCACAGTTAAAGGCCCTAGCTCTGGGTTCACCCCCAGCACCCCTCCCCCAACTCTGTGTGTGTGTGTGTGTGTGTGTCTATGTGTATATAAGGAAGGGTTGAAAGGCCCCATTCTGAACTGGTTTTTTTTTTGGTGTTGTTGTTTGTTTGTTTTGTTTTTTTGGTTAAGGTGCCCCATCCCAGGTACATTCACAGGTTCTTTTCAGAGTACTCTGCAATCGCATAGCATAGATTTGAACTGCCTGTTTCTTAATTACCTTCCTAGTGTGAAGGGTTCCCATCACTTTGGGTGTGTGTGTGTGTATGTGTGCCAAGTCCACAGGTCAGCCTAGGTGGAGGGAAGAGGGATGGAGAAGGAGCTTTGGAAGGAAAACCCTCAATGTCTTTTCTAGTATATTAACATGAGTGTTTACAGCTATGGACTATGATCCTGTCTGTCAAGATGCCAACCCCAAGTACCCCAGAATGTTATTGCATTTGTGACACTGTCTTTAAAGGGGTAGTTAAACTGCAACCAGGTCATGTGTTTTAAGAGATTTAGACACTGACAGAATCAGAGGGAAGTCCCCGTGAACACTGGGGGGGGGGGGGGGGGGGAGGGAGGGGAGGGAGGAACATAACTTGTCAACACCTTGATCTTGGATACCTGAACTGCAAGGAAATAAATGCTTGGCAAAGAAGCTTCGAGTTTGGGATTTCTCGATAGGCAGCTCTAAGCAAACAAAGCACTTCCTTCCCTTTCCCTTTATGGGAGCTGCTTGGTGTGAGCTAGGAACAAACTTTGAAGAGAAAAATAAGCACTTAACACCTAGAGGAAGCAAGCAGGGATTGGAAGGAAGTTCATGTCTAACACTCTGCTCAAACAGAAATGCAACGTATTTTCCACATTTAAATTTATCTATCGCTCTTCACGCGGCGTTTTCACAAACTTTAACTCAGCATCACCTAGGAGCTTTCGAGAAATGCAAATTTCCTGGCCGCACCTAAAGACAGCACCAACAAGCAACCCGACGGGTGGGGAGGTGAAGGGCTGCAGTCTTGTGGTAATCAGTTGCAAAGCTCCACCAGTGCCGCTAGGTAATTCCCGGTGGTTGTGGTGGGACTGGATTTTGCACAGATATGAGTGGACTAGTCGGTCACCTCGGCAACCAGACCGGAGATCTACAGGCTGCAATGTTCGCCCGGGGTGCCAGTTCTTATCCCTAGAACTTCTGGAAGCTCTTGTCAGCGGCTCTGTGACTCGGAGGTGAGTATGGTCTCTGGCTCCCGGAAGCTTCGGGTAAATAGAGCCCAGGGCTGAGAAGCCCGGGAGCAGCGGGGCGCGTGCGCGGGGCGCGTCCCCGACCCGGCCTGGGCGGGAGCGCGCCTAGGGGGTGGGTCGCTCCAGTTCCGCTGGCCTGGCGCGCCATCAGAGCCACTCAGAGCGCCTGGCAGAGGACACCCGGGGGCCCCACAATTAATACCCGGCGCCCGCCCGCCGCGCCGGGATTCACGTACTGGAAGGAGGCGCTAGGTCAGCTCTGAGGCCGCAGATCGCTTTACTCCAAACGCTGCGTCCATCCGGAGCGGATCAGACCGCCCCGCGCACTCCTGGAGAGCGAGCTGGGGCTGAGGACCGTGCTGCGGACCCTGAGATCTAGCGTGATCTTGCGTTCCCCAGGGCGCCGGGACCTTGTCGCAGGCACTGGGGAGGCAGGTGGGCGAAGGCCGTTGCGTAGGAGAGCGAGGTGAGTAGGGTCGGGAAGTGGAGGGTCTCGGAAGACGTTTTCTGGGTCTGGAACAGGCCCTTGCTCTGAGATGTTCTCTCGACTGGAGCCCTAAGTTTCTCTGTAGACCCGCGGGAGGCTGAAAGTTAAGTTGCTAAAGTGTGTTTATCCTTGCGGAGAGAGTGAGGCAGCCCCTAGCCACTCCCCCATCCTAGGCTTAGGTCGCGACCGAACCCGGCGTCCCCCGCCCCGGGGCTGCGACCGCACCTGGGGCTCTACGGAAGCCCCTTCCTATGGGAAGATCCAGACTGTGACAGACTCCCGCTCTTTCCTTCAGTCTCTTTAATTTAAGCAGAGAGGCACTGAGACACAGACATTAACTTAGTTTGAACACTTGTAAACGCCACATTTCCAGTGTCTTAAAATTGCACGTGCGTATTGTAGATTCGTAGTGTTTTTTTCGGGACACTATAGGACGGGAGAGCGGTGATTGGTGACAGGACTGGACCTCATGGCCCGCAAAGAGGGCAACTCTGGCCTCGCGTGCCTGTTCTGGGAGCAGGCACAGCTTTTAGGATCTGGCCCAGACGGGTCCCTGCGCCCTGGCTCCTGCTCAGGAAGGGGTGTCCCTACTGAGTTGCGCCCTACACTTTCCCCTCCTCCCCCTCCCCGGCCTGCGGGGTTTCGCCTGGTGTCCCGGCAGAGGGCGCCAGCTCCCGATCACCGCTGGGGCCAGCAGAGGGGAGGGGATTTGCAAGTCTCCAGGTAAGGAGGGGAGTGAATCACCCAGAGGCGGGGTAGAGTGGGTGACCGGGGCTCAGGGCCAAGAGGCAGAGAGTGGCCTGGGAGCCGCTGGTCGGGACTGTGTTGCTGTTGACCGGCGGGAAGTCGCGATCCTGCCTAGGAGGCTCGGGAGAGCTTGGCAAGGTGAGGAGTGGCCGGGAGCTCGGAGTCAGCACCGGGCCACAGACCTCAGTCCTCGGGATGGCTTTGCGTGCCTACCAAGGCGGGAAATGGGGTCTGTTTCACGGCTGCCGGCGGTCCTGCGGGGGCGAGCCTGGAACCCGGAAGACCCTGGCAGGGAGGGTCGGCGGGTCCACAGGCCGCTACTGCCCGGTGCTGTTTCAGCTCATGGAGTACCCGGCTTGTAACAAAGGCACCGTGCAGCTGCGGAGTCTACCCACTTCCGTCCTTGTTGCCCTGCGGCGAAGTCCGGCCAAGTTTGGATTTTGGATTTCCAAGTTTCGGGGAAGTTAGGTTAGAGAGGAAGAGGAGGGGCGGGGAAGAGGGCTCCCAGGCACGGGCGCACGAGGGAACACAATTTCAACTTCGCGGTCAACTCCTACACGGCTGCCAAGAACTGCCTGGGCTTCTTCGCCCTGGGCCGCGCCTAGGCAGGACCAGCGCGGGTTTGAACCAGGCGGTAGGCAAGCTCTGCCTCCTCCTACCCACGCCCTGCCCCGTGGAGCCTGCGCTTGTGCCGGGTTCCACAAGGGCGGGGCTTAGCCGGTGTTTCAACCTGCAATCCCTCCCCCTTCCCAGTGTGCTCCCCCACTCCAACCCAGTACCTATAGAGTGGAGTCCCAGAAAGTGGTAATTGGGAGCCATAGTAGAAGAGGTTCCAATCCAGGGCCATAGTCTGAGTCCTGTGGACAGCAAAGGGCCTGCTGTGCAGGACTTGCAGACCTGTTGAAATCTGATTACTGCGGTTTCTGTACTGTGGAAGGGAAGAGACCACTTGGTTTCCACCATCGCATCTATATCTCAAGCTGTCACCCTGCAGACCTTGGCACAGGCACCGTGTTTGTTCTGGGATGGGTGTCAGGAGAGGCTTCCCTGTGTTCAGGACCTGGATCTTAGTGTTCCTTAAGAGAAAAGTAGCCAGGCACACTGTTGATAGGTGCCCTCAAGCCTCAGGGTCAGTCACCTCTTCACATCTCTTAGCCTGAGCCCAGTCTGCTGTTGTAAGGGAGGGGCTGGCTTGCTTGAGACAGACAGGAAAATCCCCCAGCCTGAATGGCTCCTTAGATTTTGCCTTGCATCTCACCACCTCCTTCAGAGGGTGGGTTTGAGAACAGAAGGGTCAGGGGCCTGAGAGGCTGCTTATGAAGAGGTGCTGTTTCCTCTTGTTTTGTTGTCTTGAGACAGGGTTTCACTCTGTAGCCGGCCTGGCAGCACTCATGGCGTACCTGTCTCAGCCTCCTGAGTGCTGGGCACCCAGGCATGAAATTTTCATGTATTGTTAAATGCGTGCTATAATTCTGGTCACATTTGATCTGATTGGACATTAAACTTCTTCCATTAATGACACCACTTCACTGACACCAACTTGTAAAGTTTAAGAAATGCTGGGGGGGAAAAATCAAATTTTAAAAAACCAAAACAAGCAAACAAACAAACAAAACTGTAGAAGTCCAGGACTGTCCCAATAGAGGATTGGGAATCACTGCCTCCTTTTGCCTGTGGTGCCTAACTAACCAGGTGAGCCTGGGGCCAGTTCTCCAGAGCATAGAACCATCAGCCCCACCCAATGTGAGTGACATGACCACAGGCCTGAAAGGGTGTAGTAAAATAAGTGAGAGTTGCTTTGGAAGTTGATTTTTCCTGACTTTTAAAACACGCTCCCTTCCTCTTCAGACTCCTTTACAGACCTAAGGATATAGTGTCCAAATGGCTCTGTTAACACTGAGCTCATGTTTAAGATATGGGACTTCGGTATGACCCTGAATGCTACTTAGAACACGTGGCTTTAAAAAGAGAGGTGTGTGACTCTAGGATGTCATTCTGGGGCTCAGAATGTCTTAGTGCTTTGCCAGCCCTGGGGACACCCAGGGGGAATGAGTGATGGCTCAGCCCATGGAGTCCTAGTGGCTGGCCTCAGGCTGCATCTACCACTAATGCTACCTTAGCCCGTTGCTCAGCCTCTCTGAGCTTCCTTTTCTCCCTTCAAACTGGGGATTAGTTTAGCCTGATTTTCAGCTATAGGCATAACATTAGATAAAGTATATAAGATACTTGGCACAGTGCCCAGAACATAGTAGCTGCTCAACCAACCAATGAGGTGTAAGGACAGCATTCCACTCACTTCATTTTTACATAGCATCTAGACAAGTAAAGAAGGTGGTAGCCAATGGCTTGTACACCTTCACCCCCACACGTGTCAATCAGTCACGATTGTGCACTGAAGAATTTCTCCTCTTTGTCAGCAAGCTGAGAGTGGGGAAGGTTGTTGGTGATGGAAACTTTGTCCACTTGTGGGAGGAATTTGCAAGGGCCTCCAGAACCAGAAGGCTTTCCTTCTGATCACGCCACTGTGTAATTTTGTGGCTAGCTTTCCAGTCATTTCCCTTTCCTTTAAACTTAAAACCAGTATCCAAATAACCAACAAGACAAGACTTAAGAAAACAAAAACAAAGACAAAAAACATAAAGCTGAACTGAGAAAAAGAAGTATTCTTTTTCTTTTCTTATTTCTTCTTTCTGTCCAATTAATAGGCCATCTATAATACTGATGAAAAAGAACCTGCTTCTGTGAAAAGTGTGTCTGCCTATCTTGGAAGCGGGGCATCTTTTCTGAGTCTTTAAGTGTTGCTGAGGGAAGCGGAGCCTGAGCTTCCCTTTCAGCTATGTTTTCTCAAGCGTGGTCCACTCTATGTCCTGACGTTGCTGTGCTCTGAGAAGTGGCTGGAAAAAGGCATTCAGCAGGAAAGCTGAACAATCATGGAACAGCCAGGGTGTCCATTTCACACAAGGAAACACTGGGAAAGTTCTCAACTTCATAAACTTAAGTGGAGGAATAATGTGTCCTGCTGTCCCCTCCCTCCCTCCTTCCCTCTCTCCCTCCCTCCCTTCCCTCCTATCCCCTCCCCTCCCCTTCCCCTGTGTCCTGGCCTTTATCTTTCAAACACTTAGAGGTTAAAACCTTGGAAGTTCTGCCAAGCCACTCACAGTCGATGGTGTGGTTTTGATAAACCGTTTCTTCTGTCTGTGGTATAAATGGGAAAAATAGAGGGTCTGTCATGTGCTGGTTCCACATTTGGACATGAAATGTATAGCTCTCTCCCACAATGGAAAATGAGCTCCCTGTAACCAGTTAACAGATGTTAAGGTTAGGAGCAGGGTCTCTCACTCCACCCCGCTTTGTACCTCTAGCTCCATTTGTGCCCCCAGTGTGAAGCCTGAAGCAGCTGCAGGGCATGAGCCAGGCCTGCTCTGGGCCTTCGCTTTCTTTGTGCGGAGGATGAACAGGCAATGTTATTTTCGATTACATAGCAGCCTGTTCAAAAGCATCCTGCATTCCCCAGCTGTTCCACCAAGGCTTTGCAGAAGAGTGAGAACTTGCCAGCTGCTGGGCCACCAAAGTTCCACTTACTGCTTTTGTCCAGGGGAGGCTAAAATCCAGGAACTGTTGCTAGCATGCCCCCTCTTAAATAGTCTTCTGTTTCTGTAATAACAGTGATATTCTTGATAGAGTTGGAGCATGTCACTGCAAGACTCAAAGGCAAATGTCACCTTTTATCCCCAAAGCAACTGTTTTAAAGATTTTATTTTTAAAGTGTGTGTGTGTGTGTGTGTGTGTGTGTTTTATGGGTATGTGCACTTAAGTGCAGGAACCCAAGGAGGCCAGAAGAGGGTATTAGGTTCCCTGGAATCTGTTGGGGTAAATCTTAAAAGTAAATGTCACAACTTCTTCTTTCCTTCTTTCCTTTTTTCCTTCTTTCCTTCCTTCCTTCTTTCCTTCCTTCCTTCCTTCCTTCCTTCCTTCCTTCCTTCCTTCCTTCCTTCCTTCCTTCCTTCCTTCCTTCCCTTCCGTCAATGTAGCTTTTGGAAGATTTTATTTAATTTTTCAATTATGTATATGTGTGTGTGTGTGTCTATATGGGCATGTAGGTGCTCCTAGAGGTCAATAAGGCCAACAGGTCTCCTGGAGCTGGAGTCACAGGGGCTCCTAAGCTCCCCAACATGGGTTCTGGGAACCAAACTAGAGCCCTCTTCAGGAGCAGTTACACTCATACCTGCTGAGCTATCTCTCTAGCCTCTCAAAGGAACTTTAAAGGATATATGTTTTTATGTATTTTTTTGGTATAGTTTTTCTATACTTAAAACATTCTTAACTTATATTCCATTGATTGATAAAGTGGTAGATGTAAATTAGATAGATGTAGAGAGATTAACACTTGTCATATCTGGCTTAACTATAAACATTGGCCTGGGGCAGTGGTCCTCAACTTTCCGAATGCTGCAACCCTTTTACAAAAGTTCCTCATGTTGTGGTGACTCCAACCATAAAATTATTTTCTTTGCTACTTAATAGCTATAGTTTTGCTTGTCTTATTAATCATAATATAAGTATCTGATGTGCAGGATCTCTGATAGAGGACCCCCCCCCCAAAGGGGTAGAAATCCACAGGTTGAGAACCTCTCCTTGGAGAGAGGCCTGTGGGAAGGGAATGTGCTTAACATAAATTATATGTAGTACTCAAAGGATTGATAGGCCTATTATATTTTGAAAAAGAAAACCAGAGCCAGGTGTGGTGGGGCACGCCTTTAATCCCAGCACTTGGGAGGCAGAGGCAGATGGATTTCTGAGTTCGAGACCACCCTGGTCTACAAAGTGAGTTCCAGGATAGCCAGAGCTATACAGAGAAACCCTGTCTCGAAAAAAAACAAAAAAAACAAAAAAACAACAACAAAAAAAAAACAAAACCTGTTGAATACCTAAGATGGGAATACCTATTGTTTCTGGGGAGATACTTTTCACTGGCCCTCATGCCTGCCAGCACTTGCCCAGAAACGCACATCTTCACTAATGCAATCTGTGGCCACAGTGTAAATCACAACCTATTGGACTTCAGTTGGCCTCTGTCTCCTCTGTTCTGTGAGAAGTCGTAAAATGGATGTGCTCCAAGCCCTCCGAGTCTCAGTCCTAGGGGCTCTTGTCTGTTGTGACTGAGTTAGAGGCTGCAGTTTTCAGGTTTTCAGCTTTTCCAGCTGTCCCTCCATGGCCTCCCTAACTGATTGCAATGAACCTGTTTCCACGGCGTCTAAGGGTCTTTACACTGCTTCCACTTTTAGTTTGCTTTCTTGTCGATTTTTTCTTGAGGCTATCAAGGGTGCCCAGGCTGGTCTTCAGGGCTACTGAGAACAGGTTTCGCTTCACAGAAGAAATGGAGGCTTCTGCATTTGATAACTACCTAGGCTAGGACTACAAGATTCTTTCTACAAATCCAGCCCCTGGCTGGCTGGGGGTTGGAAGGATCCGCTCCTCAGAGGAAGTGTTATCAAGTGCCAGCTTCTGAGCCTTCTTGTGCTGATCCTGAGCACACCGGCCCTTCCCCAGCCGCCTTCCTGGGTAGATCCTTTTATTACAGGTTTTACATTTCTGTTGTTCTCTTCTTGTCTTACCTTTCTAAGATTTGTCTGTTAACAACAACAACAGATCCACAACTGTAATTTTCTGTTACGTGTGCATGTATGCTTACATGTGCATGCCCCATGCATGCACCCATGACTACTGGACCCACTTTCCTTTCTTGGCCAGTTCACACCCAACACCACATTTATAACATCACACGGTTTATTTCTGTTCACTGGTTTGCATGCTGCAGATTTTCTGATGGTGTTAAATATAGGTGGAAGGCCAAAACCAACCTGGCCTGTGCTGGAGAGATGGCTCAGTGGTCAAGAGCACTTGCTGCTCTTCCAGAGGGCCTGAGTGGGGTTCCAGCAACCACATCAAGTAGCTCACCACTGTCTTTAACTCCAGCTTCTGAGAATCCAGTGCCTCTGGCTTCTGATAGAACTTGTACTCACATACACATACCCATATGTGCACATGCGTGCGCGCGTGCACACACACACACAGACACACACACAGCTGTACATGTAATTAAAAATAATAAAAATGTTAAAAACCAAATCAACAGCAATAACAACAGAATTACCTGGCCAATCCTTTTCAAAAAGACTATTGGAAAGTAAGCCTGTTTCTCCCTAGGAGTGAAATGTTCTCTCCTCTAGCTCATGCTGCTCAGGGATTGGAAACAACACTCATTTCTTTCCCTGTAGGCAGATGGTGACAAGCTTTGAGGGGCAGCCACAGAGGGGCCCCATTTAGCTCAATCCTTCCCGGCTGCCTGGGTCTAACTCTTTCCATATACTTCAAAACCTTTGCTTCTTGTAGCTTCCCTCATCCCTGAATGGACCGCTGTTTTCTCAATGACATTCTGTCTGTCCTGCTCTGATCTGCTGCTGTCACCCGACTGGCCACCTCCTGGCAGCTCAGGGTTTCAGGTGTCTTAGGGAAGTCTTGCCTTGGGTGCCCTTATGCCACCTGTCTGTCATTGGTGTTTAGTTGCATTGCCCCTCTGTCCAGCCTGCTCTGACATGGGCTAAGTGCCCACCAACCTGATTCCAGCATCCTCCTCTGGGCTGTCCCTTTGTCTCCGACTTCCCTGGTTTTTCTAGTATAGGGCCTCATGTCTCTTAGGCTTCTTTGCTCTTGCTTCATCCTTTCCTTTTCTGTGCCTTTCAATTCTTTTCTCTTTGCCTTTTCAACAATTTGCAAACCTACCCATGTGTCCTGAGCTAGTTCGCCTTTTTGGCTGTGCCTTCACTCCAGTCTGGTGGTTACTGTGAGTGACCACCAACGATTTTGTTTCCAGGTAACGTTTGCCTTTAGAAAAAGTTCTTTGGAATTGAAGTATGGAAATACCAGTTATGAAACTGGTCAGGTCAGGCCATCTAAAGACTTGAACTCTGAGGAAGTTTGTTTGGAATTTATCTTGGCTTTCCTTCCACCTGAGAGCAATTGAAATGTATGTTTGTTTTTGGATAACCCTTCCTTTTTGCAAATGAGAATTGTATGTGAAGAGCAGAATTAACGTGTTCCCGCCCCTTTTCAAGTTATATTGCTGGAGAAGCTTTGGCGGCAGTGTATGCCTCATTGCCTGTGGGGGCTGTGTGGAAGTCATGGAAGATTGGTCTTCTATAGCTGTACTAGGGCTTTTTGTTCAGTAGGCTTGCTGTTTCTTTCTGATGGTGAGACCAGGATCCTATGCTGCAGTGAATCTTACCCTTGTCAGCCTGATCCTGATGAAAGCCCCTAGCTGTGGGTGTCCTTGCCTGCCTTGTGGTTATGTTCTGCTGGTACTTTCCACTGTCCAGAAACTCTTCTTCCTGAAATTACGTGAGGATGTGAATGTGTACGTTGTGTTTTATGTCACCACTACTTAATTGGAAATCCTCCATTGTTCAACTTCAAATTGGGTTTGATTCCTTACTTAACCTTTTAATTAAACTACAAGTTTCTTATCCTTAGATATGGGATTCTGTTGACAATGCCAGAACAAGAGTTCATGTTTTAGTGTAGAGTATATCATACCCGGACCAAGGAATCTTTGTTTTAGAAGATGTGAGTGGAGTCAAGCCGGCTGAACAGTCTGTCAGCCCATGGTAAATGCGTATACACCTGTCTGTGTCCCCATGCGTGTGTGTGTGTGTGTGTGTCCCCTGTTGTACTTCCTGCTGTTGAGAATGCAGCTCAGTGTGAATCCTGTCTTCATGAGCTTCCCGTCAGAGCTCCTGTACAGAAGCAGCATAGGTCCTGGCAGGGAGGCTCATTCTAGGGGTAATAGCCAGGGAGAAGCTAACTGGGAAGCTGCAGCCTGAGGCCTGACTGCTGTTCTCACTCTATTGAGCACCAGCCTCTATGGCTCAGTGGCTCTGAAGACATGTAATGAGGAGACAATCTTGGTTTGTACTCAGATCCAAGATCACAAACCTTTTGTAATAAATTGTGGGCTGTATCAGTGCACTCTTGTGTGTCCTTGTCCCATTTTGGCCCCTCCCCCATAGCTGTTTGTGGTGAGGGATAATGTGAGTCTGGAGCTATTGTATAAAGGATATTCAGTTGGTGATTTAATGAGCCCCTTCCTGCTGTGTAAGGGACACACCATGGGGATCTGTCTGACTAGGTCTGTTATTACACATGTCCTTAGAGTGTTCCCTGTGTTCAGTTTTCTGCCAGTGGTGTTTGTAAAGAGGTGTTCTTTGCCCTTGGCCGAGTGTTACCATTGCAGCTTTCCTGTCTTCCAGCTCACACCTCTTGGCCTCTTTTTTAGGTGTTGTGTGGTACAACCAGTCACTTCTAGTTTCTGCCTGGGGGCTACCATGCTTAAGTCTCTGCTGTCTGTATGGGCCCATTGCTGAACAGAACAAATCTGTGCATACCATTACAGGATATCCAAGTGTTTACAAAACAGGACACATGTGTCTAACAGTGCAGGTACATGTGCATACTAGTTCATTACATACATGCTTGCATATCTGTGTAGAGCACATTGCATACTAGTACAGAACATGTGTGCACACTAGTTCAAGATGCACACAATTAATTCAGTACAGGGTATACATATTGTGTACACTGATGAATGTGTGCACATGTCTGGTCCTTGCTGCCAGAACAGTATAGACTGTCCTGTCCTGTCTAAGACATAGCTCTTGGTTGGGGTCTAGGTAGGGGTGGATTCTAGTAAGGAAAAGCCACAGTTGGAAATTTGGAGGCTAATATGCCATTTTTCAAAGACTACACAGTTCTTATAGTCCATGGGTTTCAAGTCTAAAAGTTCTGCATATAGAACTAAGGACTTACATTCCTTGGTAAAAGATCTGAGCAGAAGAGCTCAAAAACAAGTTCAGAGGGAGCATCCTTCAGGCACTGCTAGGCACTTTCCATTCCATTTCAAAACACAAGGATGATAGGAGACTTTAAGTTGAACTCACTTTTTTTCTCTCTCTCTCCCCTTTCTCTGTTTCTATCTCTCCCCTCCTCTCTTACACACACACACACACACACACACACACACACACACGCTTCATATTGGATCTAGAATTATTGAATCTTTTTTATTTTTTATTTTTTTGAAAATCAGTCATCACAGTACATTTGTGATATTGAGTTTCCAGGAAAAAGAAAAACATATTATCAACTTGACAAGAAAATTGCATGGCTGTAAATGTTTTGGTTGATTATTTATGTAAACCTAACATCTCTGTGTTAAAAAACTCGCAAAGCCTCCTATTTATTTATTTCTTTTTAACTAGAAGCTTTCATCACATGGCACTTTTCCTCTTCTTTGTTCCTAGGCTGCTGGAGGAAGCATTTTATTTTCTTCCTTGTGAAAATTGGTTCCATCTTAAGTATGTCTCTAAAAACAATTTCCCATCTAGCAGTGGTATAAATGAGAGATGTTCCCACAGGCTCATGAATCTAATCCTTTGGTTTAGGAGGCGTAGTCTTGCTGGAGGACGTCCATCATGGGGCTGGGGCTGGGGAAGGGGTGCTTTTACAGTTCATTGCCTTGTGCCACTTCAGGTCAGCTCTTGGCTTTTCTGTTTTTACAGTTGAAGATGGCTGACTCATATCCCTCTGGAGCCATGAGTCAAAATAAACTCTTTCTTCTGTAACTCTTGTTTGGTTATGATATTTTATCACAGCAACAGAAGAGTAACTACTTCCTCCCCCCTCCCCACACACCTTTAAAAGTTCTGCAAGCTTACTGAACTTCCTGTGGAAAACTTACTTTGACTTTTGAGCACAGACACTAGTCTCAGGCCACATAGCAACACTTCCAGATTTTGCTTGCTCCAGACCTATAGGTTCCAACACAGTTTCTTCTCCAATAGACCAGTGGATCTCAACCAGTGGGTCTCAATCCCTACATATGACATATTTACATTATGATTCATAACAGTAGCAAAATTATAGTTATGAACTAGGAACATAATAATATTTTAGTTGGGGTCAGCACCTCATGAGGAACTGTATTAAAGGGTCACAGCATATGGAAGGTTGAGAAACACTGAGCTAGATGAAGATTTGATTAAGACTCGTGCTCTATTTACATACTCTTTTTTTTTCTTTTTTGTAAATAGGTATTTTCTTCATTTACATTTCCAGTGCTATTCCAAAAGTCCCCCATACCCTCCCCCACCCACTCCCCTAACCACCCACTCTCACTTCTTGGCCCTGGCGTTCCTCTATGATGAGGCATATAAAATTTGCACAACCAATGGGTCTCTCTTTCCACTGATGGCCGAATAGGCCATCTTCTGATACATATTCAGCTAGAGACATGAGCTCAGGGGGGTACTGGTTAGTTCATATTGTTGTTCCACCTATAGGGTTGCAGACCCCTTTAGCTCCTTGGGTACTTTCTCTAGCTCCGCCATTGGGGGCCCTGTGATCCATCCAATAACTAACTGTGAGCATCCACTTCTGTGTTTGCTAGGCTCCAGCATAGTCTCACAAGAGACAGGGTCCTTTCAGCAAAATCTTGCTAGTGTATGCAATAGTGTCAGCGTTTGGAAGCTGATTATGGGATGGATCTCCGGATATGGCAGTCTCTAGATGGTCCGTCCTTTCGTCTCAGCTCCAAACTTTGTCTCTGTAACTCCTTCCATGTGTGTTTTGTTCCCAATTCTAAGAAGGGGCAAAGTGTCCACACTTTGGTTTTCGTTCTTTTGAGTTTCATGCGTTTAGCAAATTGTATCTTATATCTTGGGTATTCTAAGTATCTGGGCTAATATCCACTTATCAGTGAGTACATATCATATGAGTTCTTTTGTGATTGGGTTACTTCACTCAGGATGATGTCCTCCAGGTCCATCCATTTGCCTAGGAATTTCATAAATTCATTCTTTTTAATAGCTGAGTAGTACTCCATTGTGTAAATGTACCACATTTTCTGTATCCATTCCTCTGTTGAGGGACATCTAGGTTCTTTCGAGCTTCTGGCTATTATCAATAAGGCTGCTATGAACATAGTGGTGCATGTGTCCTTCTTACCAGTTGGAACATATTCTAGATATATGCCCAGGAGAGATATTGTGGGATCCTCTGGTAGTACTATGTCCAATTTTCTGAGGAACCGCCAAACTGATTTCCAGAGTGGTTGTACAAGCTTGCAATCCCACCAACAATGGAGGGGTATTCCTCTTTCTCCACATCCTCGCCAGCATCTGCTGTCACCTGAGTTTTTGATCTTAGCCACTCTGACTGGTGTGAGATGGAATCTCAGGGTTGTTTTGATTTGCATTTCCCTGATGATTAATGATGCTGAACATTTTTTCAGGTGTTTCTCAGCCATTCGGTATTCCTCAGGTGAGAATTCTTTGTTTAGCTCTGAGCCCCATTTTTTAATGGGGTTATTTGATTTTCTGGAGTCCACCTTCTTGAGTTCTTTATATATATTGGATATTAGTCCCCTATCTGATTTAGGATAGGTAAAGATCCTTTCCCAATCTGTTGGTGTTCGTTTTGTCTTATTGACGGTGTCTTTTGCCTTGCAGAAGCTTTGCAGTTTCATGAGGTCCCACTTGTCAATTCTCGATCTTACAGCACAAGCCATTGCTGTTCTATTCAGGAATTTTTCCCCTGTGCCAATATCTTCGAGGCTTTTCCCCACTTTCTCCTCTATAAGTTTCAGTGTCTCTGGTTTTGTGCGGAGTTCCTTGATCCACATAGATGTTACCTTAGTACAAGGAGATAGGAATGGATCAATTTGCATTCTTCTACATGATAACCACCAGTTGTGCCAGCACCATTTGTTGAAAATGCTGTCTTTTTTCCACTGGATGGTTTTAGCTCCCTTGTCGAAGATCAAGTGACCATAGGTGTGTGGGTTCATTTCTGGGTCTTCAATTCTATTCCATTGGTCTACTTGTCTCTTGCTATACCAGTACCATGCCGTTTTTTATCACAATTGCTCTGTAGTAAAGCTTTAGGTCAGGCATGGTGATTTCACCAGAGGTTCTTTTATCCTTGAGAAGAGTTTTTGCTATCCTAGGTTTTTTGTTATTCCAGATGAATTTGCAGATTGTTCTTTCTAATTCGTTGAAGAATTGACTTGTAATTTTGATGGGGATTGCATTGAATCTGTAGATTGCTTTTGGCAAGATAGCCATTTTTACAATGTTGATCCTGCCAATCCATGAGCATGGGAGATCTTTCCATCTTCTGAGATCTTTAATTTCTTTCTTCAGAGACTTGAAGTTCTTATCATACAGATCTTTCACTTCCTTAGTTAGACTCACGCCAAGGTATTTTATATTATTTGTGACTATTGAGAAGGGTGTTGTTTCCCTAATTTCTTTCTCAGCCTGTTTATTCTTTGTGTAGAGAAAGGCCATTGACTTTTTATATCCAGCTACTTCACCAAAGCTGTTTATCAGGTTTAGGAGTTCTCTGGTGGAATTTTTAGGGTCAGTTATGTATACTATCATATCATCTGCAAAAAGTGATATTTTGACTTCTTCTTTTTCCAATTTGTATTCCCTTGATCTCCTTTTGTTGTCGAATTGCTCTGGCTAGGACTTCAAGTACAATGTTGAATAGGTAGGGAGAAAGTGGGCAGCCTTGTCTAGTCCCTGATTTTAGTGGGATTGCTTCCAGCTTGTCATCATTTACATTGATGTTGGCTACTGGCCTGCTGTAG
The DNA here is from genome assembly GCF_978045245.1 of Mus caroli. Lineage (NCBI taxonomy): Eukaryota > Metazoa > Chordata > Mammalia > Rodentia > Muridae > Mus > Mus caroli. The sequence goes on from NW_028227274.1 coordinate 1,936,636, forward strand.
ATTGCTTGTATCATGTTTAGATATTGGCCTTGAATTCCTGATCTCTCCAAGACTTTTATCATGAAAAGGTGTTGTATTTTGTCAAACGCTTTCTCAGCATCTAACGAGATGATCATGTGGCTTTTGTCTTTGAGTTTGTTTATATAGTGGATTACATTGATGGATTTCCATATGTTAAACCATCCCTGCATCCCTGGAATGAAACCTACTTGGTCAGGATGGATGATTGTTTTGTTGTGTTCTTGGATTTGGTTAGCGAGAATTTTATTGAGTATTTATGCATTGATATTCATCAGGGAAATTGGTCTGAAGTTCTCTATCTTTGTTGCGTCTTTCTGTGGTTTAGGTATCAGAGTAATTGTGGCTTCATAGAATGAATTGGGTAGAGTACCTTCTGCTTCTATTTTGTGGATTAGTTTGTGAAGAACTGGAATTAGATCTTCTTTGAAGGTCTGATAGAACTCTGCAATAAACCCATCTGGTCATGGGCTTTTTTTTTGTTGTTGTTGTTGTTGGGAGACTATTAATGACTGCTTCTATTTCTTTAGGGAATATAGGACTGTTTAGATCATTAACCTGATCCTGATTTAACTTTAGTACCTGGTATCTGTCTAGAAATTTGTCCATTTCATCCAGGTTTTCTAGTTTTGTTGAGTATATCCTTTTGTAGAAGGATCTGATGGTGTTTTGTATTTCTTCAGGATCTGTTGTTATGTCTCCCTTTTCATTTCTGATTTTGTTAATTAGGATGCTGTCCCTGTGCCCTTTAGTGAGTCTTGCTAAGAGTTTATCTAGCTTGTTGATTTTTTCAAAGAACCAGCTCCTCCTTTGGTTGATTCTTTGAATAGTTCTTGTTTCCACTTGGATGATTTCGCCCCTGAGTTTGACTATTTCCTGCAGTCTACTCCTCTTGGGTGAATTTGCTTCCTTTTGTTCTAGAGCTTTTAGGTGTGTTGTCAAGCTGCTAGTGTGTGCTCTCTCTAGTTTCTTTTTGGAGGCACTCAGAGCTGTGAGTTTTCCTCTTAGAAATGCTTTCATTGTGTCCCATAAGTTTGGGTATGTTGTGGCTTCATTTTCTTTAAACTCTAAAATGTCTTTAATTTCTTTCTTTATTCCTTGCTTGACCAAGGTATCATTGAGAAGAGTGTTGTTCAGTTTCCATGAGAATATTGGCTTTCTATTATTTATGTTGTTATGAAGATCAGCCTTAGTTCATGGTGATCTGATAGGATGCATGGGACAATTTCAATATTTTTGTATCTGTTGAGGCCTGTTTTTTGACCAATTATATGGTCAATTTTTTGATAACTTTTTTGATAACTTTGGAGAAGGTACCATGAGGTGCTGAGAAGAAGGTATATCCTTTTGTTTTAGGATAAAATGTTCTGTAGATATCTGTTAAATCCATTTGTTTCATAATTTCTGTTAGTTTCACTGTGTCCCTGTTTAGTTTCTGTTTCCATGATCTGTCCATTGATGAATGTGGTGTTTTGAAGTCCCCTACTATTATTGTGTGAGGTGCAATGTGTACTTTGGGCTTTACTAAAGTTTCTGTAATGAATGTGGCTGCCCTTGCATTTGGAGCATAGATATTCAGAATTGAGAGTTCCTCTTGGAGGATTTTACCTTTGATGAGTATGAAGTGACCCTCGTCTTTTTTGTTAACTTTGGGTTGGAATTCGATTTTATTAGATATTAGAATGGCTACTCCAGCTTGTTTCTTCAGACCATTTGCTTGGAAAATTGTTTTCAGCCTTTCATTCTGAGGTAGTGTCTGTCTTTCTCCCTGAGATGGGTTTCCTGTAAGCAGCAAAATGTTGGGTCCTGTTTGTGTAGCCAGTCTGTTAGTCTATGTCTTTTTATTGGGGAGTTGAGTCCATTGATATTAAGAGATACTAAGGAAAAGTAACTGTTGCTTCCTATTTTTTTCGTCATTGTTGTTGTTGTTAGAGTTTGCATTCTGTTCTTGTGGTTGTCTTCTTTTAGGTTTGTTGAAGAATTACTTTCTTGCTTTGTCTAGGGCATGGTTTCTGTCCTTGTATTGGTTTTTTTCTGTTATTATCCTTTGAAGGGCTGGATTCGTGGAAAGATAATGTGTGAATTTGGTTTTGTTGTGGAATACTTTGGTTTCTCCGTCTATGGTAATTGAAAGTTTGGCTGGGTATAGTATCCTGGGCTGGCATTTGTGTTCTCTTAGTGTCTGTATAACATCTGTCCAGGCTCTTCTGGCTTTCATAGTCTCTGGTGAAAAGTCTGGTGTAATTCTGATAGGCCTGCCTTTATATGTTACTTGACCCTTTTCCCTTACTGCTTTTAATATTCTATCTTTATTTAGTACATTTGCTGTTCTGATTATTATGTGTTGGGAGGAATTTCTTTTCTGGTCCAGTCTATTTGGAGTTCTGTAGGCTTCTTGTATGTTCATGGGCATCTCTTTCTTTAGGTTTGGGAAGTTTTCTTCTATAATTGTGTTGACGATATTTGCTGGCCCTTTGAGTTGAGAATCTTTATTCTCATCTACTCCTATTATCTGTAGGTTTGGTCTTTTCATTGTGTCCTGGATTTCCTGGATGTTTTGAGTTAGGATCTTTTTGCATTTTCCATTTTCCTTGATTGTTGTTCTGATGTTCTCTATGGAATCTTCTGCACCTGAGATTCTCTCTTCCATCTCTTGTATTTTGTTGCTGATGCTTGCATCTATAGTTCCAGATTTCTTTCCTAGGGTCTCTATCTCCAGTGTTGCCTCACTTTGGGTTTTCTTTATTGTGTCTACTTCCCTTTTTAGGTCTTGGATGTTTTTATTCAATTCCATCACCTGTTTGGTCATGTTTTCCTGCAATTCTTTAAGTGATTTTTGTGCTTCCTCTTTAAGGTCTTCTACCTGTTTAGCAGTGTTCTCCTGTATTTCTTTAAGTGAGTTATTTAAGTCCTTCTTGATGTCCTCTACCATCATCATGAGATATGCTTTTAAATCCGGGTCTAGCTTTTCGGGTGTGTTGGGGTGCCCTGGACTATGCAAGGTGGGAGTGCTGGGTTCTGATGATGGTGAGTGGTCTTGGTTTCTGTTAGTAAGATTCTTACGTTTACCTTTCGCCATCTGGTAATCTCTGGAGTTAGTTGTTGTAGTTGTCTCTGGTTAGAGATTGTTCCTCTCCTGATTCTGTTAGCCTTTATCAGCAGACCTGGGAGACTATCTCTCTCCTCTGAGTTTCAGTGGTCAGAGCACACTCTACAGGCAAGCTCTCTTCTTATAGGGAAGGTGCACAGATATCTGGCATTCGGACCTCCCTCCTGGCAGAAGATGAAGGCCCGAAATAGGACCTGTCCCAGAAGCTGTGTTGCTTTGGCCTGTCACAGAAGCTGTTAGCTTCTTTAATCCACACTCTCACTGGCACAGACTAGTCTCAGAGGAATCCAGGAACCAAGATGGCTCCCCCAGGTGCTCCAGCAACGCCCTCCCAGGCAGGTCGGACACCTCTCCTCTGGCAGGGAAGGTGCCCGGATATCTGGAGCCCGAACCGGGGTCTTTCTCATAAGCTGTCCTCTAGGGACGTTGGGGGTTTCCACCAACTCCGTGCCCAGGTGACCAAGTGCTGGCACCGACTGGAAGGGATTTGTGACCCTGGTCAGTCCGGGTTTCTTGCTTCTCTAATGTTGTCTCAGGTCCCACATGATTGGATTGGAACAGAAGTTGTGTACTACTCACAGGTGTTCCTAAGATCTCGTGGAGAGTCCTCTAGGGGACCTTGGGGGTGTCCGCCGACTCCAAGCCCAAGGTGCCCTGGTGCTGGCGCCCTATTTACATAATCTTGACACAATCTCTCTTCCCTTCTTAAAGATTTATTTTTGCAGTTCATTTTTGTTGTTGTTGTTGTTGTTGTGTGAATGGGTGAGGAGGTTGCACAGGTGCCCCAGAGCCCGTGTAGATGTCAGAGGACAGCTTGTGGGAATTGGTTCGCACCATTCACCATGTGGGTCCCAGGGATTGAACTCAACTTGTCAGGCCTGGAGGCAACTGTCTATCCACTGAGTCATCCCACTGGCTCTCCTCCCAAGATTTTTATCCTCTTTGGTTGCCAGATTCATACAGATTGCTCATAGATTGTCCACAGTGGTTGCTCTGTTTCATCTTTTCAGAATGGTCTTCCCATTGTTTTAGATTCTAGGGAACAAATGAGCAAATTGATGAGATGTGGCAGCAGGCACCATCACCTCATTTCAGTTAGGTCTGGTGAGGCAGTTACCATCACCAAGTATATGTGTGTGCACGTGTCTGCAAACTCAGTGTTTTATAAAATTTTGGCATAGGTGAAAAGGCTGAAGACAACTTGACAGACGATCAGGTTTTGTATGTAGAGACTTTGTTCTCCTTCTTCTCTTTTGAAACAAACAAACTTAAATCTGAGATACTTTTTGAAATTCATGTCTAGTGACCGAACAGTTTTTTGTTCTATGTGCAAGGAACTCTGCTGGCATTTCTTCATGATCCCCGTGTGATACATTTAGTGGTTGTGTGTTCTGAATGTTAACTGTCCCCCATTCTCTCTAGCATTTGAAAAGTTGGTCTCCAGTTGGTGGCACTGTTTGGTGAGGTTCATAGGTGTGGTCTTGAAGGTTTGTCACTGGAGGTGGGCTTTGTGCCATTTCTAATGTGCTCTCTGTACTTCCCGTTTGTGGTTTGAGATGTGACCCCTGTGCTCTCAGCTTTCAGCTCCGTCTACCCTGTCTGCTCCACTTAGCTCTTGTGGATACTAATCTCCTGTGTGGTGGTTGGAATATGCTAAGCCCAGGGATTAGCACTATTAGGAGCCTTGCTAGAGTAGGTGTGGCCATGTTAGAGGAAGTGTGCCACTGTGGGGCTGGGCTTTGGGAGCCTCCTCTTAGCCATTTGGAATCCAGTCTCCTCCTGTTTGCCTTCAGATGAAGATGCTGCCATGCTTCCCACCATGGTAATAATGGATTGAACCTCTGAACCTATAAGCCAGCCCCAATTAAATGTTGTCCTTTATAAGTGTTGCCTTGGCCATAGTGTCTTTCTTCACAGCAATGAAATCCAAACTAAGATACCCTGGAACCATAAGTATCAAATAAAAAAAAAAAAAACCTCTCAAGTCTATGTGATGGTTTTGTATAAACTATTTCAACCTTTTCTTGCTACTACCCTTTTTTCCCCCCAATTATCAACAGAAAATCTTCAACAGTAATTTGGGAAATATTAGCATTTTGCAAGCCTTTTATGTTTGCTGGTATAATATAAAGAACATAAGTCTAGAAGGAGAAATAGGGCTTAGGTTGATAATTCAGTACCTCAGTACCCCCTGACAGCCCGTCAGCAGAAGCAGCACCACCTTAGTTGTTTTTGATTTCCTATTTAATTTAATTTTTTTGCATATTAAAAGACAAGGAAATTGAGGACCAAGAAGAAAAGAGCTGTATGCAAAATTGTCAAGCAAGTATCAGTATTCAACCTAGAACAAGGACTTCTGACTCCACCCTGCTTTACTCTCTTTATTTGGCTGAGTCTGGAGCAAGTGGTAGGATTTTTTCCTAGTGCATTTAAAAGAAGAAAAACATTAAAGTAGTTATGGGTATCACAGTCTTTTATTTTTCTCTACAAAGCTGTCCATCCCCTTTTCTTTGTTAATCCATCATGAGCCCTAAGGTAACAACTGCTAGAAGCCAGTTAGTTATCACCCTATGTCTTAGTCAGGGTTTCTATTCCTGCACAAACATCATGACCAAGAAGCAAGTTGGGGAGGAAAGGGTTTATTCGGCTTACACTTCCATGCTGCTATTCATCACCAAAGGAAGTCAGGACTGGAACTCAAACAGGTCAGGGAGCAGGAGCTGATGCAGAGGCCATGGAGGGATGTTCTTTACTGGCTTGCCTCTCCTGGCTTGCTCAGCCTACTCTCTTATAGAACCCAAGAATACCAGCCCAGGGATGGTCCCACCCACAAGGGGCCTTTCCCCCTTGATCACTAATTGAGAAAATGCCTTACAGTTAGATCTCATGGAGGCATTTCCTCTACTGAAGCTCCTTTCTCTGTGATAACTCCAGCTGTGTCAAGTTGACACAAAAATAGCCAGTACAATTGACCCCTTGTCAACTTGACACACAAACACATCACTAGTAAGCCTCAACCCTTACATTCTTATTCATCCCCAAGATCTAAATAACTTTAAAAGTCCCACAGTCTTTACATATTCTTAAAATTTCAATCTCTTTAAAATATCCATCTCTTTTAAAATCCAAAGTCTTTTTACAATAAAAAGTCTCTTAACTGTGGGCTCCACTAAAACAGTTTCTTCCTTCAAGAGGGAAAATATCAGGGCACAGTCACAATCAAAGCAAAAATCAATCTCCAACCGTCCAACGTCTGGGATCCAACTCACAATCTTCTGGGCTCCTCCAAGGGCTTGGGTCACTTCTCCAGCCATGCCCTTTGTAGCACACACGTCGTCCTCTGGGCTCCAGATGCCTGTACTCCACTGCTGCTGCTGCTCTTGGTGGTCATCTCATGGTGCTGGCATCTCCAAAACACTGCATGACCCCTTCAGTCCTGGGCCTTCAATTACAACTGAGGCTGCACCTTCACCAATGGCCTTCCATGGCCTCTCACAGTGACGAGCTTCAGCTGCTCTGCATGACCCCTTCATGCCTTCAAAACCAGTACCACCTGGGTGACCCTTACACATTACCAAGTCCTGCTGCAGAAGGAGTACAACCTTGCCTATCTCTGGAACACAGCCTCTTTGTGCTTTCAGAAAACACTTCCCAGAAGATGTCACCTCAACGATGCTGGTCTCTTCTTAATGACCGCTAATTTCTTAGCTCCAGCTAACCATCATCAATAGTCCCAGTAATGCAAAGTTTTTGCTTTAGTAGTTCTGGTATCTTGTTAATCACAGCTGATTCTTCAGCCCCAGCTAACCAGAACTACAAAATCTTCACAATCAAAACAGCAACGGCCCTGAAAAGAGTCTTTAATTTTCCCTCTGAAATTTCACAAACCAGACCTCCATCTTCTGCACTGTTCTCAACATTATCTTCCAAGCTCCTACACAACATCTGACAGAGCTCTTAACAACGAATGGATCTTCAAGCCCAAAGTTCCAAAGTCCTTCCACAGTCCTCCCCAAAACATGGTCAGGTTGTCACAGGAATACCCCACTCCCAGTACCAATTTGTCTTAGTCAGGGTTTCTATTCCTTCACAAACATCATGACCAAGATGCAAGTTGGGGAGGAAAGGGTTTATTCGGCTTACACTTCCATGCTGCTATTCTCACCAAAGGAAGTCAGGACTGGAACTCAAACAGGTCAGGGAGCAGGAGCTGATGCAGAGGCCATGGAGGGATGTTCTTTACTGGCTTGCCTCTCCTGGCTTGCTCAGCCTACTCTCTTATAGAACCCAAGAATACCAGCCCAGGGATGGTCCCACCCACAAGGGGCCTTTCCCCCTTGATCACTAATTGAGAAAATGCCTTACAGTTGGATCTCATGGAGGCATTTCCTCAACTGAAGCTCCTTTCTCTGTGATAACTCCAGCTGTGTCAAGTTGACACAAAAATAGCCAGTACACCCTATATAGAGCACAGGCTTCTGCTTGCTGAGTCAAGAGCTGGGTTCCTGAGGCCTTGGAGACCCAGAGAGCTGTGCTATGGCAGGCTTGTCTTCCTCATCTTTGCTGGGATTTTTCAGGCATGTGTAACAGAGAGCTGACCTCTGCTGCTTTAGAGACGTTCATGATGGTAGACTAAGTGCATGTGTGCTCGGAACAGTGTTTATTGAACATGTGATACACCATAATCAGGCATCATCAGCACCTTAGTCCATGCTACTCTCAGTGCATCCCCATGGAAGAGGAGTGTGAGGGGTTTTGTTTTTGTTTTTTAACTCTGACTGTCATGAACTCATTCTACAGACCAGGCTGGCCTCTGAAGGGCCAGGATTAAAGGAGCGCACAACCATACCCTGAAAGTAGTGAAGAGTTTTGATCTAGTTGAAGGGTTGGTGTTATTTCCAGGTCAGTAAGTAAGTAAATTTGGGCTTTTAATCATCTTGCCATCTTCATGTTCTATGATTTAATTTTAAAGCTTTTCTTTCTTTTTCTTTCTTTTTGATGAAAAATAATTTTTTTCTTTTAAAAGATTTATTTTTATTTTTATTTTTGTGTGTACCCATATGAGCCTAGAGGCCAGAAGAGGGTGTGAGGTGCCGTAGAGCTGGAGTTACAGATGGTTATGAGCTGACTGACATGGGTATTGGCAATTGAACTCTGGTCCTTTACAAGAGCAGTGCACAAGAGCAGGATATGACCTTAACCACTGAACCATGTCTCCAGCCTCATAGAGGATGCTGCTGCTGCAGCTTCTTCTGCTGCTTCTGCTGCTGCTGCTGTCTGTGTGGTGTAGGCATGTATCATGTAGTACATGTGACAGTCAGATCACAAGTCAGTTCCCTCTTTCCATCAAGTGAGTCCCAGAGACCAAACTCAGGTCATCAGACTTAGTGGCAAACACCTTTACCCACTGAGCCATCTGACCAATCTTTGAATTTATAATGCAGTACACAGCATGTCCACTTTGCTTTGCTACAATATTCATGGTTGCTATTGGCTGTGGTGGATAGCATTTAGCCACCCCCACAGTCTTCCTTTAGATGTTTCCAGTAGCCATGTGTGGACACTGAGTATTATATGTACAGATTAAGCCCAGAGCTTTTGCATCGCAACCTCTGAGACTTCCTCCACCACCTGGACTCTCTCACTTCACTGGCACTGCAACTGTTCATAAAGAAATAGTTTGGGAACTTTAAAAGGACAGCAAAGGAAGTGGGTGTTATCTGACATGTGGTCGCTCAGGGGCTGGACAGTTGCCTACTGCCAGAACCGTTAGGTCAAATTGAACTACAGGCAGATCCATGGAGGATGAACCTTCTAAGCAGGCCACTGAGGGCGTGCCAGCCATCATAGTTGCTCTTGTACTGACTTTGGCCTCCCTTCATGGGTTAGAGTCCTGTCAACCAGAGGCTTTCTCTTTATCCACCATATTTCCCCAAGCATGGGCGTGGCTGAGGAAAGCCTTGGAGCCATAAGCTTACTCTGGGAGTTTTCAGATCTTCACCTTTATTAGTAATTACAGACTATGGACATACATCTATAAGTGAGGGAAATGGGGAGTCTACTAGTGTGTTGAAATTAGTGGGCTATTCTAAAATATACATATCATGAACCAGGAGATTGTATTCAACATGGGTAAATGGGTTGTTTCATTTCATCTTATTTGGACCCCTCACTCTCCCCCCCATACACACACACAGCATCCCTCCTCTTCTTAGATCAAAAATTCAGTCTATTATTTGAGAATATGTTGCTTTGCTTCATATTCAACAGTATGAATTTTACCTGTGATGGAGGCTGCCTATTTAGCTCTTACACCTTTTATTTTGTCTGTTATCTTCCTCAGTGTGTTTGTCTGTGTGGTGGTATGTGTGTGTACACGTATGTGTTTGCCTGTGTGCATATGTGTGTGTGTGTGGGGGGGTCAGAGGTCAATGTCAGGTGTCTTCCTCTGTTACTCTTCACTCTCTTTTACTCACACACTCAGCTAGACTGGCTGGTTAGTGAGCCCAGGGATGCTCCCGTGCCTGCATCACCCACCTTAAGCTGTGGTTGCCATGTCCAGCTTTTATGTGGGTTTTGGGGATCTGAGCGCAGGTCCTCATGCTTGTGCAGCAAGGCCTTTACCCACAGTCATGCCCCAGCCTCATCTTTTGTTTCCTAACTGCTCACTCCATGCTTTGTTCACACAGAATAAAAGTCTGTATAGTGATCTTAGTAAGCCAGAGACTTGGAACGATCATTTTCTCCATCTAGTATTCCTACTTAAGGGATCTGGAATAGACACACAGAGATAATATTTAGTTAATAACATGATACCTGTGTTCTCAAGAAAAGAACAAAGTAGAGACTCCCTCATTGGCTTATTATTTCACATTATGTTGAAATCTGTCCCTGAAAGCCCTCAGGAGAAGTGTCTGAGGACAGCTGCATGGGGAGGGAGCACAGCACTGCAATGTGGAAAGTATTGGACTGTCTGGATTTTCTACTTATAGGTCCTCCTGACAGCTGAGCAGCCTGCTGAGCAGCCTTGGGTGAGCAACCCCACTGTCCTCAGCCTTTACTGATCCTCAGCATAGGAGTTCCCTTGTAACACTGTAACCCTGAACTTCTCTAATTGAAATGGTACTAGGTTAGTTCTTACACCTTCTATTTTGTCTGTTATCTTCCTCTGTGTGTTTGCCTGTGTGCATTTGTGTGTGTGTGTGGGGGAAGTCAGAGGTCAATGTCAGGTGTTAAGTTTTTTCTAATGAACACTGTTGCTCAATTGAACTCCCCAAATTAAAATGTTACTAGTTGAGTTTCCTCCTAATGTATTCAGGCTATCCGGAGATGGTTATGCACTCTATACCTTGGTCATTTTGGCTTTTCAGAAGATCGTAATTGCATTATGTACTTCAAGAGGCTATGAAGTAAAGAGTTCTACTTGGCATTGTAAATTCTAGCTTTTTTATTGTTTGAAGATGAAGACATCTAAATTTTGAGGACAACCCATAAAAATGTTGGTATATCCTGGCCTATGTCGTTTGGAGTGTGCTGGACTAGCTTGCCTGTCAAATCTGGCATGATTATTGTTTGTGTAAATAAAGTTTTATTGGCACTCAGCCTCACACATCATTTATCTGTTCAAGCTACAGTGATGGAGTTCGGAAATTGCAGCAGCCCCATATGTCCCACAATGCCTAAAGTACTTACAATATAAGAATTGGTAAAATTGGACTGACTCCTGATTGTTGTCTTCAGTGAGATTCATGAATGCAGCCAAGAAAGGCTCACCCACCTGGAGGCAGTGGTCACATTCTAGGGGCAGGCCATTCTGATTCTGATGTCAGTTTTGTGTTTTCTTTTTTACTTTGTTGTGATAGGTGGATTGCGCACGTGAGCGCGCATACACACACACATTCATACACATTCATATAACACAGACATATATACATACACACATATACACATACATTACACACATACGCACATATACGCACACACATAAATATACACACAGGCACACACACGGGCACACATGCACACACATGGGCATACACACATGCACACACAAAAAGTAAATCTTAAAAATGGATGATAATGCATTTAGTTATTTCTTTGCTTATTTTTGAAATAGGATCTGTATGTCCCAGTCTACCTTGGCCCTCATCATTCTCCTGCCTTAGCCTAGCTTCCCGAGGGTTAGAGTTGCAGGCACAAGCCACACTTGCCCATTCAGATATTCCTCTGACAGCCCTCGTCATCTATGGAGGAGTGCATTCTGGAGGTTTCCTTCTGCTGTTGATCTCATCATTATTGCTGCTCAGACCATAGGGAGCTTCAGACAAGCTCATATAGGAACTAGGTAGGGGGCTAGTGTAAGGCAAAATTAAAGGCACAATTCAGAGACATTTCCTATTTCTATCCTTGGAGGATTTTCAGGTAGTTTTTGAAAGTTTGAAAATATTTAAACCTATAGAAAAGCAGAAAGAACAGTGTACAGTCATCTCCCTGGGGAGGTCACTGGGGGTGGTGTGTGGTCCATTGTCATAATCCAGGATTATCTTCCAGCTCACACCTATAAATACCTGCAGTCTGCCGTGTCTTTATCATGTAGCTGCCAAAGTTGTAAAGACTGCTCCATTACAGTCCAGCTACACAGATTCTTCTGTCAGATTATGAATATTTATGAAGCTTACATTAATTGTGGCTATTCAAAAAGACTCCTAGAGGGGCTGAGGATGTAACTCAGTGGTATTGCCCTTGCCTAGCATGTGTGTGTGTTGGTTCAATCCCTAAATCCCATGCCTCATCCTTAGGAAAGCTGCAGATAATTTTCATTCATTTGCCAATTCAAACTGGAGAACTTCTTGCACCTTATGATTTGCAGTGAATGGTTTATCAATACACCATGACTAAGCTCTCATTCTGACTTTGTCTTGTTGCAGATAACTCCCTTAAGGGCTAGCACATACTTTACAAGATTAAGCAGTTCTGCTGTGAATATTTTGATCTCCTGCTTAGGCAAAGGTGATCTTGTGAGATTTCTTTGACTGTGTTAAAAGCCAGTGTTTCTCCCCAGCCCAGGACTTCTGAGAACATCTTTTGATGTGGGAAGTTAGGTCTTGTGATGTTTTGGGTTATCCTTATTGGTAAAGGGACGATAGAGGAAACATTGAGATGGGATAGCTATCTAAACTAGCACAGGATTCACTATGGAATACAGTGCTGGGGCTTCAGATCAGCCCCTCTCCCTGAACGTCCAGCTTCCAATCACATTGCCTCTTTCATCTTCACTTTCTTGCTCCCATTCAGATCCAATCCCTACTGGGACATGGCACCATTTGATTGTGTTCCAGAGGACTTTACATAGTCCCTCCCTCCCTCCCTCCCTCCCTCCCTCCCTCCCTCCCTCCCTCCCTCCCTCCTTCCCTCCCTCCCTCCCTCCGTGCTCACATGTATGTGTATGTATATCTCCCTCCCTCCCTCCGTGTTCACATGTATGTGTATGTATATCTCCCTCCCTCCCTCCGTGCTCACATGTATGTGTATGTATATCTCCCTCCCTCCCTCCGTGCTCACATGTATGTGTATGTATATTCACAAGCCCTGGGAGAATGAATAGAGGAGTTTTAGTTCACTCCGTCCTGGGCCCCATGATAGATATTTTGACAGCAGCTCTGTAGTGGAGCAGTAACTATTTGAGTAAATCATTGCAGAAGAGAAAGGTGAACCTCAAATCGTCTTCCTTGACCCTGTGGGTGATCATTTGTTTCGTGAGGTTCCTCAGTGACTTAGGACAGCTCTTTGTATGTTGCCCTTTCATTATCGTGTATAAACGCCATGCCAGGCATTTATACATGTGGGTGTTTATTTGCTCATGTGCACAGCTTATTGTAATGGGTATGAGGTACAAGGGATGCAGTGAGCTGGCCTAGTCCCCAGGGAGCTTTAGTCTAGAAAGGGACCAGGCATGCAGCTAGGAAACACAGTTACATTCATGGGACACTCAGGGAGTAGCAATGGTGAAGAGCCTCTAGCCCGGTGGTCCCTGAGGACTTCGTAAAAGAGGTTCCCTGTAGGTTGGAATTGAAAGTTCGATGAGTTCACACCCCTGGTGGGTGGCAACAAATATAAGAGTCCATGCTTGCCTCCACTCCCCCAAGCTGGGTTGAGTGCACCATGCCTGGTGCTGGAGGCTTGTCAGGACAGTGCTATGTTTTGTGATCGATTATTAAATCCCCAAAGGAATATTAGTGAGTGGTGGCAGCCTTTTAAACACGATTCCCTTATTTGATGAGTTTGTGTCCCATAATAAAGCCTTTTCATCTTCATAAATAAAAGGGAGGGGAACTTGAGACGAGACTTTAAGTCTGTTTAGGTTAGGTGTTTCCCCCAGGAAAAGGGTTGGAAGAGGAGGGAGAGAATCCTAGCTAGCAAGAGACAGAGTAAACACTTCAGAATGAATGTAAAACTGCGTAAACATCTTTACATTTTAAACTGACACCCAGTCACAGGTGCTTCTGCGGATGCAGCATGGTATCTGCATACACATGTGCAACGCGTAACGATCAAACCATGCTAGTTGACAGTTGTCACCTTCTGCATTTATTGTTTCTTTGTGAAAATGGCATCGGATGCTCTGATTTGCTGTGTGCTCACTTCCTGTGAGCTCGCACTCCGCAAGGCTGTGGTCCCAGGAAGAGGCTGTGCATGGCTTCAGACCTGGAATTCACAGATCTGGCTGTCAGAGGACCCGTGGTTAACATGAAGGCTGGGAGCCTCTCCTGTAGTTCAGGAATTAGCATTCATGCACAGGTGGTTCAAAACCCACCAGGCAGCTGCCTCAAAGGAAAACCTTTGCTCTCCCCACCACTTTACCTTGGGCAACTATTTGGTTACCTAGGAATTCTAAGTAGGATTCGAAATTTCTCACGCTTCAGGGTACTGCCCCTACAAGCAGAGGCAGGATCTTCTGAAACATCCCCTCCCTCTCTCTGCCCCACCCACCTCATTGAGGCCACTGATGTCTAGACCCTTAGCAGCAGTTGGTCCCTGGCTAATTCCATGTTTCTGTGTCCCACTGGCTCCATGTTAAGCCCTTTGTTCAGGGCAGGGAACCCCTGTGGCTGCCCAAGTGCATCACTGGCTGACAGAGAGGCCTGTGTTTTCCATACTTTATTTGTTGTGAATGAACAGAGCCTTAGCAGGGAGAAGATATGCACTTGGGGGTGAAGGACACAGTCTTCAGAGAAAAGCCTCTGGCAGTATGTGTAGGTAATATCGGGCTGATGCCAGCTTGCCAGGTGAAGGGGATGCATGCACCAGCTTAGTATTTGGCATTGACCTCCAATTCGGTCAAAGAGGGAATGACTGAATTAAGAGGCATTGTAAATAGCGCTGGAAAACTATGACAAAAGGGGAATAATCTTTAAAAGATATTGTTTGTCCTTTCAGCAAAATCTTGCTGGTGTATGCAATGGTGTCAGCGTTTGGAGGCTGATTATGGGATGGATCTCCGCGTGTGGCAGTCTCTTGATGGTCCATCCTTTTTCGTCTCAGCTCCAAACTTTGTCTCTGTAACTCCTTCCATGGGTATTTTGTTCCCAATTCTAAGAAGGGACAAAGTGTCCACACTTTGGTCTTTGTTCTTCTTGAGTTTCATGGGTTTTGCAAATTGTATCTTGTATCTTGGGTATCCTAAGTTTCTGGGCTAATATCCACTTATCAGTGAGTACATATCATGTGAGTTCTTTTGTGATTGGGTTACCTCACTCAGGATGATGGCCTCCAGGTCCATCCATTTGCCTAGGAATTTCATAAATTCATTCTTTTTAATAGCTGAGTAGTACTCCATTGTGTAAATGTACCACATTTTCTGTATCCATTCCTCTGTTGAGGGACATCTGGGTTCTTTCCAGCTTCTGGCTATTATAAATAAGGCTGCCATGAACATAGTGGAGCATGTGTCCTTCTTACTGTCTCTTGTGAGGCTATGCCGGTGCCTGGCAAACACAGACGTGGATGCTCACTGTCAGCTATTGGATGGAACACAGGGCCCCCAATGGAGGAGCTAGAGAAAGTACCCAAGGAGCTAAAGGGGTCTGCAACCCTATAGGTGGAACAACAATATGAACTAACCAGTACCCCCAGAGCTTGTGTCTCTAGCTGCATATGTATCAAAAGATGGCTTAGTCAGCCAACAGTGGAAAGAGAGGCCCCTTGGTCTTGCAAACTTTATATGCCTCCGTACAGGGGAACGCCAGGGCCAAGAAGTGGGAGTGAGTGGGTTGGGGAGGAGGGACTTTTGGGATAGCATTTGAAATGTAAATGAAGAAAATACCTAATTAAAAAATACTTCTGTTCTGAAAATTAATTAATTAATTATTGTTAATTATATTGTTAATTAATATTGTTTGTGACAGTCTTACTAGAGATCTTGGAAATTGCTTTGCAATCCTTGGCTGAACTCTAACTTGAAATCTTTCTGCCCCTGTATCTGCAGTGCTGGGATTACAGCTGTATGCCGCTGTAGCCCCCTCCTCTTTTTCCCTCCCTCCCTCCCTCCCTCTCTTCCTTCCTTCATTCCTTTTTTTTTTTTAATTTACTTTTACAAAAACTAACATTTCTTTGTTCCTTTATTAGCAGTAGCAGCCTGAGCTGTTTTCTGCACCTAAAGCTACTTTAATCTTGAGTGCCATGGCAAGTGCTAATGTATGTTGACTGGCATATAAGTGGATTTTTAATTTTTTTTTATAGAAAAGTGGAAAGAAATGAGATACATTCATTTAATGAGCATCTACTCTCTAAACATCCTGTCCTGTTCCATTTGAGCTTAGACCTGGTAGGGGGATCCAGAATTCCACTCCCTTCTGAGATTTATGGTCTGCCTCAAAAAGTGGAAATGCAGGTCCCATTCACCTGTGGGCCTGTGTTGCCATCTGTAGCTCAGAGAATGGCTGTGAGGGACAGCCTGCCTGGGAGCAGATAGTCCAGAGTCACCCAAGGTCAGAGGTCATTTCAGCATCACCACAAAGAGCTTTCCTTTCTCTCTGTGTGGTCTGTGTATATGTCCTGCCTGGCCTTAGTGCTGGCTGTCTTCCTCTGTTACTCCCCACCTTAGTTCTTCAGACAGGATCTCTCACGGAACCTGGAGGCTATCTAATGACCAGGCTGGCTAGGTTACTTACCCTGTGTGATCATGCTTGTGTTTTTACTGTGAGTGCTGAGATCTGAACTCAGGACCTCATGCTTGCCAGATGCAAACATAGCCCAGACACAAAGTCTTGCCTTGGTTCTAACATGGGGTGTTTTACTGAGAATTTCTGCCCCATCAACCGTGGTATGAACTGACGCTTCTGTCACACAGTTTTCATGTTAGATGTCCGAATCCAGGGGCTGGAATCTGCAAATCAGAATCTGTGGCTGTACAGTGAACCTGCTGTTAGGTCAGCAGTTCCAGGGTTCCCTTGGCTTTCGTGGGCCAAATAAGCAGTAAGAAAAGACTTCTGGCTATGCTCTGGGGTGTGCAGTTCACCCCTTCATTTTGCTTTGTTTTGTTTGCAGTATTGGAGATTATAACCTAGGGCCTTGCACATGAAAAGCAAAGACTTTATCACTGAGCGTTGTCTCCAGCAGTTTTTCTTATTTTGATAGAACATTTATTCAAAACCCATGTTAGTGCTCTGCAGAAATCTCTGTGTGGTGTTAGCACACTGGAAGTCACTTTTGCTCTCTGTCTTTCTCAACAGTCTACTCTGTCTTGCCTGATGTTAGGCCCGTCATTAGAAAATATTTGATTTTCCAGGTGTGATGGCACATGCCTATAATTCTGCCATTCAGGAGGCCAAAGTAGGAAGATTATGAACTCAAAGCTAATCTAAGCCATGTAGCAAGGCTCTGCCTTAAACAAAGAAGCATTTTTATCTCTTCTCTCACGTTTGTTTTTAAATGTCAGCAAGTAACATGGAAACTTGTAATTCTGATATTTAATAATAATAGTAATAACAACACTTATAATAATGAGTGTCCAAGTTAGAATCGTTTCCTGAAAGTGTAATTGTTTCATAAATGTAT
The DNA here is from genome assembly GCF_978045245.1 of Mus caroli. Taxonomy (NCBI): domain Eukaryota; kingdom Metazoa; phylum Chordata; class Mammalia; order Rodentia; family Muridae; genus Mus; species Mus caroli. Next base: position 1,953,818 of record NW_028227274.1, read on the forward strand.
TTATGCTGAATTATTTCTTGTACAAATCAGGGAATTTTTTTGATAGGAAGTACATTTTTTGGATACTTTTTGATGTATGACTAGATAGGTTTGTGTGTAAGTGTGTTTGTGTATGTTTGAGTATGTGTTGTGTGTGAGTGTATGAGTGTGGTGTGTGTATGTGAGTGTTGTGTGAGTGGTGCATATACATGAGTGTGTGTGTGTGTGTGTGTGAGAGAGAGAGAGAGAGAGAGAGAGAGAGAGCGGGAGAGAGAGATGGGTCTTTTCTTTAAGTGCCTACCTTTCCTTGTTGAGAAAACGTTACCTCTGCACATCTGTCAGCTCCCACAGTCACCCCACCTTAAGGAAAGTATGGAGTTGGTTGACAGATCTGACAGGAAACCCAAGCAAGAAGCCAATGTTGGTTAGGAATCAGTTGCCCCTGGGTTGGTCTCACTCTGATGCATTGGGTGACCTAGGCAGTGGCCACCAGCATCTCTTTTGGCATCTGCTTATTCCTCATCCTCTTCTCCTTGCTCTCTTTCACTAGGGATTGAGCCCAGGAAGGACCTCACCCACTAGAAAACCTCTCTACTTCTAAGCTATATCATCTCTAGCTTCCTTTGTACTTAGTGAAAGGGTCTCACTAAGTGATCAAGGCTGACCTTGAACTCACTCTTTAGCTGGATTAGCTTTAAATGGTTTGTAATTCTCTCTGGTTTCCTGAGTTGCTGGGATTGTAGATGTGTACCAGCTTTTGTTGGGGAGCCAGGCCAGGTTTGCCTCCTTCCAGTATGCCACATGGAATGCTGTCTTTCCTGAAGGGCAAGAGTTTTCCACTAGGTGGCTGAGCATTAAGCAGAGGTTCAGAGTCTTATGTCCCTGAGGGGTGTTCATGAAGTGGTCATGTGGTGTTAGTGAGATGAGGGTAAAATTTGGGCTCTTTGGTGTCAGGAAGTCACTCATTGTGGCACCTGCAAAGGGCTAAATGAAGAATCAGTGGCTTCTGCAAAAGAGGTCTTAAAGTGTCTGAAAAGTAACCTAGGCAACCATTATCACTGGGACCCACTTGTGAGGAGTGTGAGCCAGTGCAAGGCTGGTGACCAACTGATAATTAGGAGCTCAGCTTCCTGACCTCCCAAATTAGAGACTTAAAGGCAATTAAAAGCAAATAACTAAAAGTGGTTGGAACTAGGAGGAGTGTTTACGCTTCTCTTGGCAGAAGAAAGAAAAGAAAAGAAAAGAAAAGAAAAGAAAAGAAAAGAAAAGAAAAGATCCCTTTTTTTCTGCTATGAAGTTAAGTCTTGAGGAAGGAAACTCTTTAGTCTGGCTCACATGCAATTGCTGTGGATGGAGGAGAGGGTTGAGTAGGGCAGGCTGGTGAAAAGAGAGAGAATCCCCAAAAAAGAGAGGCATAAAGCAGAAGTGACACATGTCCGCGTAGGACCAGAGGTGACCTATGAATCCATGTGTACTGCTCCTGTCTTAGTGAAGAGGCTGAGGGACAGGACTGCAACAAAGAGGAGGGGCCAGAGCCATCAGTGTCAGCAATTTGTGTCCTCCCTCCCACCAGCCACAGTTTGGTGAACCCTGAACTTTCAGGCTCAAGCACCGCGCTTGTCAAATGCAACAGCGTTAGGTCCCCGGGAACCAGATAGAATGAACTTGTAATTTGTAGGTAGGGATAGGCAGCCCTGTGCTGCCTCACATGAAGAGTAGAACCAAAAACCTTTCCTTAGAGCTTTATCAGCCATGGGACAGATTCAGTGAGGGCATTTGGACTCTCCTGGAAGGACACTAGATGGAAGTTTCAGGAAGTGAATCTTCCTGGTGAGAGGATACTGTATTTCTGGATCACTTGGTAGTTCAGAGCATTCATGTGGAAATACATCTTGTGCTATATAATTCACAAGAACATGCCACAAGTGTGATGGCGGTCCATAGTAGGGTATTGCCTACTGATGCTATGTTAGTTTGTGTAGGTGTGCTCCGGGTTGTTCCTGAAATGACAACTGTGGCCTGAGGTTGGATTTGGAAGGGATCACCCCATCCACGAGTTACACATGACTCTCTCAATGACAACTGAGGCTGGTGACATTCTTTCTGAAGTCACACCATGCTTAAGTGTTGCCAGAAGCTCTTCATTTCCATGAGCATCTTCATCCAACTCGAAGCTCTTAACCAAGCGCTGACTGAGGTTTGGCCATGGATCCACCAAGCATACTGAGTACTGGCTACCTCTGCTGAAGGAGGTTGGCACATCCTCAGCCTGTTGCTTTTCCATTCACCTGTGCCTTCCCTCCTGCATCATCTTCCCCTCTCACTTCCTAAAAATCAGAGAGCACTGCCCAAGTCTGGAGGGTCCAATCCATCAGAGCTTCTAAAGTCATCTTTGATCCTCATGATGCTGTCAGAAGGGAAGGTAGAAAATGCAAACCTTTCTCTGCTGTTAGATTTCATTGTACCTAACTCTTTCCACAGCCTCTTTGGACTGCTGAGACCCAGATGGGCCCAGTGCAGGCTATACTTTTTTGCATGTAGTTTCAACCTCATCTGGTTTCTTTGCCAATACCCCCTGCTTATATTAGCAAACCACCCAAATCAGTTAGTTGGCTTCAGTGTCTTGAACTATCCTTAAAAATCAGAGTTAGCCAACAGCAGTTCAGCCTTTAGAGAAAAGAAGTTTTGGCAGATCCAGCTCATCTAACATTTGTTCAGATTGTTTGCAACACATTAAAATGCACAGGGGTTTTTGTTTGCTTGCATTATGCCATTTGTTGTGTGTTTGGCTGTCTTGACTTTGCCTGAGTCTCATGGAGAGTCACTGTCTTGCTCTCTGGTGTGTTAAACTTTCAGAAGGGAGATTGAGAAGTTCGGCAAATTGGTTGGTGTGCATGTCCTTTCCCATCATGCATATGTGGCTAACCACCTACACTGTGCAAATGCAAAATGCTTGATCTGTTTTCTTTTATACTTTGCTTTCCCCAGTGTGATCATTTAAACAGCAGTTTCCTCATAGGGAGTACAGAGGTCATTCAGCTTCCAGAACTTCAAATTCACATTTTAGTGAGTGGATGCCCTAGTTTTTTGCTTTTAAGTCCAGGCTGGCCTTTAACTCACAACCCTCCTTCAGTCTCCAAGTGCTAGGATTGCAACTGTGTCTATTATGTGTGTCTTTGCACACTGTGGCTTTGGGCTGCTGCAGCTGCACAGTGTAGTGCTCTCTTCAATCCTAGTCTGTCTGCATGACAGTGACTCCCTACATTTCTCCTGATCTCCAGAAAGATTGTCCTCTCTGCTCCTGGAGAGCTGATTTATTAGGGAATCTTAATTTCTGCCCTAAGAAGTGTCAGGAGTTGTGTGGTATGTGCAGATAGTCTATGCGTGGGGAGAGAGCTGCAGCACAAACAACAGTTTTCCTGTGACTCTGCCTCTTAGGCTCTGTGGCTAATGGCTGCTGCAGAATGGTATTCATCTCTCCTGCAGAGAACTTCAAATTCCAAATTCTTCTTTCTCTTTCCCTTTCTGCTTGAGTCTCTCAATGGAGCATCAAGCTCTTGAGCTGCCAATGGTAGAGCGGTTCACTCGGCTTCTGTCCATTTTGGGCACTCTCATATTTGTTTATGTTATCTTACCGGGTGCAGTGGACACACAACACAGTTCAGAGAGGTCTCACTGTGGGATGGTGAGTGGGGATATTGCTGACATTCTTCAGGAACCTTGGGGACAAGGGAACTTCAGTGATGTGTGATGTATCCATCTATCATCCATCCATCCATCCATCCATCTATCCACCCATCTACCCACCCACCCATCCGTCCATCCATCCACCCTCCCACCTACCTACCCAACCACTCACTCTTAATTTCACCTCTAAAATAAGGACTACTATTTTTTTAAAGATTTATTTACTATAATATCTAAGTACTCTATAGCTGTCTTCAGACACACCAGAAGAGGACATCAGATCTTATTAAGGATGGTTGTGAGCCACCATGTGGTTGCTGGGATTTGAACTCATGACCTTTGGAAGAGCAGTCAGTGCTCTTACCCGCTGAGCCATCTCTCCAGCCCAAGGACTACAATTAAATAGTGAAAGTTTGGTTAATGTTGGGAATGTGCTGTCATAGACCACATATATGTATTCAGTGAGCAGCTAGGTCTAATACATTGGCTTCTTATATACTGCAAGGCATTACTACAATGTTTTGACAGGAGGTGGCTGTTACTAGGGACAGAGGCCTGGAACTAATAGGTGTATTGTGTTTATGAGGTTGTTCTGGGTTGCATTTGGCACACCCTGCTGCTCCTCAATGTTATCTTCCCTTCCTATCTTTACATTTTTGCATGCATCCCATCCAGGAGCTGCACTGGCCTCTCTGCTTTCCTCTCTCCAGGAATCTCTAGGTGAACAAGTCACTGAGAATGTATTAGATGGTTGGATTAACTATGACAAAATATATGAGATAAACTACTTTATAAAAAGCAAAGGTTATTTTTGGTTCATGTTTTCAGAGGTGTCAGTAAATGGTGATTTGGCTCCATTGCTCTGGGCCTGGGACAACACAGGATATCACAGAGGGAGAACGTAAATATCATGGATGCTGCATATCTCATGGCTACTGGAAAGCAACACAAGAAGAGTATCTAGTATTCCTGCTTTCAGGGACATACCCCAGTGACCCGACTTCTTCCTGCTGAGCTCTATGTACTAGAAGTTTTGCCACCTTCTAGCAGGGCTACAAGTCTGGAGATCAAGATTTTAATGCATGGGTTTTGGGGACATTTTTTCTTCCTTGCTGCTGCTGTTGCCGTGGTGTGTATGGTGTCTCTGCATTTTGCTTCTGTGTGTATCTGTATATATGTTTATGTGTTCTCTCTCTCTCTCTCTCTCTCTCTCTCTCTCTCTCTCTCTGTGTGTGTGTGTGTGTGTGTGTGTGTGTGTGCATGCCTCCTAAACTACGTCCTTCCTTCCTCCCTGACTGCCTTGATTCTTCCTCTTCCTTAGTCTCTAAATATAGCCCATGTGAATTCTGGCTTAGCTTGGACTTGGGTATCCTAGTTGTTATAAACACTATAATCAGAAGTAACTTGGGGGGGAAGAGTTTATTTCAGCTTATATCTTTCTCAGGTCACAGTGTCACTGAGCAAAGTCAGGGTAGGACCTTGAGGCAGGAACTGAAGCATAAGCCATGGTTTGCTCTCAGTGGCTTGTTCTGCTTGCTTTCTTTTATAGTCCAGTACCACATGTCAAGAGCTGCCCACAGTGAGCTGGACTCTCCCCCATGAGTCTTGCTTACAGGCCTGTCTTAAGGAGATATGTTCTCAGTCATGGTCTTCTCTGTCATGATGCCTCTAACTTGGGACAAAAACTAAACACATCTGGGCAAGATGCTTAAGTATCCATTTCAATTCCTCAATTTTTAAATGGGCACGAGGACTGTTGTGTCCTTTAGGATTATGGTGAGGATAGCAGGGTTAGCATGTGGACAGCTCTTGCTGTGCCCCCTGCCTTCCAAGTGGCTGTCAGTCTTAGGAATTAGTAGCCTATGTTTTCTTCACAAGTCCTCATTAAGAAAGAGTTTTGCAGTACTGTATTTAGAAGTAGTTCTTCTCTGTATTTCTACTGTAACAAAAACCAATGCTTAGTGATAGTTTTGAGTTGAAAGGATTTATTCTAATTAGCAGGAACATATAATGCCACTCATTCAAGGTTCAGAGAAAGTAGGAGCGTTCTCTCTCTTCTTGCTATAGAGACACACAGGTCCTGTGCTGACGCTCTCACTTAGCAGGAGGAAGGGGTGGACTGTTATAGTCAGTTCCATTATCTGTTTTAATCTGATTTGCAACACCAAGCATAAAAGAAATTACTGCAGGCAATGATTAATTACATTTTTAGTTGCTTCTCTTGTTAAAGCAGTTGCAACCAGAAGGCCTGAAAAAGTATCAGTAGTCACATGTACATATTTTATTTTTCTAAAATCAAAAATATGTATCCATTTGCAATAGTTAAGTATAAGTCCTTGAGAATTAACACTAATTATGTGGAACAGGTAGAAATGGAGGACACTGAGAATGTCTTTACAATTTGACATGCACATTCCCTAAAAATACCAAATTATTATCTCAAGCCATTACTATTTTGATGATGTAAAGAATGAGATTATGTGGCCAATTGTTCTTGTGTAAGGCAAATAATCTGCCTGGGAGGCAAATCAGCTGTGGCATTGCCTTAAGGGGTCTTGTCCAGGCAGTCCAGGATGAGTTCTTAAATGTCCAAGGACAGTCCTTTAAAGGAGCAGTACTTTTTCTTAATTTGAGCTATATATGCATAAACAATTGCAAAATTTGAGAATTTGCAGTATCTAAAAACAGTTTCAAGCAGCAACGGTAAGTCCTGAGCACTATATATATATATATATATATATATATACATACATACACACAGAGACTATCAGTATACCAGTTAAAGCTTGATTTTTTCAACATTTCAAAACAATGGCTACAGCTTGCAATTCAATTATCTATGCTGAAGCAGGAAGAAACTCAAAAGAATCAACATGTGATCCAATCACATATACTTCTCTCCCATAGAAGGGCTGTTTATTAATACAGTAGATGTATTCTTCATGGTATGCACACATAAATTTACAGGAAATAGAAAAGCATGCACAGAAGCAAATTTTAACAACTTTTCTTTTGGTTAATGATTATCAATTCAAACTAAGCATCTTTCCAAAATGTTTTCATGATTCTATCCTACAATTCTGTATTAAAATCACAACTACTTCATAACAGGATGTTAAAGTTTACTTGGAGATGAAGAAAGATGAATCCACATTAATACTCCCTTTACCAAAGAGTTGTGGTGGGCACATTGAGTATCAATAACTAAAATAAGCAGCTAACATTTGATTACAGAAGTGTCCTCTACTTTCTGCAAAGCTATTTGTCTCTCACCAATTAATTTGCATCTCCCTTGACAACATCTAATAAAGGTTTAAGTCCTCTTGTGATGAGTTTAAGGTAAGGTCTTAGCCAATTAACATCTCCTGGAAGCATTTGAAAATAATTTGAAGCAAGCAAATCATCTTTCTTTCTTGAATTTTTTGTACCACAGTTTTTCTCGGATATAACTGAGGCCTCGAATATTAAAAAAGATATTGCCTCTGAATCTTTTCTGGAGCAACAGCTACTCCCCAAATTTTATTTTATTTTATTTTATTTTATTTTATTTTATTTTATTTTATTTTATTTTGGTTTTCTGAGACAGGGTTTCTCTGTATAGCCCTGGCTGTCCTGGAACTCACTATGTAGACCAGGCTGGCCTCGAACTCAGAAATCTGCCTGCCTCTGCCTCCCGAGTGCTGGGATTAAAGGTGTGCGCCACCACGCCCGGCTTTTTGTTTTGTTTTGGTTTTGGTTTTGGTTTTTAGTTTTTATTTTTGTTGTTGTTGTATAAGGGCAAAGGTAACATTTCCCTTCAGTGGGATTAGCTAATAAAATCCTCTCCACATAATAAACAACATACACTGAAAGGTCCAAAGTCTTAACTTCTTGTATTGAAGCAGAGACAATTTTTTTTTTTTTTTTTTTTTTTTTTTTTTTTTTTTTTTTTTTTTTACATAATGTAAGGCTATTAGCCATTCCTAGAGGCAAAACCTTCAAATGATTACAAGCTTACGAGAAACAAACCCTTTACAATTCAGGTATACAAAGGAAAAAAATCAACCTTCCAAATCCATAATAATTCTATAGGGCATAGGCAGGCTAGATTGTAATGCCTCTACAAGTTCCACAGCCTCATTGACCCTTCATAAATCTTAAGTTTAAACTTTATTTTGAACAACACCTGGATAGATCTGTAATGCTGTTTTGGCTTAAAAATAATTCACTAAAGGCAAGGAGAGGCCCCCAAATTTTCCCTAGACAGGGTTTGCAAAACAAAAGAAATGTTACACAAGCCTTCCTGAGGCTTCTCTGAGCTTTGTATTAACTCAAATGTAAATATTTATTAACCTGAGCATACTGCCTAAATCCTGACCCAAAGATTACCCCTCCTGCAGTGAGGACAGATTCCAGAGGAGCAATTCTGCTGTCTGTCTATGCCTCTAATTTTTGGACAGTCTTTTCTAAGATGATTATACTTAAAACATTCCTTAACCTTGGTGCTGTGAAAGCATTGTTTGTATGTATTGTAGTCCCCTGCAAGGCAGCAACCATAGCCAAACCCTGACTGTAGGAGGGTCCAATTTCTGCACAAAGATGAATATATCCAGATAAATCTGTCTTTGCTTTGTATGACCGGATGGCCCCAGAGAGCTGTATTAGTGTTCTCATAAGACAATTGTATAACAAAAGGATTCCCTGCTTGAGGGTCTCTGAAAATTCTACTAGCTGATTTTAGTAGACTATCCACAAAATCTTGAAACACTTTATCAGCAGCCTGTTTGATACCACATAAATTCTCATTGAGATCTCCTTTCAAATCTTGGGGGGTTAAATTTTGCTTCTACCACTGTATCCGATAAAGTTTGTGTAAAAGGGGCAGCAGGCTCATACTGGCCACAGCTGTTTTTAACTTTTATTACTCTAGCAATCATCCTAATTACAAAATATGGGTGAGTTAAGAATCCTGAGCTTGTGATCAAACTACAAACTGCAGCCAATGGACCACTGGCAATTTAACCATAATTTTTAAGTTTCTTTTGAAATATTAGAGCATAATCATAACTTTTGGAAATCAAAACTCAATTTTAAACGATCCATTCTCTTTAAAATCAATACCAAAAGCAGTACTTTCACATTAAGAAGTTTGGCTGCCAATACTTACATGTGAATTTGTGACAGTGCAACTTTTAATGCTTCATTAAAGAGACATTGTTTTAAATCTTATCCCTTATAGGTCTAGTTTCTAGAATAAGAATTACATAAAATATTATCCCAATTTAGAAGTATCTTTAGAGGCCTGGTTTCCTGGGCTGGTTCATGCCACGTGTTGTTGTTTAAAATGACTCCAACCCTGAGTTACCAGTTTTAAGCTAACTTTCTTGTTACCAATGTTACACCTTTTTAATCATACTCAATAACTTATAAGCCAATAATCTATAGCCAAGACATGCAGAGCATATTTATACCTTTAAGACCAGTCAGAAACCAAATGAATTGGCTACACGAATCTTATAAATTTAGACCAAAAAAAGAATTTTTACTTTTTCTAGCTATAATTTCAAGAGAAAAGCACTTTGTCATTTGCTGAACCCAATAATCACAATTTCAGAGATTTTTCTAGGAAAACACAATTATCAGTTAGGGCCTCTCCTGCTATGCTTGACTCCAGGCTAAGGGTGAGATGCAACTTAAAACAGCCTCCGCTGTGCAAATTGAGACTGAATCAATAGACAAATAGCCAGCAGTTAAGTTTTAACCATTTTTTCTTTTCAACATAAAACATAGAACAACAGTCATTCAGACAATGAAACAAAAACAGACACAAATTGACATGTGGACAGATCGGTGCACCAACCACAGACAATACAGAGAGGGTAGAGAACTTGATGTAACCAGAAGTAAGGATGTTTCCTGTAGGGGCCAGAGAAGAAGCAGGACGTCTCCCCATTTCCTTCTTTCCCTGGGAGAACTCTGAAATCCATTTTCCTTCTCTCTATCTCTGTCTTTCAAGTATCTAGCATCTCTGTTTTTGTGTGTTTTTTGGTTTTTACTCGTTTTATCTTATCTTATACCCTACTCCTCTCGCCTGAAGCAGGTCTTGACTGCGTACAAATGCCTGTTTAGAATTTTCCAGTCCCATTTTCCACTGTCAACCTCTAGCTGATATCAGTGTTTGGCCCATGCTGACTCAGTCTAGCCTGTATCCTTTTTGCACCCTTGCAATCAACAGCCTTCAAAAGAGGAAATTTATAGTGCTAACATTAATGCTGAATGTTCCTTACCATGAATGAACATTACCATGATAATCTTCTTCCTTTTTCTGTGGAGCCTCACCAAGACAGTGTTCCTCAGTTGGTCTTTCCATATACAGGTCCCTTATTTGGATGCCACCTGTAGCCACCAGCAGCCACTGGTTACTGGGTTCCTGAAAGGAAAGCTGGGGAATGGTTGGGAAAGATGGTGAGAGAAATAATGAGCCAAGACAAAGTTCTCTCATCAAGGCTCAACTTTAATTCTAGGGTCTGATTTTTAAAGGGGGGGGGGGGACCCATCCCTCACTTTGCCAGGATCTCAGGAAAGCAAGCTTAGCTGCTCAGCAGGTAGTGGCTTCTTGCATGAAGCTGCAGCTGTGACAGGACAATAGACATTAGGTCAGAAGACTCCACCCTAGGTGGGCTAGCCTACTATGGTAAGCAAGGTCTGACCTAGCCTGCTCAAGACTGGGGATGGGTACACTCTGTTTTCCTCTGTGGCATAGGGCCACTGTCCAGCATAGCCAGGGGAATTAGTCCACTGAGCCACATCCTCTGTGATGGAGTCATAACTTGAGTTATAAGTGGTTTTAATGTGGCTGCTTGTAAATTTGCCCCCAAAGAGGAACCAAATTCAGTTTTGTTCATGTGTTTCTTATGGTTTCTGAAGTTACCTTGTGTGGAAATGTCTTTCATGTAGCCCAGTCTGCCTTTCAGGCCCTGATTGTAGGAATGTGTGGACATTGCTACTGCTTAGCCTGCTATCTGAGCATGGAGTGAGCTGAGCAAGGACCCCTGTCTGTTGCTGGCATCCTGGGGGTGGAACTGAGTATGTTGGCTTACCTCGAAAGCCTCCAGTCTTTGCCAAGAGCTTGCTTTCTTCCTGCTCCTAGACACAATGTAGAATTAGTGCTAGTGCATGTCTACAGAGGAATATGGCAGAAATCTCAGAATGGCTGTTGAGCCTTCTGAGGCCCTGAGGGAGGAAGAGAGCAGTTCATACCCTGGGCGAGTGCAGAGCCTGGCTGCCTTAGGAAATCCGGAAGCGGGCATCAGGTCCTTAGCCTTGAGCCACTCAGCAAGAGAGGAGTAAATTTGACAGGAAGACTGAATCGCTTGATCTTAATCAAAGATGGTAGGTAATATTAACGGTTCAGTCAAAACTTGTTTATCTGGGGAGTCCATGTCAGATGAACCTTTGAGGATTATCTGTTGTTGTCTTTAAGATAAATTGTGGTCAGTGGCTTAGACGCTAATTCTAGTGCAGATCAAAATGTACAAGAAGTTATCTCTTCTCTGTGGAATGCTATTCTCTTTCCTATTGAATGGGAAAGCTATTCTCTTACTCTTCCCTTCTGGGAAGAAAATGTCCCCTGAGCAGTTGATGCTTACAAAATGACGCCTTGAATTTTTGATTAGGGAATAGCTTTCATTATCCAAATGACTGCTGGATAGCCCTGATATTAACTATTTTTTATAATGAACATTTTGCACACAGGAAAGCTCAGTTAATTTGATTATTCTCAGGTGAGGTTTAGACGAGAAATCATGCAGACCCAGGTGATAAAACTAGGGATGTGAGACCATTAACAGACGTGAAGAGACTGTTAACAAACAAGGAAGATCTCAGAGCTTAAACCAGAGGCTATAATAACACACAGGAAGATCCCAGAGCTTAAACCAGGGACTATAACACACAGGAAGGTCTTAATGCTTAAATCAGCAACTATTCTCAAACAAGGCTCCACAGAAAGACCGTGTCTCAAAAAAATCAAAACCAAGCCAAACAAAAGCAATTATTATTAACACACAGGGAAGGTCCCAGAGCTTAAACCAGGGACTATTAACAGTCAGGGGACCTTTGTTCAAATACAGTTGGATGTCAGAACTGAGAACTCAAGATTCTGTAAACATTTCAAACTTTGACACTCTGTAGAAGAACTGAGACAGTCATGTGTGTTGTTTGTTGTTATTTTTATTTTTATTTTGTATCAAATAAAGCACATTATTTCTGATGTCAGGGAAAAAGTAAAACATGGTGTTCCTTGTATGTACTGCATGCTCTGGATAAGGCACTCCTGTTTTTAAAAATATGTACTTGGCTCAAAATGACATAAAGACAGCCCAAAGTACTGATTTATACTTTAAAAAATTCTGTCTATGACCTCTACAGAATGTCTTTGTTATCCGAGGATAATTAAAACCAGAAAGGAGCCACTGGTGACCCACTTAAATGGGGACCAAAATTCCACAATATGTTGGAGGGGAAAAAGCAAAACAAAATACGTTAAGTGTTGTCTTAAACTAAGCTGAAAAATCTGAAAATAATTTCCTTTTAGTTTCTATTTAACAAAATTTAGGCAATCATTGTTATGAGTGCAGATCTGAGCCTGGAGAGTGGGTGCTGGAAGAAAGCAGTCTGCTCTCAATGTGTTATCAAAGTGTAGATATCAAGGAAGATTTGGCAGCATGTCTGTTAATATCCTGCTGCCCCGCACTGGCAGCAAGGGTTTCAGTCCTGTTTGCGGTGGAGGGACAGGGTGCAGATGAACGGATTTCTGAAAAAGCCTTAGTCATGACATGATTGGTCATTGAGTGATAGCTGAATGTTTGGAAGGCATTTCCCATCAGTTTCTAACCGGAAGGAGCTAGATGGTGTGTACTGAACAAGGGTTAGGAAATCAGAGGCCCATAAATGGGCAGAGCTGGGGCTACTCTGTTCTGCCAGTGGATAGCCCTTGTACCTTGCACAGAAAGTCAGACCTTTCTGTGATTCTAGATTGTTGAGTGTTTTAGACCCAGAAATGGCAGTATTGTCACAGAATCCTCGAACCTAGAAGATATTAAGCAGCATTATCTCTTTGCTTTACGTGATTTTCATCATTACTTATTTGTCCTGTGCTCTGAAATACTCCTGACAAAAGCAATGTAAGGGGTTATTTTGCCTCACAGTTTGAGGGCACAGTCCTTTGGGGGAGGAGAAGAGATGGTGGCAGGAGCCTGAGGCAGCTGACCACATTGCATTCACAATCTGGAAGCAGAGATGGGTGCTTAAGCCTAGCTCCCTTTTTATGCAGGCTAGGACCCAGACCATGGAGAGACTCCATACATGTTCAGTGTACCACCTCCAGTAGCCTAGTCTAGATTATCTTGCCAAAGACATGCCAGAGGCTCTCTCCAGGTGACCCTAGATACTGTCAAGCTGCTAATTGCTATTAACCATTGCAGGGATGGATACGTATTTCCTACCATGAGTCTTGGATAAGCAAAGCTCTCGTCTGTACGTCGGCACTGCCATCAGTATATAGGCACTTTCTCTTTGCTTTGTTGCTGCTGCCTTGCCTGTATGTAATTGTATGGTGCGGCCACAGCATCTTCTGGTTTAGATTCTTCTTTTCTAGTACTTTGGTCTCCAGGGTGAGAATGTTTAAAAATACTTAAATATAACTTGCCTATAGGCAGCTAGGCATCTGTACATATTCAGAGTTTGACCTTGGGGTCACTTTCTGCAGACCTCTTCCTGAAGAAGCAATGTTTGGCAAAGACCATCTCAGACATGCAGCACAATTCCATGCTCAAGTGAGTGCTTCGTTGCAGCTTGTTGTTGTGTAAACTGGAAAACAAGCCAAGGAAAGCCAAACCCAGTGGTGTGAAGCAGAAGGAAGAATGAAAAACAAAATGCAGGAAGGAAAATTGTCAGTGTTGTTACCAGATCAATCAATGGAGATTTAGAGGGTGGGCTGACCAGGAAGCTGAGGAACAAGTCAGAGATCCAGGAAGGACCCCGAATGACATTGTGGGTGCTTGAGCGACCTGTATGCTGCATCTGGAGTTTGATTACCTTCAGTTCTGACCTTTGGCTTCTGCAGCTACACGTAATAGTTCTGCTTCCTCTTACCCAGGTGAAGGAAGCTAGTGACACTTTCCCTTCTTACTGAGTGACATCTGCTGCAGTCTCTGGGTACCCTTGCTTCCTTGGCATGTGTGGGTGAGTTCTTGGCCGTATTTGTTGCACATACACCATACTCGTTGCGTGCCAATGCAAGGAAGGGAACTATAATGGACGAAACGAGGGCAGCTTAGTTGTCTGCAGCAGCAGACCCCAGCTGTATCATTGAGGCTGGCTTGTGGCAAGTCAGTCAAGGCACGTTCAGTTGTGATAGAAATTACCTGGTAGGGAGGGGCAGGTGGCATAGTTCAGTGGGAAAGATTAGCTTCAGAGGCTCAGCATGCTGAAAGCCCAAGGTTCAATCTCCAGTACTATGAATAAATGAATGAATAATAAATAGATAAATGAACTCGCAGTAGGAGAAAACCTAGAAAGTTACAGAAGTCATGTGTCAGTTCTCCTGTAGTAGGTCAAAGGTACAGAGGGGCATTCGTGAAACAGGAGGTCCTCGGTAATTGCAGCTTCTCACGCATGGGTCTTCCAGCTTTGGATTTTACATCGCCCACCCTCCTCACTCTTTTCGTTTTAGATTCTAACACTGGAGATGGCTGCTTCCTAAAACAGGAGGAGAACCTCAGGAGTGCTGGATTCTCTTTGAGACTTGACTGACAGGGTGGAAGGTGACGGCTGTCACCTCAGTGTTCACCAGTGTGCTGTACCACTGCAATAAGCAGCAAAGAAACAGATGACTGAGCATCAGGGCTGTGCTCTCTTACAGAAACTGAACCCTGCCACTAACAGCACCATCATGATGTAATTTTGTGAGGCAGCCAGTGGTAGGGCTATTTGATTTTTAACAACCTACATACTCTTCTCAAATGTGACTTTTCAGCTAGGTAGATGTACCTGGAGATTAAAGTACTGCCTGCATAAACATCTATGTTTGTCTGTCATCTCTCACCCTCTTGGGCTGGGGGACAGAATCTAGGGAGCCATCTGCCCATTGAGTTACACCCCCAGCCTGACTCCTTTTATGCTCACCACTAGGTCTGCCTCTCCATGTCTGTTTTGTGTGTTATCCTTGCATTTAAAGAGCATGGGAGAATGTCTACATTATAGTCTGGCCAAGCACAGGGGCTCATTGTAGTCTCACAGGATTAATTTTTCTTTTCAGTGTTAAGGATGAAGTTGTGGATTCTGCATGCTAGGCAAGCCTTTCTCCCTACAAGCCTATATTTCTTGTATACATTTCATAAAACTCACTAGTTACCCACTCTCTACCTCCTCCAGTCCTCATGTAAGCCCCTAGGCAGCTGATGGTGTGAGTGCCACACTACTGGCTGCTCCTGGCTCTCTCCCAGGGGCCACTTCCCACTCCCAGCCATCTTCCTAGGAAGGTGGCAGTGGTTCTCGAGATGGATTTCCTTCCTTGAACCCTGTAGTTCCATGTTTCCCAGACCTTGCAACTAAAGCTCAAGCTTGCAATTAGATCACGTATATGCCCCCAAAAGATTGTCCTTCTAATATGTACACAACATTTCATTGTTCAGGACAGTCACAGTTCCTGTCCCACATTTCCGTGTCAGTCCATGGTACACTTTCAAGTGCTCTGTCTATGACTGACATGTAGTTACAGGAACTCATTTAAATTCATATTCATTTGACACGTTGGTCTGAGAGTCAATGGATAGTGTGGAAACAAACAAACAAACAATCAAAATATAAGTAGAGAGATGGTTCAGTGGTTAAAAGCATGCATCGCTCTTTAGGGGATCTGAGTTCAGTTCCCAGGACCCATGTCCGGTTGCTGAGCTGCTTGTAACCACAGCTTCAGAAGTTCTGCGATCTCTGGAGCCCATGGGCACCCACAAGGGCTCACACTCAAATGGACACACATAATTGAAGATAAATAAATAAGAACAGATGTGAATTTTTCCTAAGGAGATTTTTGCTTTGTTTTTGAGATGCTGTACAGACCCAGCAGATCTCAAACTGGCTGTGATCCTCCTGCCTCGGTCTCTTGAGTGCTGGAGTTTCTGAAATGTCAGGCAGGCTGCTGACATGACTGCTCAGCTTGGTGGAGAATGTGTAGTGATGGAGATATCTGTGTGGCTCAGACTGGGATGCTGCAGCAGATGGACTCAATGAACCAGGAGATAGTCAAGCAAACGATTCTACTGTCCACTCCAGCCAGAAAGAAATTCTGACATTTCTTCATTTGGGGTTTTGTTTTCAGGAATTTAAAAAAATCAACCAAAATGCTGTCCTGATATTGTGTTTGCGATGTGCAGGGCCTGGGTGATACTTTGAAATGATTTCCTCTAATCTCTCCCCACCCCCTTAACTTTCTTATCCTTAGCTGCCAGGAAGGAGAGGATAGTTTGTGTCCCTGCAGTCCATCCATGGTGGAGGACTGCTCTGAGCTCCTAGTGGTAGTCTTAGGTCTGCTCTGATTCTCCTCAGGGCAGTCGGGTGGAGTGTCTGGGGAGCAGGGCCCTGGGCACAAGCAAGAGGGTGTGCTATGCTGGCTCCCAAGGTCCAAGAGAGTTCAGGTAGGTGACCATGAGAAGCTTCCCCAAAGGGAGAAAGTGATGAGTGTCTCTGCAGAGGATGTGCTGGCTTGGGAGCATTACTAGGAGTAATGTCAATAAATGTGCCAGTTGGGAAGACCTTTGAACCTCCCAACTCTGCCCCTGTGAATTCTGGGTGCTTGCTTCCCACCACCAAGTTCCCCATTTGCTATTCTGTGCGGACAGCAGAGTAGTCATTGAACATGAGTCTGTGTTTCTCAGACAAAGCTGAGGGTCTCAGTTCTTTCTGTTCTATTACTCAGTGCCCTGTGCTGACATACCTTCTTCTGACCCCAAAGCCAACCCTACAGGTAGTGCCCACATATTCTGGTTACAGTCACTTCCCCTCCTGCTCCATTCGTGGCTACTCCAGACTGGCACTGGACTCCTCCCTTCCTTACCCATCTGCTCTTTTACAGTGTAAATCTGCCTGTGGCCCCAGAACTCAAGTCCAGAACATCAGGGGTCTTTCTGACGCAGACATCGGATGGAAGAGAAGCAGAATTGAGAGCTAGTGCCCGTGTGCCCATTAGGTCCCTTTTAGAGGCTGTGCTTGCCAGCTCCACCCAGGAAAAGGTCTGATGGGCTGCAGGTTCAGGCTGGGGAGAGCAGGAAGGGCGTGAGCTGGTTGTCCCCACTGAACTTTTCCCTGGGCTGGGTATCACCTCATGGCTGCAGTGAGTCACAGGAAGATGAAACATATGCCTCTGGTGGAGGGCCAAGGTGCACCTTCCATGTTTCTTGAACTTTGTGTGTCTCAGCAGCAGTACCTGGCTGCATTCCAGGGATGACACAGGTTCCCGGTGTCTAGTAGTTAGGAAGTGCAACTGACAGAGGAGGGCAAGGTATGTCTGGTGATCTAGTGGTGCCTGCTGGTTTTGCTTTCAGACTTACTTTGCCTTCACAGGTGATTAAAGAGGCAGGGAGGCAAGCTTCCCCACAGCTCCATGCTCACAGCTTCCACTAGGAAGGGGATTTCAGGAGAGAGGACTTTAAGACTTCTTGTGACTGATAAATACTACTGAGACAGACAGGAAGATGTTACTCTGCAAAGCTGTGAAGTTCCATGTTTTTCCTGTCTCTCCTTCCTCTTCAACCTCCCCGCAACCCCCCACCACTTCAGTGTTAGAAGTCCTCACGTCTGCTTTGAATTCTTCATCAGGCTTTTTTAGTTCTTCCTGAGCTGCCCAGTGTCTGCCTGCCTGTCTTCCCTCACTCCTGTTTTGATCAGTGTCTAGTTGTGGTCCCTTGCCCTCTTCTGATCAACTCCCAATATCACCCATGGAGAGACTCCCCTTGCCAGTGGATCTGTGGGATGTCTCTGCAGCCTGTTATAGGAGGGCCCACATCATTCTATCCTACACTCAGTGCCCTGTGTTGACATACCTTCTTCTGTCCCTAAGGCCAACCCTACAGGTAGCACCCACATATTCTGGTTACAGCATCCCTGCCACCTCATCGCACCCAACTCCACCTTTCTTCTATCCATTCTGTGCTTTCACGTGTAAATCTTTGTGGTCCCAGAACTTAAGTCCAGGGTATCAGTGTGGCATCAGAGGTATTTCTGGTGCAGGCCTCTAGACTCCAACCTTGCCCAGGCATCTCATTTGTGGACGTGTGTGGTCCCAGCTCTGCAAGTACCAGGCTCAGTCTCAACCGTATGGCTATACACATACCCCTTCTAGCTGGGAAGTCTATTCTCTTCCTTCTTAACTTGCTAAGTCTGATGATCACTAAGGGTCCCATGCCTGTGCCTCTGTTGGGAAAGCAGCTATATCAGGTGTCACCATGGCAGGGATGGGAGAGAGGGCAGAATGTAGAGTATGTCCCATGATGAATGCAGTAGTTCTCAATCTTCCTAATGCTGTGACCCTTTAATACAGTTCCGAATGCTGTATCAACTCTTAACCGTAGGTTTATTTTCATTGCTAAGTTGTGACTGTAATTTTGATACCATTATGAATCCTAATGTAAACACCTGGCATGTAGAATATCTAAAATTCGACCCCCGTGAAAGGGTTGTTTGCCCCCTCCCCATGGGTCATGACCCACAGATCGAGAACCACTGCTTTCAGGCTCTTTCCAGCCAAGATTTCTATAAAGATGAGACCGGGTCTCTCTCCCACATCCTTGTCAGTGCCTAGGTGTTCAGTAAGTGGTTGGCATTCTCACCTTTCATCTTCAGATCTTCAAATCCACACTCAATGCTTTTGGTTTTAGGCAATTGCTTGGCTAACAAAATACTTCATAGAGAAGTACAAGATCTCGGAGATGCTTCAGTTAGGAAAGTACCTGCTATACAAGCATGAGGGGCTGAGTTCACATCTCCAACAGTCACATAAAAGAACTCTAAGCGTGGTGGCATGCATCTGTAACACCTCTCTGGAGGGACAGAGGGACAGAGGCAGACAGACACCAATCTGTCTCCAGATCCCTGGAGCCCATTGACGAGGCAGCCTAGCTGACGGATGATCTATGAGTTCAGTGAGAGAAACTGTTTCAAAAAATAAGGTACAGAGATATTGAGAAGGTTCCTGACAACTTCTGGTTTCCATGTGCAGAGGCACTTGTGTGCCTGTGCATCCCACATGCACAAATGCACACGAAGTCTTTGCTGTTGAAGAAGGGAGTAGAACCCGCAGACCAGGGAGGGGTTCTGTGGGCTCCATGCCTGTGGCTTCAGTGGCTTCAGTACCTAATGGCTGCTTCTAGTCCCCAAGGGCATTGCAGATGTATTTCCTATCCCATCTGAGAACTTCTGACATCCCTGGAGGGACTTATTCCTCCAGTGCATATACATAACCTTGACTGTTTAAAATTGTATACACAAACTGCCATAAGAAAGCCGGCAACAGAGGATGGCCAGACTTGCAGCCAGGATCATGCTCCTGTGTATGAGGGGCTATGGCGGGAGAGTGTCCTCTGCTGTGTCTTCTGCATACTCATGACTCATTTCTGACTGTGATGACCTTAACTCTTCCAGGTCATGATATCTACATGTGTGCTTCATGGAGCTGTTCTTCACAAATACAGGATTCTAGTGAGATTCTAGGCCCAACCTGCTCCAGACCCGGCAGGCCTCAACTCTGTTGGTGTCTGTCTTAGTTAGGGTTTCTATTGCCAGGATGAAGCACCATAACTAAAGTTCCGAGGAAAGGGTTTGTTTGGCTTACACTTCCACACTATCGTCCATCATTGAAGGAATCCAGGACAGGAATTCAAACAGGACAGGAACCTGGAGACAGGTGCTGATGCAGAACTCATGGAGGAGTCCTGCTTAGAAGCTTGCTCAGCCCACTTTCTAACACAACCCAGAACCACCAGGCCAGGGCTACCACCACCCACAATGGGCAGGGCCCTCTCCATCAATCACTAATTAAGAAAATGCCCTCCAGCTGGATCTAATGGAGACATTTTCTATTGAGGTTCCCTGGTTTCAGATGTTTCTAGCTTGTGTCAATTGACATAAAACTAGTGAGGACAATGTCTATATTAAGAAGAAGGTAAATACTCACGTTACACAGTATCCGTTACACAGTATCTTTACCCTAGAAGAGGGTGCCTAGGCATCCAGGCCTGCAGGCAGGTGTCTTGCTTGAACACTTGGACTTTCTGAGCTCTGAACTCAAAGTGGGACATTGGCCATAGTGACTGAGGAGAGAGGCACTATCAAACATGAAGTGGTCAGTGATTTGCCTGATTGGGTGGATAACAGGATTCCAGGGTAAAAGCAGCTCTGCCCCTTCCCCTGCAGGGAAGCTGGGGGAGTGGCTCATGTGGAGCTCACAAAGAGGGCTTGCTGAGACCTGATGCTCCCTGGAACAGTTTTCTTTGGCTTGGGGATCTTACCAAAGCCCAACTAGATGAAAGAACAAGATGAGTAGGAAGCTTCCCGCATGCTTGTCTGAAGGCATTGCCTGGGGTGGAAAGTAAATGACTCTTTTGTGACATTTGAGTTCCCAAATACAGGGTGGAGGCCAAGCTGGGAACCCATCTATAGGAGAATGTACAGAAAAGGCATCAGGCATCTGAGACACTGAGATGAGAGATTTAGGTCTGTAGGTTTCTCCCTACTTAAGTTTACACCATTTTAATTCTTTAAATGTGATCACAGTTCTCTCTCTCTCTCTCTCTCTTCCCCGAATGTGTGTCTGTGTGTATACACTCTTGCATGTGTGTATTTGTGTGCATATGTGCAAATATGTGTATGTGTGTGCATTTGTGCATGTGTATGTGTGTGCACATGTGTGGGGTATTTTTACAAGAGTGTGGGTGCCTTTGTGTGTGCATGTGTATGGTGTATTTTCACATGAGTGTGTGTGTATGTGTGTGTGCACATGCATGGTATATGTTCGCATGAGTTTGTGGGTACATGCATGTGTGTCCACATGTGTGCATATGTGGATGTGTGTGCATGTGAGTGGTGTATGTTCACACTGTATTGGGGAATGTGTGACTGTATGTGTACATGTGTGTACACAAGTATGCATATGTACACATGTGTATTTGTATGCATGCATATGTTTACACGTATACAGTGTATGTCCACATGAGTATGTGGGCGCTCACACCTGTGTAAGCCTATGTAAGGTTTACACAGAGCAGGAGTCGGGTGTCCTGCTCCATCACTCACCACCTTATTCCCTCCACACAGAGTCTCTTACTGAACCTGGACCAGGCTGCCAGGCAATAAGCCCCAGAAAGCCCCTTGTCTCCACCCCTCATAGCACTACACTATTAGAGTTATAGGTGTGCTCATGACCACACCCAGATGTATATGTGGGTGCTGGGATTTAAACTGGGGTCCTCATACTTTGCAGGAGGTGCTCTTCCTCACTGAGCTATCTCCAAGTAGTAAACAGTTGAGCACAGTGTATCGATAATTCACCTTAATTTTGAGGTGTCTCTAAGGTAAAGATGCTCCCATGGGCTGATGGGGTCTGGTGACCTGAGAGGAACTCTTGTTGCTCCGGCTAGCTGTCAGTAAATGCTTCCAAGCCCAAGGGTCATGAAAACATTCTAGCAGGAACCGTGAGCTGGAAAATCCTTTCCATATGGCCAAATGGGAGGGATTGCATCCCGGGCCAGTGCCAGCTGAAATGCTGCCCTAGTGGCCACAGACTGTTGTCAAAAACAGAAAACCTGGCTCTGATTTCCCCGAACCAAGATCCAGCCCAGTGCTCCAAGAGCCAGCTGTTTGGGGCCCCTTGATGTAATACCTTAGGGCCAGAATGACCTCCTCTGCCCTGCTTGCAGAGCCAGCCAGAGCCTAACAAATCTCTCTACTTATCTTTGACCAGAGGAAATTGCTGTGAATCCCTGTACATAGTTCCAGAATGTGCCTTGCTTTGTCTTCATGGTCAAAGATCACTGAATGTACTCTCTGCAATGCAGTTACCAAGTATCTGTGTGGAGCAAGTTACCCAGACTTGATCTTGGTGATGATGTCCCTTAGTGTAACAACACATACTTAGCATGAATGAATTTCTGGCTTGACTCTTCAACACTAGAAGACCAAATCAGACCACCACCACCCCGTACCGCCACCCCTCCCCCGACCCCCACAGCTGATGCCAGGAAATTGAATGACCTCATGGACTCTTTGGTAGCACAGACATAGAAGCAGGACACAAACACACAAACGAAGGCATCTTCACTATCCCTTAAACAGCTTTTGTGCAATCCTCAAGTGAGGCATCTCTCAGAATAGAATAGAGAGGAGAGGAGAGAGACGGATTTTCTGTTTGGAGGGTTGATATCCGGGAGAAATAATCTTTCAACTGAAACAGTTTGAGATGAGGGCATAGTGAGAAGCGGCACGGGCTCTAGGGATATGGAAGGCGGCATGGCCCAAGGAGGCAATTGGGCTGCTGTTAGGGACAGAAACAGCTCCCAGCAGGTGAGAGCACTGGGCTGGGGATCTTGTAGGGGCTCCAAGTCTCTTTCTGGGGTCATGGATGTCACTTGGGCTGCCTGGCCTGATTTCTACAAATATATGTCACTCTACCCCAAACATGCCTATGCTCTAATTCACAGTATGTTGTTACATGGAAACTGAATTAAGGCTGCCAGTCAGCATCCTTGATTGGTTCTCCATGTGGAACCAGTAAAACCCGCAGCTCCAGAAGTGAAGAAGGAAATCAAGGGGGTCAGAATGATCCCCTGGGAGTGAGCCCCATGCGAGCCCCATGTGTACTGCTGCCTGGGTCTGAGAGATGTAGAAAGGGCTATAGCCCAGGGAGTGCAGAGACCCCAGAATATGCACAATGGAAATAGATTCTCCAGTATGGGGTCTAGGAGGATAATGGCCTTATCAACACCCTTCCTCCCAGCTCAGAGAGCCCCATTTTAGACCCAGCTTCTGGAAATCTAAAGTTATGTGTTCCGTTTTAAACTAAGAACTGCGTAGTAATTTGTTACATGGAGTAACAAATGTGATATGACAGCTTGTCTCTATTTTAGAAACACAAAATGCTCATATGCATATACACGAAAAATTTATGGAATATAACTAACTTGAAAATTTTTATCAAAATTAATTCTGGGATTTTTCTAAGCCAATTTTTCCAGAGGAAGAACTGGAATGGGTCTCTGTCCCTCCCTCCCTTCCTCCTGACCTTCTCTCTTCCTCTTCCCCTACCTTTCTGTTTCTCTTTCTCCTTCTCTCATGGGGAAGTGATCTCTCTCCTCTTTCTTCTCTTTCCTTTCCCTCTTTGTTTCATGTCTTCCCTACCTCCCTAGTATGTAGCCTAGGGTTGGCCTGGATCTTCTGGCCTGAGCCTCCTGATTGTGGAATTCTGTTGTGAGCCACTGCTATAATCCATTTTTACCATCACATTACTCACTGCTTAGATCAATACCTAGATCTTAACAAAATAAGGAAAGCAACAACAACAAAACAGATGATACAGCTGTGTTTGGGGAATTCATCGCCAGTTAAAGCACACGGCTGTGAATGGATTGCATGGAGTCCCTTGCGTTTGTATTTGGAGATGAGAGTCTTGGTTAGAACTTGGGTTAAGTTGAAATAAAAGCCATGATTTAACCTGAGTCACCCTAATCTAAAAACTAAGAACCCAGGTTCTCCAAAGTCTGACCCCTTTGAATGCTCCCCGTCTGTGCACACCCCAGGACAAATGTCATCCATCTGTCTGTCCTGTATGATGGTCAGAACATAGTGAGCATGCTAAGATGATGGAGTCTCCTTCAGACAGAGGAGATGGGTATGGGGTTTGTGCTTAGAGGTGGGTCCCAACCCCAAGGTACCTCAATGTGTACATACAGAGCTCCCAGAATTGGAAATGTATGACATTTGGAATCGTCCTCAGCATTTTGGGTGAGGGGTTGACCCTCCTGTACTTCCTGTCACTGGAACTTCCCAGAAACTACATGGAGTTGACACAATAACATGCCCTTTGCCTGCCTGCCAACATTCATTTCTAAGTGAATCTACTTTGTTGTATTTTTACCTCCTCCTTCTTCCTCCTCTTCCTCCCCTTCTTCCTCTTCCTTCTCTTCCTCTTCAAGTCAGGCTTTGACCTCACTGACCTGAAATTCCCTGTGTAGACCAGACAGCCCTTGAACTCACAGAGATCTGCCTGTCTCTGCCTCCCATTAACAGTGTGAAGCACATCCCTTCCTTATTAAAACTTCTTAATATCCAGTAGTCTTTTTTTTTTTTTTGGTGAAACTTGTTTTGGGAAATAGCATCTTCTAGAAACAAGGCTATTTCTAGTGCTGATCTATTCGTCCATTCATCCACTGACTCCAGCTTTGCTGAAATATTAGCATGCACCTGGTTCTGGGAAGTAAAAGAAAAGAGAGACGCTCTTCCCCAGAGGAGCCCACACCCTAGGTGGGAAGGCAGACTAGAGAGCTGGTGAGACAGGAAGCAGCTGGTGTTAGATGATCTTGGTTCTGAGTAGAGCCCCTGTCAGCTTCCCAGAGAGCATGGTGCATAGCAAAGAGGTCCTTGAGACCAAGAAAGCAGACATTTCTATTGTTTGTCAGATACCAAGGACTTGGTTTGGAATCCTGTTTAATGTGGCCACTTCTTGGTCATTTTTTCCATTTATTTTCCTAAAGCTCAAAGGCAAACTTTTTCACGAAGGACCAGAGAGTGAACGTTTCATGTTTTAAAGGCACTGTCATTCTTATCCAGCTCCTCCCACCATTGTAGCATGGGGAAAAACAGAACAGGTAATAAGAGAATAATAAACATGATTGTGTCTCAATAAAACTTTATTGACAAAAGAGAACAGCCAGGGCTTTGACCCTGGCAGCTACAACTTGCTGAATACTGTTCTAGAACAGGTAGTGTAAGTATCATTGTTTGGAGTTTTCCCCAGAGTGAGGCTGTAGGTTTCAGTAGCTTCTCCTGTGTATGTACAAGTAAGACCTGGTGGTTGTGTGAGTTTCTGAGAGTCTTCTAGAACCACACAAAGAAATGATAGCAGTATGGATTCATAACAGGGACTCAGATTGACCCACTTTTCCAGCATTTTACATCATGGTTAATATTTAACAGACCTCTGAAATTCCAGATCTAGCCCATCTTTAGGTCATTATAGCAGAGGAATCCAACAAGAAAGCCACACTAATCCAGTCCCGGCAGAGGGCTCGACATTGAGTGAGTGTGTGTGTGTTAACTATAAGGTTTTTGGAAAATAAGAATAGAGACGATTGGTTTGGAGCTCTGGGGAGGAAGTGTGGTGATTATCTGAGCAGGTGACCTGAGGGAAGCCTAGAGCAGAGAGGAAGGCAGGAGCAGCTGGTCTGTGCAGAAGCAAGACTGTGTGAATGGAGGCCCCAGGAGCAGACTGGAGAGAAGACTATATCTGGACACCTTAAAGCAGTAAACCAGGAAAGTCAGTCTCTAATAGCAGATTGTGTGGGAAAAGTCACTACATTCAAATGTTTGAGTAATCGTTCAGAGCAAAGCAGTACAGTTTTTAAAGGGTGAGTCTTTCCAAGAGCATATTCTACAATATATGGTGTGGAGTAGGACATTAAAGAACTTCAAAATGTCCCAGGCAAACAACTGGGAAGCCATCTGAGTTGCCCCTGCTGGCCTTATGTGCCCACAAGCTGTCTCTTTCTTGGCTGATAATGAAAAAGTGAATGACTTGGGAAACTTTTTTTTTTTTTAAGTAAAACTTAAAAGATGAGAAGCAGATGGTTTGGAGTGGCTTGAACCATTTTCTCAAGGTCAGATGAAAAGTGAAGCTTGTGCTCTCCGGGGAGCCTGAGTGGGTTATTTGATCTAGCTTCCCATCAGGCTCCCGGCTGCTGCCCTCAGGGCTGAAATGGAGGAAGAGATGGAAGGCTGCAGTTGATAGCTTCCTGGAAGAAGTCTTAGTAGAAGACCGCAGTTATTCTAAGCAAGAATCACTTAAACCTTGCCTTGGTTTTGCAATCCTGGATGAAGACTTTGTCTTAGGTGTAGCATGTGATTTGGGGACATGCACCACATCTGTCATGTGGAGCCTGGGGCTTGCTGGCCCACCAAGCACTGCATCTGTCTTGAAGGGATCAAACTGATCCACTTAGCACATCTGTCCTTACCATCGCAAATCCGTGATGGGTATCTGCTCTCAGCCGTTTCCAGCCACTCCGGCCTAGAGGCTACCTAGTCTTCTTCCTTTCCTAGTCTCTATTCCAACCAGACTGACCACACCACGTGTCTCTTGAACATCCATCTCCCACTCCCATCTCAAGAGCTAGGAGTTGGGCCTTGTTCCTCCCTTGCCTGAACGTGCTCATCATTGATTGTGCAGGGCTTTCTGTGATCTCCCCTGAGCTTCACTCCAACATCACCTTCTCAGAGACGCCTGGGCATGATGTAATCTACAATGGAAGCCCTCACACCTACCATGGTTTTGTCCTTGTGCTTTTCTTACACACTCGGTGTGTGTTGATCAATCCTGTCATTCGAATCTTTCCTACTTAGATCCCATTACTCAGAATATGTGTCTTTGGTGACAAAGGTTCTGGTGAATCACTGGATCTGGGATACTTTGTACACATAGACCACCAAGACTGTTGAGTATTGAGTCAAGGAGAGAGCCAGTTTTCTGACATTGTTTGGAGCCTGAGTCTACAAACTGGATCATATTACAGTTAAAGTTTTTAAACAGTGCTGTAAGTTTTCATTAAAAAGCTATTTTCTATATCACTCAAGGCTTGCTATTCCATAGCTAAGAGTTATCTTATTTTGCTTCTTGGTAAAGACTTCAGCAGTTAGTTTTCATTGATTTGCAACATAGCTCAACATTTACACGACACTACTGGAAGATTGCAGTGAGCAGGGCCGTAGTGATGACCTGTGCTGACAGCCAGTGCTGCTGTGTGCACATTTCCCTCCCTTCACCACAATCACCTGGCAAATACTTAGCATAAGGAGAAAGACTCATACTTACCCATTTGTAATCCAGTGGTTTCCTCTTAGCTGTGGCTGTAGCTTCCAAGATGCCCTGCAGGGTGTCTGACATCATGGTTATTATCAAACCATGGCTTGATACCATGGCAAACCATATATAAGCAGTTTTTTTCCCTGTGTGTATAATACATTTCATGTATGAATCTGTACAGTAAAATAGACCAGTTATAATAAAATAGACCAGTTATAACAAAATTTTGTAATTTGTTTGAATATTGTTTTCTCTTTCACTTTATCTTGTTGGACTTTTGTGTGCTAACTTAGAAAGCATGCCGTAGCTTCTTATTTCACTTCTTACCAAGTTATCAGCATCTGTACTACTGTGGTTGAGAGCACAGTTAGGTGGAATAAGGGTTTCTTGAACGCAAGCACTGGGGACACCTTGACATTTTAACTGTAGAGGTGGCTACAAGGTAAGCAGCATGTGGGTGCTCTACAGAATGCGGTAACTCTGGGCAAGGGAGTGAGCTGGGTTGGGTGAGAGTTCCTCACGCTGCTAAGCATGGTGTAGAGCCCCAGACTTCATAACCTAAGAAATTGGTTCTGAAATTACTCAAATAGTGTTTGTAGAACAAGAGGTACTGAAGAGCCCTCACACTGTCTACATGGCAGGGCACTTTAGGAACTGTCATACAATGAACAGAGCTTTTGTTCCTTACACATGTAATCATCATCCCTACCAGTAATTCCCCTGTAAATACGTGGGAAGAAAACAGGAGCATGCCTCCCCAAAACAAGCAAGCGTCATGGGGCATAGGACCTTGTAGCCAATAGTTGTGTTGATGTACCTGCTGAGTTGCTTTTAAACGTCAGAGTCATCACTATATAATTTAGCTATAGTAACACTCTTCCGTTCTTAGTGTGGCACTGTGTTGTAAGTGGATATAGTATATCATAATCCACACATGCGTATGTGTCCGTCTACAGATTCCCCATCCTCCTTTCTGTTTCTATGCCTGTTTCCTCAGCTATAGAAAGAGGCTTTGCTAATCAGAACTAGTGATGACTGACTAGCTGTTAATATGAAGGCAGTGCCAAGAGCAGCTGCTGTGGTCATTGTTAATAATGCACCCAAAAACCTGTTTCTCTTGTTTGCCACAGTCTGCCGTGTGGGAGCTGGACACCTACCTGCTCATTTCCTTCTCTGCCCGGTGAGATCAAGGCTGAAACTGCTCAAAAGAGGACTGATTCATATTCAATGGACAGGAAGCAGGTATTTGATGGCTCCTCTGACCTCTAGTGGCCAGTGCCCGGCTAAGGGCTGCTTTTGTTACCATTCATTGACTCGGGTCACAGGCCTTTAAAGGGCATGGTGTCTCTGTGTCCTTTACTCATTTCTTAGAGTCTCAGAGATGCAAGAGAAAGCTATTGTTTCTGGGGTGCTTTGTCCTCCTCTCTCAGATTGTTTCCTCCATTTGAAGAGTTGAGTTAGGAATTGGACAATTATATTTGAACTAGATGTTTGGGGAGTTTTTGTTTCTTTAATGTGGCTCTTTTGGCCAGCTCTCGCACTGACTCGCCCAGGCTGGCTTTGAACTCCAGGGCTTCTTGCCCCTGCCTTTGAAATCTGGGCTCCTAGACTCTCTACTTGGAATATTTGACACAGATTATTCTTTAAATGTTATTTCTTTTTTATTGCTATTTCCATCTAAAATTAATTTTTGAGCACTGTTTCCCTTTATTTTTGACATTTCCTCATAAAGCAGCTTCACATTTTATGAGTAAAGAAACCCATGGTTCATGTGCTACAGAAATGCAAAATGGGAATTTGCAGAAGTGGCACTTTCAATTGCATGCTGTATTTATGTGAATCATCCCTTTGCCTGCATATTCAGGCTGTGTGTATTGCCATTCTGTTAGTTAGTTAGCTAGTTAGTCAGTTAGTAGGCAGCTGGGTTGTTATAATTTAGTAATACTTGCAGTTTGGACACCTGCTGGACTTGGTCAAGAAGAAATTATAGTATACTGAGTGACCATTTGTCAACAAACAGACCTGGAGGAAATCGAACCATTTTGGCTTTGCATTTAGAAGTCCTTGTCATGAGGCTTAAACATAAGCTTCATCTTAGGGGACCAGGAAACATACACATAAGCAACGAACCAGAGGATCCACAGGATCTATTCATGGGCACCTACCCACTAAGAACTGGGTTATAGTGATTCTGTCCATGAATATTCACTATCATTGATGCAGCCTGGCTTCACTCTTGATTTCAGAGTTACCTCAAGGAGAACTAGGAATTTATATTGTGCTAAGCATTGTCTGTAGGCTGTATGTAAAGTCTCACAAATGCACATTCACTTAAGAATATGACTAAGAAAGTATAAGAGAGTTGAAGAAGCTACTGTAGGCCCTTGGCATTATGCACATCTTACTACAAGGGCAGTCACTGGCTCATAGGGAGCCTCATCCTTGAAGCTTTGGAGAGTTACCTGGTAATATGGTAACAAGGGATCCAACTTAAATGATGGAGAGAAAAGATGAAGGCTATCAAGATTCAGTCTGGGTCCTTCACCTTCCTTTCATACTGAGAGTATGTGGGCAGGGTATGCACAGTGAGCCTGGGCCGGGCCTGAATTGCTTTCATATTGCTGATATAAAACATGAACCAGAAACATCTTGGCGAGGAAAAGGTTTATTTCATTCCTCAGGTTTCCATTCATCATAAAAGCAGGTCTGGAAGAGCCTGGCAACTGAAACAGAGGCCATGGTGGTGTGATGATTATCTACTGCTTGCTCCTCATGGCTTGCTCGTCTTATTTTATTATACAACCCAAGACTACATGCCCAGGGATAGCATCAGCTGCATCAGTCATTAATCAAGTAATGCCTCCTACGCAGACCAGTCTACAGGCCATCCGATCAGGGCGATTCCTCTACGAAGGTTCCCTCTTTGTAGATGACTCTAACTTGTGTAGCTAATCATCACAAGCCCTTAGTGTATATTTTTTTGGTATCATATCTAGTATACAGAACAGCAAGCTTTTAAAATTGCTATTTGCCTAGGTGTCATCTAGGTAGCAAAGATTAAAATATGGCCAGTGTCATCTTGTTTTTGTGAAAACATATCCACTAAAAGTTAGGAAAGAAAAAACTTGCTTTTCACCAGGATTGAAGCTGGTCCCAGGAATTCAGAGAACAGTCAAGATGACTCGAAGCACATGTTGCTCTTGCCTGATAGCCTTGCACTGGGGAGTCAACCCTTTGCCTCTGTCATAGTTTTCTCACTATGCTGGCTAATTCAGGGACTTCAGATTGTCTGTAACACATTCTCCCATGCTTACAGATGTGTTTGGGTCCTTGGAGTGAGTTGTGATATTCTGGTGAGACACTGGAGTGCTGTCTTCACAAAGATGCCTTATAGAAACAGTATGTGTGCTTAATTAGAATTGTAATTATTATCCTCATTGTTTTAATCAAAGCATTTTATATAAGCACATGCCTGTCATGTAGCAAGAAGAGGTTTTCTTCAGTGGTTGCTACTTATTTGTTCATTTTGAGGTTAGGAGTAGAAGTCATCAGATGTTGTTATGTGTTTGTTTGTTTGCAGCACTGAGGATTGAACGCAGAACTTTGTATGTGCTTGGAACACTCTGTTACTAAGCTACCCCATCAATTCACCAAAGGCTTTAGAAACTGTGTATATGTGTGAGTGTGTGCACGCACACGCCTGTGTGTGACTATGGATGCAAATATACATACTTATGGACATATGTAAGCAGCAATAGCTCAAGCTCACAAAGTGAAGAGCGCACCATGCAGGAAGCTGCCCCGAGGACAGAAGCGTGCTAGAGTTCGGCCTCCTTGAGAGGACTGTGGTTCTTACTTTAGCTTTCTCTGCTTTCTGTGTCCTCAGTGTCAGCTGCTATTTGGGCTGTGAGTACCTTCGGACCAATGGCTGTGCCTGGTTCTCTGTCAGTGTCCATTGAGGCTTACATGCCCATTGATTTAGGGGCACATGATATCAGAGAGGAATCTGGTTTACCAAAACAAGCAGGCAGGTTTAGAGGAGCAGAAACATATGAAATGTGGGTACTGTCACTGGAGTCAACATTAATATGTACTCAGTGAAAACCATCAACATTTACTTAATAATCCATTAGTTAGGAAAATATCCACTGGGCTATACATATTGTTCTAGTGTAATTCTCGAGTCACAAAATAACATAATCTTTCTGACAGATAATATGGACAAATGCTCTGTGCTGTCAGCCAGGATAGTCTGTGACTTATTCTTTGTCTCAGTGCTGCATGATTGTGCATACATACAACACACACACACACACACACACATACACACACACACACACACAGAGCACACCCCTCAAGATGGAGCACAGACACCCCAGTGTGCCATGAGCACTCTCCTTTCCATTTTCTAAAGGCATTGCATTGGGCCTGGAGAGTTGTGACAGGAGCCCTTCCTCCACCTTGTCTCCGCTGGCTGTCTCTGGGTAGTATCTTTTCACTTTGTCATTGTCCTTTGCTTCTATACTTGTTTCTTTCACCGACAATCTAGTTTCTTACTAGAAGTTTTCTTTCAACTTGTTCCCACGTAGATTTAATGCTAACAGAATGAGAAGCTGAAAGTAGCAGTGTGTTAAGTATATGTGCAAGGAGCTGGGCTAGGCCTAGCCTATTAGCAGGCACACGGTGATGTCTATTGTCATAACAGCTCCTACCAGCAGAGCCCCTTTCATAGTGAGCTGTTCTTATTTTGTTTTGTTTTTATTTGGTGTTATTTATTTATATCTTGAACTTGTTTTGACAATTTTATTAAAGAGGTAGCAGCCAAATATTGATTGATGAGTATTCTGTAGTTCTGATCACAGTCAATCATTGCTGTGGCTAAGGCAATCCTAAAGGTTAAGATGAAGGGCCAGACCCCTGAGCCTACGGATTCCTCAACTTCTGCAGACCAGGCATGTTCAGAACAAGCAAACCCCTATACTAAACATACACTGACTCTCCTCATTGTTGTACTGTAAGCAGCAGACTATAACAATGAATTCCATGGCACTTGCTTGTTAGTATTACGGGTCATCTGTAGATGAAGAACAGCTCTGGGAAGGCTGTGGGTAGGTTATTCAAATACTCCATTGTGCTGCTTAAGGAACTCCAGCATCTGTGTGTTTGGCTATCCACAGGGAACATGGAACCAATCTCCCAAAGATGTCCTGGCCACCACTGTCCTGTTCATTGACAGATGTCCCTGAGCAGGAAGCAAGGCAGTCTAGAAAAGTGTCCCTGGAAAGGAGCCTGAGAGGATCTTGAGAACTGAGTCTGGAGGAAGTGCCTGAGGCCCTGTGAAACTCTCTAAGAACCTGCTTCCCATGCTCTGGATATCCTGGGAGGAGACAGAAATACCCAGCATTTAGAAGCCAGGTCCCATGACAGGGAACATTCCTCAGTCTCTAGAACAGGAACCACTAGATGCCTGACCACCAGACCCTGCTTATGAAGGTAGCTGCCACTGGGGTAATTTAGAAGTACATGAACCAATACCCTGGAAGCATCCATATGCTGTGGGCAACTGCTTCTGTCAACCCAATGAGTCTTTAGAAAGAAGCCCTGGCTCTTCCGGACAGAAAAGCACCGGAGTAGCTAGGGCGCAGGGTCAGCTGACACTCGCCAGCTACCCACAACACCCGCCACAGGATCTTAAGACTTCTGGTGAGTGGAACACAGCTTCTGCTCCAATCCAATTGCGCGCGGGACCTGAGACTGCATTAGTTAGGGAAGCAGAAACCGGTCTGAATAGGGCCACAGGCCTCATCCGGCCGGATCAGCACCGGGGTAGCTAGAGCGCAGGGTCGGCTGACACCCGCCAGCTACCCACGACCCCCGCCACAGGATTTTGAGACTGCTGGTGAGTGGAACACAGCTTCTGCTCCAGTCCAATCACGCGGGACCTGAGACTGCTTTGGTTGGGGAGACAGAAATCCAGCCTACTTAGGGCCACAAGCCTCTTCCGGTCAGAAAAGCACCAGGGTAGCTAGGGCGCAGGGTCGGCTGACACTCGCCAGCTACCCATAACACCCGCCACAGGATCTTAAGACTTCTGGAGAGTGGAACACAGCTTCTGCTCCAATCCAATTGCGCGCGGAACCTGAGACTGCATTAGTTAGGGAAGCATAAAACCGGCCTGAGTAGGACCACAGGCCTCTTCCGGCTGGACCAGCACCAGGGTACTGCCAGCTACCCACGACCCCCGCCACAGGATTTTGAGACTGCTGGTGAGTGGAACACAGCTTCTGCTCCAATCTTTAAACAGTGACAACAACAACAACTAACCCCAGAGATTACCAGATGGCGAAAGGTAAACGTAATAATCTTACTAACAGAAACCAAGACCACTCACCATCATCAGAACCCAGCACTCCCACTTCGCCCAGTCCAGGGCACCCCAACACACCGGAAAAGCTAGACCCGGATCTAAAAGCATATCTCCTGATGATGGTAGAGGACTTCAAGAAGGACTTTAATAACACACTTAAAGAAATACAAAGGAACACTGGTAAACAGGTAGAAGACAGTAAAGAGGAAGCACAAAAATCCCTTAAAGAATTGCAGGAGAACACTGCTAAAGAGTCACAAATCCTTAAAGAAAAACAGGATAACCTAATCAAACAGGTAGAAGTCCTTAATGAAAAACAGGAAAACACATCCAAACAGATGATGGAATTGAACAAAACCATACTAGACCTAAAAAGGGAAGTAGACACAATAAAGAAAACCCAAAATGAGGCAACACTGGAGATAGAAACCCTAGGAAAGAAATCTGGAACCATAGATACCAGCATCAGCAACAGAATACAAGAGATGGAAGAGAGAATCTCAGGTGCAGAAGATTCCATAGAGAACATCGGCACAACAATCAAGGAAAATGTAAAATGCAAAAAGATCCTAACTCAAAACATCCAAGAAATACAGGACACAATGAGAAGACCAAACCTACGGATAATAGGAGTGGATGAGAATGAAGATTTTCAACTCAAAGGACCAGCAAACATCTTCAACAAAATTATAGAAGAAAACTTCCCAAATCTAAAGAAAGAGATGCCCATGAACATACAAGAAGCCTACAGAACTCCAAATAGACTGGACCAGAAAAGAAATACCTCCCGACACATAATAATCAGAACAACAAATGCTCTAAATAAAGACAGAATACTAAAAGCAGTAAGAGAAAAAGGCCAAGTAACATATAAAGGCAAGCCTATCAGAATTACACCAGATTTCTCACCAGAGACTATGAAAGCCAGAAGATCCTGGACGGATGTTATACAGACACTAAAAGAACACAAACTCCAGCCCAGGCTACTATACCCAGCCAAACTCTCAATTAACATAGATGGAGAAACCAAAGTATTCCACGACAAAACCAAATTCACACATTATCTCTCCACGAATCCAGCCCTTCAAAGGATAATAACAGAAAAAAAACAATACAAGGACAGGAACCACGCCCTAGAAACAACAAGAAGGTAATCCCTCAACAAACCTAAAAGAAGACAGCCACAAGAACAGAATGCCAACTTTAACAACAAAAATAACAGGAAACAACAATTACTTTTCCTTAATATCTCTTAATATCAATGGACTCAACTCCCCCATAAAAAGACATAGACTAACAAACTGGCTACACAAACAAGACCCAACATTTTGCTGCTTACAGGAAACTCATCTCAGAGAAAAAGATAGACACTACCTCAGAATGAAAGGCTGGAAAACAATTTTCCAAGCAAATGGTATGAAGAAACAAGCTGGAGTAGACATTCTAATATCTGATAAGATTGACTTCCAACCCAAAGTCATTAAAAAAGACAGGGAGGGACACTTCATACTCATCAAAGGTAAAATCCTCCAAGAGGAACTATCAATCCTGAATATCTATGCTCCAAATACAAAGGCAGCCACATTCATTAAAGAAACTTTAGTAAATCTCAAAGCACACATTGCACCTCATACAATAATAGTGGGAGACTTGAACACACCACTTTCACCAATGGACAGATCATGGAAACAGAAACTAAACAGGGACACAGAGAAACTAACAGAAATTATGAATCAAATGGATCTGGCAGATATCTACAGAACATTCTATCCTAAAACAAAAGGATATACCTTCTTCTCAGCACCTCATGGTACCTTCTCCAAAATTGACCACATAATTGGTCACAAAACAGGCCTCAACAGATACAAAAATATTGAAATTGTCCCATGCATCCTATCAGATCACCATGGACTAAGGCTGATCTTCAATAACAAAATAAATAATAGAAAGCCAACCTTCACGTGGAAACTGAACAACACTCTTCTCAATGATACCTTGGTCAAGGAAGGAATAAAGAAAGAAATTAAGGACTTTTTAGAGTTCAATGAAAATGAAGCCACAACCTACCCAAACTTATGGGACGCAATGAAAGCATTTCTAAGAGGAAAACTCATAGCTCTGAGTGCCTCCAAAAGGAAACTAGAGAGAGCACACATTAGCAGCTTGACAACATACCTAAAAGCACTAGAACAAAAGGAAGCAAATTCACCCAAGAGGAGTAGACGGCAGGAAATAATCAAACTCAGGGGCGAAATCAACCAAGTGGAAACAAGAAAAACTGTTCAAAGAATCAACCAATCAAGGAGCTGGTTCTTTGAGAAAATCAACAAGATAGATAAACCCTTAGCCAGACCCACTAGAGGGCACAGGGAAAGCATCCTAATTAACAAAATCAGAAATGAAAAGGGAGACATAACAACAGATCCTGAAGACATCCAAAACACCATCATTTCCTTCTACCAAAGGCTATACTCAACAAAACTGGAGAACCTGGATGAAATGGAGACGTTCCTAGACAGATACCAGGTACCAAAGTTGAATCAAGATCAGGTTAATGATCTAAACAGCCCTATATCCCCCAAAGAAATAGAAGCAGTCATTAATAGTCTCCCAACTAAAAAAAGCCCAGGACCAGATGGGTTTAGTGCAGAGTTCTATCAGACCTTCAAAGAAGATCTAATCCCAGTTCTTCACAAACTATTCCACAAAATAGAAACAGAAGGTACTCTACCCAACTCATTCTATGAAGCCACAATTACTCTGATACCTAAACCACAAAAAGACCCAACAAAGATAGAAAACTTCAGACCAATATCCCTTATGAATATTGATGCAAAAATCCTCAATAAAGTTCTTGCTAACTGAATCCAAGAACACATCAAAACAATCATCCATCCTGACCAAGTAGGTTTCATCCCAGGGATGCAGGGATGGTTCAATATATGGAAATCCATCAACGTAATCCAGTATATAAACAAACTCAAAGACAAAAACCACATGGTCATCTCGTTAGATGCGGAAAAAGCATTTGACAAGATCCAACACCCATTCATGATAAAAGTCTTGGAAAGATCAGGAATTCAAGGCCCATACCTAAACATGATAAAAGCAATCTACAGCAAACCAGTAGCCAACATCAAAGTAAATGGTGAGAAGCTTGAAGCAATCCCTCTAAAATCAGGGACTAGACAAGGCTGTCCACTTTCTCCATACCTATTCAACATTGTACTTGAAGTCCTAGCCAGAGCAATTCGACAACAAAAGGAGATCAAAGGGATACAAATTGGAAAAGATGAAGTCAAAATATCACTCTTTGCAGATGATATGATAGTATACATAAGTGACCCTAAAAATTCTACCAGAGAACTCCTAAGCCTGATAAACAGCTTCGGTGAAGTAGCTGGATATAAAATTAACTCAAACAAATCAATGGCCTTTCTCTACACAAAGAATAAACAGGTTGAGAAAGAAATTAGGGAAACAACACCCTTCTCAATAGTCACAAATAATATAAAATATCTTGGCGTGACTCTAACTAAGGAAGTGAAAGATCTGTATAATAAAAACTTCAAGTCTCTGAAGAAAGAAATTATAGAAGATCTCAGAAGATGGAAAGATCTCCCATGCTCATGGATTGGCAGGATCAACATTGTAAAAATGGCTATCTTGCCAAAAGCAATCTACAGATTCAATGCAATCCCCATCAAAATTCCAAATCAATTCTTCAACGAATTAGAAAGTGCAATCTGCAAATTCATCTGGAATAACAAAAAACCTAGGATAGCAAAAACTCTTCTCAAGGATAAAAGAACCTCTGGTGGAATCACCATGCCGGACCTAAAGCTCTACTACAGAGCAATTGTGATAAAAACTGCATGGTACTGGTATAGTGACAGACAAATAGACCAATGGAATAGAATTGAAGACCCAGAAATGAACCCACACACCTACGGTCACTTGATCTTCGACAAGGGAGCTAAAACCATCCAGTGGAAGAAAGACAGCATTTTCAACAAATGGTGCTGGCACAACTGGTTGTTAACATGTAGAAGAATGCGAATTGATCCATTCCTATCTCCTTGTACTAAGGTCAAGTCTAAGTGGATCAAGGAACTTCACATAAAACCAGAGACACTGAAACTTATAGAGGAGAAAGTGGGGAAAAGCCTTGAAGATATGGGCACAGGGGAAAAATTCCTGAATAGAACAGTAATGGCTTGTGCTGTAAGATCGAGAATTGACAAGTGGGACCTCATGAAACTACAAAGCTTCTGCAAGGCTAAAGACACCATCAATAAGACAAAAAAACCACCAACAGATTGGGAAAGGATCTTCACCTATCCTAAATCAGATAAGGGACTAATATCCAATATATATAAAGAACTCAAGAAGGTGGACTCCAGAAAGTCAAATAACCCCATTAAAAAATGGGGCTCAGAACTGAACAAAGAATTCTCACCTGAGGAATACCGAATGGCAGAGAAACACCTGAAAAAATGTTCAACATCCTTAATCATCAGGGAAATGCAAATCAAAACAACCCTGAGATTCCACCTCACACCAGTCAGAATGGCTAAGATCAAAAATTCAGGTGACAGCAGTTGCTGGCGAGGATGTGGAGAAAGAGGAACACTCCTCCATTGTTGGTGGGATTGCAAGCTTGTACAACCACTCTGGAAATCAGTCTGGCGGTTCCTCAGAAAATTGGACATAGTACTACCGGAGGATCCAGCAATACCTCTCCTGGGCATATATCCAGAAGATGTCCCAACCGGTAAAAAGGACACATGTTCCACTATGTTCATAGCAGCCCTATTTATAATAGCCAGAAGCTGGAAAGAACCCAGATGTCCCTCAACAGAGGAATGGATACAGAAATTATGGTACATTTACACAATGGGGTACTACTCAGCTATTAAAAAGAATGAATTTATGAAATTCCTAGCCAAATGGATGGACCTGGAGGGCATCATCTTGAGTGAAGTAACACAATCACAAAAGAACTCACACAATATGTATTCACTGATAAGTGGATATTAGCCCAAAACTTAGGATACCCAAGATTTAAGATACAATTTGCTAAACGCATGAAACTCAAGAAGAATGAAGACCAAAGTGTGGACACTGTGCACCTTCTCAGAATTGGGAACAAAACACCCATGGAAGGAGTTACAGAGACAAAGTTCGTAGCGGTGATGAAAGGATGGACCATTTAGAGACTGCCGTATCCAGGGATCCATCCCATAATCAACTTCTAAACGCTGACACCATTGCATACACTAGCAAGATTTTGCTGAAAGGACCCAAATATAGCTGTCTCTTGTGAGACGATGCTGGGGCCTAGCAAACACAGGAGTGGATGTTCACAGTCAGCTATTGGATGTATCACAGGGCTCCCAATGGAGAAGCTAGAGTAAGTACCCAAGGAGCTAAAGGGATCTGCAACCCTATTGTTGGAACAACATGATGTACTAACTAGAACCCCGGAGCTCTTGTCTCTAGCTGCATATGTATCGAAAGATGGCCTAGTCAGCCATCAATGGAAAGAGAGGCCCATTGGACTTGCAAACTTTATATGCCCCAATATAGGGGAATGCCAGGGCCAAAAGAATGGGAATGGGTGGATAGGGAAGTGGGGGGGCGCTATGGGGGACTTTTGGGATAGCATTGGAAACGTAATTGAGGAAAATATGTAATAAAAATATTAAAAAAAAAAAAAAAAAAAAAAAGAAGTCCTAGCCAGAGCAATTCGACAACAAAAGGAGATCAAAGGGATACAAATTGGAAAAGATGAAGTCAAAATATCACTCTTTGCAGATGATATGATAGTATATATAAGTGACCCTAAAAATTCTACCAGAGAACTCCTAAGCCTGATAAACAGCTTCGGTGAAGTAGCTGGATATAAAATTAACTCAAACAAATCAATGGCCTTTCTCTACACAAAGAATAAACAGGCTGAGAAAGAAATTAGGGAAACAACACCCTTCTCAATAGTCACAAATAATATAAAATATCTTGGCGTGACTCTAACTAAGGAAGTGAAAGATCTGAATAATAAAAACTTCAAGTCTCTGAAGAAAGAAATTATAGAAGATCTCAGAAGATGGAAAGATCTCCCATGCTCATGGATTTGCAGGATCAACATTGTAAAAATGGCTATCTTGGTGGAAGGAGAGAACTGACTTCCAGATGCTGCCTTTAGATCTCACATGCACATCATGGCCCACAGATACCCATACAGATATGTGTGCACCTACACAAATAAAATTTCACAATATAACTGATTCTGTGTGCTACTCTATGAGCCATTATACTGTTGTCTGCAGAAGCTCTCACTTTAAATCTTGGGTGTGCTCTGTTGTTGTTTTGCCTTTTACATTTTTGTTTCAGTTCCTTTAGGACTTTAACATCTATCAACTTGCACTCATGGGACCGTGGAGTGGTTATCTGGGAGGAATTTGTTGACCTTCAATCGATAATTTGGGGCTGTGCGCTAAGGAATAATTTGAATTGCTTGATCTCTAAAATGTAAGAGAAAGTGCTGCAGAGAGGAAGGGTTGGAAGTCTCTTCTGGGGGACTAAGCCTTGGACCCAGGCTGCAGCAGGCCTCAGCATGGCCAGAGTCAGTCCAGGTCAGTGTCTTATAGTCTGGTTTTTGTTCGGAGCTGCTTCGGGTAGCAGGTGCTGCTGACACGCAGCTGCCTTGATGAAGGAGTTCTGCTCCATCTGCTCCGGGTGGATCTATGCAAATTGCTTTGTTTCTCAGAAACATCTTATTTGTCTTGGGTAGTAGCCAGGCCTCTAATGTGGGTGGTGTGTTCTGTGTCATAAACGTTGGAACCCAGAGCCTGAGCCTGTCTTGCCTTGCTCAGATGCTTGCGTGAAGCCAGTCTGAAGCCTGTGGGAGGCTTCCATGTACAGAGGAAGAATGTGCTCACACCTGTGTGGACAGATGGCTGAGGTGAGGTGAGCTGGTACCATGAGAAGACAGTGGAAGAGGCCAGGTGAGGGAACTGGGCTTGTCCCAGGAAGGGCCATGCGCTGTGTTTAAACAATGCTTGACTCTCCATGGTCTGGGGGAAGTCTTCTGGTGGTACTCTTTCTTATACCTGTCAAGGACAGCTAGATATTGATAATGAAATTGGCTTCTGGACGGTCAATTAAACATGCCACTAAAATTCTTAAGTAAAATTATATGTCTGCCTTCTCTCCCTCTATTTTCTCTTCCTCCCTCCTTTCTTCTCTCCCTCCTTCCTTCCCTCCCTCTATTTTCTCTTCCTCCCTCCTTTCTATTCCTTCTTTCCCTCCTTTCACACCCTCCCCCTTCCTCCATTTTTCTCTCCCTCCTTTCTATTCCTCCTTTTCTCTCTCCCCCCTCCCAACCTCTTCACTTCCGTTCTTACCTCTGTCCTTTCCCCCATTTTTCCTTCCTTCTGCTGTCATCTGCCACAAACACCAAAGGTATCCAACTTTCTAACAGGTAAAATAAACAGGAATATAATCCTTCTAAAGGAATCCCTCTCCTTTAAAATCTTTTATTAAATCAATTTATCTCTAGGCCTAATATATAATAATGGAACAGGAAGAAGACACCATGGATGGCTGTAAGGCTGGTTTGCAACTCTGCAAGGCTCTCCTGCATATGCAGCCTTTCTTTGTCCATCTCCCATATACACACACTGGGAACACTTACACACCCTATCTATAACTACATATAAAACCGGCTGCACGGGCTTTGAAGGGCAAGCAGGATGTGCACTGCAGTACAGTAAGAGGTTGACTCTAAATTGGAATGGGTCTTAGTGTTTCTCATTTCTATTTCTTTGGATTGTTTCGCTAATTCTCATCGCTGGGCTTAAGACTTTTCAAACATTCTTTGGCCCTGGGAAGGAGTTGTATAACCATAAAACTTGAGAATCCTGGCCCTGGAATAAATATTCCTTTAAAACACCAAGGACAGAAAATTGAACACAGCTGTGCAAAAAAAAAAAAAAAAAAAAAAAATGCAGGGCGGTGGTTCCAGGCTGTAGCCATCCTGACCAACTTTTTCAGGGCTCTTGGGCAGTGGCTCCTTCAAGATGCTTCAGGGAGGAGGCAGCACTTCCTCAGAGCTGTGCTGTTGCTGGCGGGGTGCAGAGTCCTCTCCAATTCTTGCTTGTGCTCTGCTCAGGCTGTGATCCTCCCTGCAGAGGACTGCGGGTTTGGGGTCATTTTGCTAAACACGAGTCCACAGGATTTGCAGTCCCTAGTAAGTAACTTCAGGGTGTAAAGACAGCACCCAGGGTCGGAGGAACCCAGACATGGCCATCCTGCTCCTCTGGCCATGGGAGGGTCGGAGGAACGCAGACATTGCCATCCTGCTCCTCTGGCCATGGGACTTTGTCCGGTATAAAAAGTGTTCTGAGTGTGGTCCTGAGAAAAAGAACCTTGCCAGCCTCACCCCTAGCCCAAGTGTGAAAACCGGAATGTTGGTTGTGCTGTGTGCCTGTCGGGTCCCTCTCTCTGGCCTGTGGCTCTCAGGGAGTGCTCCCCATGGGTCCTAACCTTGAGGTGGCCTGGCATTAGTCACTTCTCTCTATGTCAGACCATGTAACTATGATTTGCACTTCTTCCTTTACAAGATTAGATTACTATAATTTTCATATCCTGGATGTCCCACTAGGGATTTCAATTAATACTCCCTAGTACAGGAAACGGTCTCGTGTTTCTGGGGAGAAAAGAGTAAGCTTCCTGGTTAGTCATGGTCTGAACACATTAGGCAGCCCCCTCCCCACCCCCCACCCCAGAAAATCAATCCTGCCTTCAGGACTCACCACATCAGATAGCTGTCCAGGAAGGTGCCTCTGTGAGTATGGTCCCCATAAGGTGTATTTGCTTAAGCTTTGCCAAGCCTGTAGGATAAAAATGTGTGGTGAAAGCCAGGGAGCTTTCATGCTGACATCAGACTGTTGAATGAGAGAATTCTCCCCCAACCAGGTGCTTTGGAAGGAGGCACCTGATCTAGACATGTGGGATCATCTGCCCAGAGCCAGCAGGGTTTGAAAGGGCACCCTGAGGGGCAGATCTGCCTTTAAATACTGGTAGGTTTTCTATGTGACATGTATTTATATATGGTTCTCTCTCTCTCTCTCTCTCTCTCTCTCTCTCTCTCTCTCTCTCTCTGTGTGTGTGTGTGTGTGTGTGTGTGTGTGTGTGTGTGTGTCTTCCTCAGTCACTCTCTACTTTTAGTTTTTGAAATAAGAACGCTCACTGAAACTGGAGCTTACCAATTATGCTAGACTGACTGGCCAATGAGCCCAGTGGTCCTTTTATCTCTGCCTCTCTAGTTGTGGGTTTATAAGCTGTGCCTGGCTTTATGTGGGAAATGGGAAATCAAACACAAGTCCCCAGGCAGTTTATCAACTATGGCATCTCCCCAGCCCTAGGACTTATACTATTATAGTCTTTAAGCAACCATTTATTGTGCCTATCTGCTAGGCACTGTTCTAGGTCCTGAAGACAAACAACAGGCCATAAAGTGGACACATATGTTTGTCCTCACCTATGTTATGCTTTATGAGCCTGTGCTTTGGTGGGGCCATGAGCATGTATGGATGAGAGGGGCATTCTAGGGAGGAGCTTAGAAGGAACTATGGTCATGCAAATGCATTTATTCTTTCCTCCCACACAATGGGCCTTTCTCTTCTACCACAATATGGAGCCTGTGTGATTATCAACTAATCCTCTGTTCTTTGTGTATAGTCAAGAATAATTCACTTGGTCTCAGGAGGACTCAGCTGGTAACTCCAGACCTTTGAAGGGATGGTCTCCTATACCAGGTTCTTGGGAGAGGGGAGTTTGAAGTGTGTCTTGTTCTTGTCTTTTCTTTTCCTCTGGGTATTGAGTCTCCTTTCTTCCCACTTTACTCATGAATTCCATCTCTCTTTCTTGGTCACCTCATGTCCATCACCATCACCCCTGGAAGCTGTTGTAGTTCTGCTTTGGGGAATTTGAGATAGTACTTTGAGAATGAGTCTTGGCTCTTGTAGAACTAAATGCAGCCTCAGACAGAGACTTCATCCAGACCAGTGATGTTCAGTGCCTGGACACAAATCCAATCTTCCCTAACAGCCAGGAAATGAGAACTCTAAGAAACTGAAATGTGTGTTTAGAGAAACTAAATTTTCTCAGCTGCCTTCTATGTCTTCCCATTGCTTATTGTTCCTCAACTTGTACTGATGGAGACCTATGTTCCCAATGCCAAGTTGAAGCTACAGGCACATGTGAGGTGTGACAGTATAGTACCATAGAATGAGTGTGTAGTGGAGGATCCAGTGCAATAGAATGAGTGTGCAGAGGAGGATCCAGTGCAATAGAATGAGTGTGCAGTGGAGGGTCCAGTGGTGTGGTAGACTGTACCACAGTGAGTCCAGCTTCCTAGAATGGCTTTACAGTAGAGAGTCCATCTCTGCAGATTTAGTGAACTGAGGGAGATCCAGAACTAGGATTACTGTACTATGGAGTATCCAGTGATATAGAAAGAACTGTTCTATAGAGTGTCCAGTGCTGTAGGATTACTGTGAAATAGAGGGTTCAGCACTTTAGATTACACTAAATAGAAAATTGAGCACTGCTGAATTACTGTATTACAGAATGTCCACTGCTGTAAAATGATTGTACTGTGGAGTGTCCAGGATTGTAGGATGACTGTTTAATGGAGGGTGTAGCATTATAGAATGATTACGTCTTCAGTGGTCCAAGGATGTAGAATGACTATATCGTGGAGTGTCTAGCAATTTAGAATGGATGTATCATTAAGGATTCACTCAGGAAAATGAACGTACTGTGCAGGATCCCACTTTGTAAAATGATTGTAGAGTTGTGAATTCAGGATTGTAGAATGACTATGTTGTTGAGAGTCCAGATTTACAGAATGATGATACTGTGGAGGGTCCAAATATCTATAACAATATTGCTGCAGATTCTGCTCTGCAAAACGACTGCACAATGGAGGGTCCAATCCTGTAGAATGACTATACAGTGGAGAGTCCAGTACTGTTAACCATGCAGATCCAAAATGATAGAATAATAGTACTTTGCAAGATCCAATGTTCTAGTGTTACTCTACTGCATAGTGCCCAGTGTTAGAGATGACTATACCATGGAAGGTGCAGTTCTTTAACTGGGCTGTGGAAAGTCCAACTCTGTAAAATGATGGCACTGAGGAAGGCCTCCTTCTATAAAATGACTGTACTGTCAAAAATCCAGCAGTGAAGAATGGCTGTACTGTGTATGGTCCAGTACTGTGAAGGGTCCTCTGCTGCAAGATCACTGTACTCTATACTATAGAATGACTATATTATGAAGGGCCCTTTGCTATAGGATAAGTGTGATGTGCAATGTCCAGTGCCTTAGAATAACTGCACCTTGGAGTGTCCACCTCTGTATTGTCAATGGTCCAGCAGTGTAGAATGACTTTACTGTTCTGGATCAAGCACTGTAGAATGATTGTACCATGTAGCATCTAGCACTGTAGAACTGTTGTCCTGTATGTGTATATAGAATGTTTGTAATATGGAGTGTCTATCACTTTATGATGGCTGTACTTTAGAGTATCCAGTGCTGTTGAATGACTAAACTGTAGAGGATTCAGAGGTGTAGGCTTACTGTACTGTGGATGGTACTATGATATAGAGTTACTATACCATTGTATGTAAAGTGTTGTACAATGACTTTTGCGTGCAGGGTTCCTTGTTATAGAATTATTATACCATTGAATGTCCAGTGTTACTGAGTGACTTTAGCATG
This sequence comes from Mus caroli, assembly GCF_978045245.1. Classification (NCBI taxonomy): domain Eukaryota; kingdom Metazoa; phylum Chordata; class Mammalia; order Rodentia; family Muridae; genus Mus; species Mus caroli. Next base: position 1,998,745 of record NW_028227274.1, read on the forward strand.
TATGATCCAGTGTTATGAGTGTTCAGTGTTTTGGGGTGACTACCATGCAAGTTCGAGTGTTATAGAATGAATGTACTGAGCAAGGTGCAGTGCTGTAGAACAAGAGTAATGTAGATTGTACAGTGCTATGAATGACTGTACTTTAAAGAGTCCAGCAATGTGGAATGACTGTGCCATGCGTGGTCCAGCTATAGAATGACTTTATTGTGTACTACCGAGTGTCAATTGCTATGGAATTATTATACCATTGAGGGTCTAGCTCTATGGACTTAACCATACTCTTGGTTGTCCTCATTGTAGGTTTATTGGGCTTCTGAATTGCCATGATGCACCCATCACATGTTCTGAACAGGGCAAGGCTAGGATCCTCTCAGGTTGCAGAATGTGTGCTACCAGCTGGGTGGCGCACATATCTGAGAGCATGCACCTCAGTCCCCCTGTATCCAGTATACATAAGGCTTCTAGTATTCTGAGGGTCTTAGTTAGGGTTTTACTGCTGTGAACAGACACCATGTCCAAGGCAACTCTTGTAAGGACAATGTTTAACTGGGGCTGGCTTACAGGCTCAAAGATTCAGTCCATTATCATCAAGACGGGAGCATGGCATTATCCAAACAGGCATGGTTGCAGGCAGAGCTGAGAGTTCTACATCTTCATCTGAAGTCTGCTAGTAGAATGCTGGCTTCCAGGCAACTAGGATGAGAATTGTAAAGCCCAAGCCCACAGTGACACACCTACTCCAACAAGGCCACACCTACTCCAACAGGGTCACAACCTCCATTAGTGCCACTCCCTGGGCTGAGCATATACAAACCATCACACTGAGTAATAGCACAAGTGCTTCTCTTTTCTGGCAGTCCTTCGGAGGAACATAGGTTTGTTCTGCTCTTCACTCAGTGACTGGTCATTTCCTGCTGGTGTGTAGGCCAAGCAAGGGAAATCATGGTGGCGCTGTGCCTGGTGATGTTGGTAGCTATGTAGAAAGGAGAAGTCCTGACAAATCTTTGCTAGTGTAGGAAATCCTCACTCATTTGGATATGTCTGTCAGCTTTGCCTCACTTGAGAAGAGGCTTTGAGGTTCTGCCATACCATGTCCACTGCTCCAGAGAGACAGAAAGTCCCTATTTTTAGATGTCTAACAGCCTAATTGGAGCATGTCACACTTTGTACATCTCTGGTTACTTGTAGGACTCTTACTCTGGTGTCCAGGAATGCGAGGTTGGTCCAGGCTATGTCCCTGGAGTCTGGGCCAGGCTCACCCCTGGCAATCTCCTGTTTCATTTTGATTTTGAGGCCAGCACTGTCTGGGTCGAGCCTTGTGGCACAACCATTGCTCTGTAGTGGCCACTTGGGAGAATCAGCTGAATTGTTTGTCCAGCCCACTGACTTACAAATGACCCTGGAGTTCAAAAGGTCTTCATCTGTAGCCACTTAAGTTTGTCAGACGCTTTCAGAAAGAGAGCACAGACAGATAGACTCTGCAGACTGCCTGAATGACCGACAAAGCAAGGGCTTAACTGGAAACCATTATTACTGAAGACATTTGTCTTGTAAATACAGATGAATGGCTATGGTATAGACGGCCACAGAGTTAGATCCACACTGATGCATGGATGTAGATGCTAGGAGGCCATGCATGTTCCTGTTAGAACCCTAAGCTCTTTGAAAAAATGAATGAATCCAAGTTTTATCTTGACACAGCAGGAATCAGGATAGTACACAGGTCCTGGCCACGTAGCCTTTCATCTCCTAGAAATGAGCATCCCTAAGAAGATTTCTAGTAACTGCTCAAGTTTATTGCTGTTGGAAAGCAGGACTTTTAGAGTACTGTGAAGGCAGAAGCCTTAGAGAATTGTGCCCTTGTTTTCCCTTTCCTGGTCAGGCTCTAATATCACTGTTATTTTAGAACAAGAAAGAACATAATGAGACCAAGGCTGCTACCCAGAACCACTTGGGCAGCCCTACCTAGTTGGATTTCTGAATTATGCATGGTTGGTGATCCTGAGAAGAAGTAGAAAATCTTGTAGCTGCATTAAGACATCGAGGGGCTTGGAAATGTGCTATCCCTAGAACTCAGATAAAGAGGCTGGATCAAGTAGCATGCAGCTAAAGTGCTTTAGCTAAAGCTAAAGCTAAAGCTAAAGCTAAAGCTAAAGCTAAAGCTAAAGCTAAAGCTAAAGCTAAAGGAAAGGGGAACCGAGAGCATCCCTGGCTGGGTTCACTGGCCAGTCAGCTAAGTCTATCAGCAGCCCTAAACCCCAATTTAAAAACCAAGCTAGATAACAGACACCACATAAAGGATGACACCCAAGGTTGACTTACGCCCATCCTACGCATGTGCATACGCAAATATACCTATCCACACACATAGTAAACAAAAGAAAGCAAAGAAAAGGAGCAGGGAGGAGCAGAGGAAGAGAGGGCAGGAGAAAGGGAGGGAGTGGAGGATGGATGAATGAATGAATCAATGAGTCTACCCACAAGTGCTTTTGATACTGGTGTTAGAGTCTCATATGGCAAGCATTTATTATGTGTATGGAGTGGCTACTGACTCCATTTTTGTAGATACAAAAAGATCATGGGTCCCCTGCTCTTTCAGGACCAGGGAAGGGTTTAGTGGAATTTTAAGGGTGGTGAAGACTTTTCTGGGTGAGGATGAGGGAAAGGCATTAACTGGAGACAGGAGCACCTTACTACAGCAATGTGGCCTGTGTGGCTGCTGATGGTTGTGTGCACGTGACTTGATGGGGTGGTAGTGATGTGGCATGCTACTAAAGAGGTGTGAGGGTTCGTGTGAGTACCCAGTAGATGTGTTTGCTCACCTTTGTTTTCTGCCAATAAGACTGTGTGCTGGGCAATACCTGAGAAGTTCCTCCTAGTGCTCTAAGGACAAACAAGTTCTCTGTCATGAGATCAACCCTAGGCTACGTGTAATTTCTCAAGTATTTATAAAAGACTTTAGACAATTTAATGTTAAAGCTTGGCAGGCAAGGTGAAGAATAGCTGTTACCCACCCACCCACCCAGTAGCTGCAGTTCCTCACAAGTCCACTCTGAAAACCAAAGCTAGGAGGGAAGCCAGGGCATGCAGGGCAGCTCTGGAAGACCAGTCTGGAAGCATCAGGCTGGATGGTGTGAGCCGTAGCTTTGAGGAAGAGCTTAGGGGGCACCTGTAACAGTCCTGATTGACTCTAAGAGGAAATACAAGAAGCCCTCGGCCACACAGCAAGATTCTACACTTGGGGTGGACCTGCCTCCTGGTTTGGGTGACCAAGATGCAGGGTTGAAGGGTCGTCACTTGGGAAAATAGAATTAATTTCCACAATCAGCAGATGCATGTGACACTATTTGTCTTGAGTTTTCTGTTCCTGGGTGACATCCTGGGAGGCTAGAGGGATGGCTCAGTGGCTAAAGGGCTTGTTGCACAAGCGTGAGAACACAAGCTTGGTCCCCGGCATCCATATGGAAAGCAAGCCACATTCATCTGTAACTAATGCAATATTAATTATCTGGTGGTTGCTATGCCCCTGACACCTCTTAATATCTCTCTGTAGGGGTTCTCTGACCCACATTTTTTGGTATAACTCCCAATTAAAGACACAAAAACACTGTAAATTTACACACAAACTGTAAGCCTAAAGTGGGAAGGTTCTGAGCTATTCTAACCTATATCCAAACCACTGGCCCTGTGTTACTTGCAGTTTGAATTACTCACCGGCTTGTTCTGTTCCATGTGTGTCCTCAGGATGAGCTTCTCTTGGCCACGTGCTCATCATTCATAGGCCTCTTGGCAACCCCTCTCCTCCATTGTTTTCCCCTCCTTCTCGTGGTCTCTCAAGACCCATCACTAGATTCCAAGTCCCACCTTCTTCTCCTCTGCCCAGTCATAAGCCCCAGCCATTCATTGACCAATCATGGATCACTGGGGAGCATTCTTTACAGTATAAAGGTCAGTGAAGTGCCCAAAGGTCAGTGAAGTGCACAAAGGTCAGTGAAGTGCACAAAGGTCAGTGAAGTGCCCCAAGATCAGGTTGCAGTCTGGATCAGGGCCCAGAACTCAGCTTCTGAGTACACCGTGCACGGAACTAACCCCAACCCAGGATTGGAGGTGGAGACAAGAAGATTACTGGAGTTTGTTGGCTGCTAGCCTAGACAAACAAACAAACAAACAAACAAACGAAAACAGTAAGCTTTAGGTTCAATGAGAGACCCTACCTCAAGGGAGTAAAGTAGACAATGATAGAGGAGGGCACCTGAAATCCTTCTCTGATGTCTGTCTGAACTCATATGCACACACATATCTATGCACACAGGTATGTACATTTACATAGAGTAAACAAAATAAAAAAGAATTAATACAAAGATGTCATGTCTCTTCAGCCAGTGTCTTCCACTGGGAATGTCATATACAGATATTATGTCTGCTCAGACAGTGTCCCCCAGTGGGAATGCCATATAAAGAAATGTTATCACCAAGTGTCCCAGTGGGAACATCTTGCAAATTATGGAACAGGGTTGCAGCCAGGACACTGCCATTGGCAAAGTCAGTAGATGAATGGAAAGTCGTGTAACAAAGATCCTCCTAGTTCTCTCTGTAGCCTGCTTACCACATCCTTACCCTTTAGTCCTCACTGCCTGCTTACTGCATCCTTAATTTATGGTCCTCACTGCCTGCTCTCTCTTTATACAACATTGTCACTGTGGAAAGTCATGCAAATGAGATTATACATTAACAGTCTGAAATCGACTTTCTTTTGCTCAGCTTGGTTTCTAGAATATCTTTCTAGGTCAATACATGTGCCAATAATTGATTATTTTATTCTATTTAGTAGTATTCGATGGTCTGGATATACCACAATGAAGATTTTATTTCTTTATTTTTGTTTGCTGCTGTCCAGCTGCTCTAGGCTGGGCATGTTTGCTGTGGGCCTATTACTGAGTTCCTTATTCTGCACCAATGTCTAGTTTGCCTTTCTGTTGCTGTATTAAACATCATGGCTGAAGGTAACTTGGGGAGGAAATTTTTATTTGGCATACACTTTCAGGTCATGATTTAACACTGGGGGAAGTTACTTCAAAACTGTGGAGGAAGGTGAACTACTGGCCTGCTCTCTCTGGCTCCTGCTCAGCCTGCTTTCTTACATACAGGTAGTCCAGGGTAGCACTGGCCACTGAGGACTGGGACCTTTCACATCAATCAATGATCAGTTCCCCACCAATGTGGTCACAGCCAGTTCCATCTGAATTGAGACTTCCTCTTCCCAAGTAACTCTTGCTTGAATTGAGCCGACCATAGAACTGACCATAGAACTATCCAAGACAAACATGGGTCTGTGTATATGGAGGCCTGTCTTCTCATCAGTATTTTGAGATCTTGATGGCCATAGCTATGTGGTTGTCCTTAACATGGAAAAAGCCAACTCTTCCATATTTTTCCTTTTCATGGATTTTTTAGCAAATTTTAGAATAAGCTCAAAATTCCTTTGTGTTTTTGATAAGAATTATATAATGCTTACCGATAAGTTTGGTATTGATATCTTTATTATACTGATTTCCTCAATCCATGAACATAGTCCATGTCTAGTGATATATTGAAATCATCTTGGATGTTTTTTTTAAAGATGTTTTGTGGTTTTATTACTGGTTTATATCTCAATATTTTACCTTTTTGGAATGATGGCAAGTTATATTTTACTTATTCAATGTTCATTCTTGATATAAAGTCAGTATCATAAAATGCATTCTCCTTAGCAACGCTGATCTGTTTATCTACTTATTTTTGAACAGTTTCTTCGTGTAGCCCTGGCTGTCTTGGAACTCACTCTGTAGACCAGGCTGGTCTTGAACTCAGAGAACCACCTGCCTCTGCCTCCTGAGTGCTGGAATCAAAGGTGTGTGCCACCAAGCCTAGCTTGATGTATTCAGTAATAATCATTATTGTTAAAGGGGTAGTGATCAAGAACAGTGCATTGAGAAATGGTTACTCATCAAAGATGCTGCAAATACCTGAGTTTAGTAAAACTCAATTCTTAGCAGTGATTTTTAACCCACTTGAGTTTTACATTTTCTTACAACATTTTGTGGGATTCTGGGTCTGGTAAGTGTTTTCTGAGTTAGCCCAAAACTTAAGGTCCTTGTTTAAATGGAGTGTATGATTAGAATTCATTGGGATCTAGATAATGAAAGCCAGAAAGGATAAAGAAGAGACTAGGGGCTCAGCCTGCCTGACTCCAGATCCATCAACTAGAGATTGTGGGGCCCAAAGCAGCAGCCGCAGCTCATGGAGGCTGGGTGTCTATCCAGACGCACAGGATCTTCTTGTAGGAAAACAAAGCTGGGTGGCAGCAGAGACCCAACATTCTTTCCCGTTTTCCTCATAGTTGACATATTCTTTTTTGAAATTTTTATTTATTTTGACTCTGGCTGCAGGACAAGCTTAAAACTGCTCATATAAATATGTATAGCAAAGTGAGCACATTTGTGTACATCTCTAACCCCAGCACTCAGGAGCCTGAGGCAGGAAGTTTGTTGAGTTTAAGCCAGCTTACCTTGCATAGTGAGTTCTAGGCTAGCCTTGGCTACCTAGCAAGAGTTGTCTCAAAAACACAGCAAACAAGCAAAGTCCAAAATCTTCAGAGCTGGGAGATAGCTCAGTGGAGAAGAGCACTTGCCATGCAAGCCAGAGGACCCCAGAATCCTTAGAGCTTAATGTGATAATGTGACTTTTGTGGGTCCTCTAGCCTCAATCTTGAGGGGATGGAGACAGGCAGATCCAGGGAATTCACTGGACAGGAAACCAGTCTGAAATAGAATAAGCTTCAGGTTTAGGGAGAGAACCCACCTGCATCATGGCAGAAGGTCCAGAGCCATAAAGGCACCCGATGTCTTCCACTGACTCAAATGTATGCAAATAGACATACATACCTGTGTATACACAGACACATACTACAAACACATCAGAGGCACTTAAACAGGATAAAATAAACCTAAAGATGAGGGAAACACTAAACGTGTGAGAAAGAACATAAGATGTGAATTGCAACTCAAATTGGATGTCAAATTGTAATGGAAACTTTTGTATAATTGTCATCTGGAAGTGGATTAAAAATTGGCTTGACAAACTCTTTTAACCTTTAAACAAAACAGACTGAAGCCACTGTCCAATTGCTACACCTCTCCAGGGTATCTGCTGTCTGTTCTTTAAATCAGCACATAAAAACCATACATATTTGTAAGGCTATGGTGCTTTGATCCATGGATGGAGTCGTGATATTTAGCTTTTTCATCGCCACAGTCTCCTTTTCTCATGGCTGTAGCATTCTTTTGGTATTTTAACCACACAGCACAGCACCCTCATCTTTTCACCTGAAAAGGGTTGTTTCTTAGGGATCCATAATTTCCTGCAGGGTTAATTAGTGACAGAGATTCTGACCCTTGTTGTCAGCCCTCAGCACTCCTCCTTGCTGCTTGCTGCAGCTGGTGGTCTGGGAACTTGATAGCAGAGGCATACCAGCCGGAGGAGGCCTACAGAGCACACAGCTTTGTTCTCAGCCTGAGACTTAAGGAGCTTTGAGATTTACATGGAAGCTATCTCAAAGAATTGAGACTCACCCTTATCCTTGTAACAGCAGGGATGATTGCCCGGGTAAGTACTTTTGTAAATAGAGTTGCAGTATTTAGTCTTGGTGTTTAAAAAGTGCAAGTGGCTATTTAAGAAGTGGTTGCAATTGGTTTTTTCCTCCTCTGTTTTTAGTGGTTAAGGACTGTCTGGTGTTGTGTCTTGTTAACTGGGAGGATAAACCTGGGTTGTAAGCAAAATGTTCACAGAGCTTTACAAAATACTTCTGAAAGTGTCGTTTTCTACTGATGTATAGTATAGCCCTCTCTATACTAGTCAGTGTAGAGAGGGCTACACTGGTACAGTTTATAAAGGCCCGCGCTACTGTGTGTGCTGTGTCACTGTGTACCCGTCTGTCCATGTGTCCTCTCTTTGTGGTGTTTAGGATCCAGGTTTTATCATGGCATTTTGTTCATTCTGTTAGTTTAAGCCCTCGGGTAAGAGGCGTGTTTGCTCATCTTACTCTGTACTGTCACCTGCTCAGCAACCTGCTGTACCTTTTTAATTTCTCTATAACACAAGCTAGAGACAATGCAGCCAATTGAGTTGCTCTCAGAGTGGCTGCTGGCCAGGCCTGTTGCAACAGCTGATGGCTCTCAGTGTCAGGAGCTATTTCTGCCCCATTAGCTGCTATCAGGCCATAAAAGGCTGGTCCCATGTGGAGTTGCCACATTGCCTCCGATTGTGTCCTCCACGGCAGTGTCCTCAGGTTTCATGTGGATTTACCCAGTAATGGATGACTCTGCCAAGACCAGACTGAGCAAGCGCAGCCTCGAAGACACCAGGGGCCTGGGAACTTCAAAAAGAAGACTCTTTTTATTAATATTTTGGTGTTCTTCCTTCAGAGAAACTCTTGGGATATAGCCCTCACCTATTTCCGGAATCTGGCATCTCAGCACCCTCTGGAAAGCACCGATCTAAATATACCCTGCTGTGAATCACCCCACTGATAAAGGCCTTTGCCTTGTTTGTTGACCACTGATCTTGTGCAGTGCTACTGATCTTACTTGGGAAATGTTGCTTTTTGTTTAGTCTTTAAAGGTAGTATTCATCAAAGAGACTATACTCAAGAATACCCAAGGCTGAATTAGAGGACATAGATGGTTTTTCTTTTTGTTTTTTCTTATTACAACACTAAGGGGAGTGTACTATGTTCCCGGCCCCTCTCACTTAGAGGAACAAGGATTACACAGAAATTTGAAGTAAGTGAAAAATCTTTCTATGTATCTAAACGCAGCTGTGTATCTGGAAGAAGCTCTCTGTGAGCATGATTCCGGGGGAGTTGTTTCAAAGCTTCGCAGTTTTCTGCCAGTACATGCTAGTTACTGACTGCAATTACCCTTTGGCTACCCTGGGCTGTAGTTTAGGGGTTTGGAAAGATTGGATTTTCTTACAAACAAAAGAACCTACTTTATAACACAGAGAAGTTTATTACTGACAATTTGCTTAATGTAACTTAGTAAGTCCTATCTACAATTTAGCATTTGAATTTGGAATTAAAGGATTTTTCCAATACAGGATGTCACTTTATTTCACATCTGCCTGTCTGTCATCTACCTATCTATCTATGTATCTATCTATTATCTATCTATCTACTATCTATCTATCTACCTACCTACCTATCATCTATTTATCATCTGCCTATTTGTCATTTGTCTATCAGTCTGTCTGTCCGTCTATCTGTCTACCTGTTAATCTATTATCTATCTACTCTCTCATTCAATGTGGTGCTGAATATCAAACCCCAGAGCCTCCAGCATGCTCAGCATTTGTTTTTCCACAGGACTATACCCTGGTCCTAACTCATGTTATTAATTCATGTGAAACTGCAAAGGCCTGAGTCTTGTGTGTGCCTTTCTTTGCTTTCAGGCCAGTGCTGCTCAGATTCTGATATCTAGAACAGCTTTGGTCCAGAATCTTAAAAACTCTCAGATGAGACTCTAAGTTTTTCACTGTAGATCATTTTAAAATTTTCCAATAAGGGGTGTTACCATGTCTTTTTAATTCCTGGGGTGAGAGCTCTGGAGTCTGTTCTGTAATTTGATGATTTGGGGCTGGAAAGCAGTGGTGAGGTGTAGAACATAGCAGGTGGATTTGACATGTGCCACTGACAGAATAAAAAAGGTGATCTGTTAGTAACATATGACATAAAGAAGTATGCACAGCCACTATTATTTATAAAATACTTTTAGTGAGAAACACCCCTGGGGAGCCCGCTATTCATCTCCACTGGAAGCTGTGCCATTGGTGAAATAGATTTGTACATACATACCTGCTGCTGCTGTGCAAGGGACTCAGCTGGAAAGGGTCAGTGCTCAATCTGCATGTTGTATGTAGATGCATAGAGGCTTTCTATGGCCAACAGTAGTATCCCTGGCTGAGAAGAACTGTAGTATGAATTGTGAACACACACACACACACACACACACACACACACCGCAATCATGGTAAGGGTCAGGGTGGGGCTGCCCCTCTCAATGAGCCAGGAGAGCCCTCAGACAAGCCTAGCAATTAACTGTCCTCCTAGAAATAGGGCCTCATGTCACCCTCTGAAAGTGAGTAGCTGTGACATAGGTGCTGAGGAGAGGTGGTTTGTGACTGACATTGTTCCTTCTGTGGGACAAGATGGTGCTTGTTAGCTAACCCCCAGAGAGAGGCTTTTAATGGATCAGTTGAACTATCAATAGTTTTAATAGATCAGTTGAGCATAATCTTTGCAGTTTGGTAAAGTTTTGACCCTCTGTGGACATTCCCCTTTCATCCAAAAGACACTTGTTTATCTTTGCCTGTACTTTTGAGACATCTGGAAGACTGAGTTCTAGTCCCTCATGCATACCTTTGAGAATACCTGGGGACATTAAATGCTCTATAGCAGAAGACTTGCAGGCATGGGCAAAGCCTTTGGATTTTGCAAGGATACCCTGGGAGCTGTAGCAGGCAATGGCACAGGCCATGAGCAGTTATCCAGTTGAAACCACCTCCATTGTTGGAACCTCGCTTGATGAACAGGAAACCATGTCCCCATGGGTCTGACTGTCTAGACCCTTTAGGATGATCCTTGTGTTACAGGGTAGGGAGTGTCTTGCCAGGATGACAAATATCTCCCCATCTAGAATGTCCTGGAATTTCCAGGAAAGTTTGCTTGTTCCCCAGGCCTCTGTGTCTGTCTGTGATGTGACCAGCCACCTTGTGGCAAGTCTCCGACCTGTGCTTTGCTGGTAGTGGACTCCCTTTTCTTTCAGCTACTCCTGCATGTATCCAGTCTAATGTCAGAATGTTCTTTGTAAACAAACTCTTACCATGCCATTTCTCACAAGTGGATTTGTCATATTCCTCTCTGCCCTGTGCTACTATCCAGACCCCTCAGCTTCTCTCTCAGGATCCTTCTACTACCAGGCCTTTGCTGACGTCCTCTTCAAAATGCTCTGTGTACCTGCCTGAGAGATATCACATGACATGGGCCAGAGTGTCCTCTTACTATCTGTCTCTGGCTCCAAAGACCTTGACACTAGCTTCTACTGTAGGACTCCTGGTGCTCTACAAATCCTGGTGTCCTCCCTCTACAAGGGAGGTAGGGTACCCAACAGGCACTGGGTCTCAGTACCCTTGATCTTATCTTACCCAGTGGCCATTCCACAAATGTAAGGTGTTTGGATTGGATTGAGTTGTGGCTTTATCAAGTCATAATTTAGCTATGTTCTGTCAGAAGCTCAGGGTATTTCTCCTGGAATATCCCCTGTGGAGCCCAGTGCTCACTGTTATATGGATGTCTTTTCCTCAGTTCTAAATATGCATGCAGAAAGATGTCTTCCTGTTACAAGTCTGACGAGATTTCTGGATGCATGCTTTTGCCAACACAGGAAATTGAGGTACATTTGGCAAAGACAGACTCTTTAATGTTGGAGTCTTGCCTGAGATGAAAAAAAATCACCTGAGTCCTTGACTTGGGTACTTTTCCCTATTAGGCATTGTCTCAAGTAGCATGTCCTGAGAGGGGACTTGCACTATTCACCTCCTCGGGGACAGTAGCACTTTGGTGTGGTTCAGAAAGGTCTCAGCCTCAAAGAGACATTTGCTATGGATGGTTCTGAAGAAAGCATGTGTTTCACTTGGAAAGTCAACCCACTAATCCCAAACACAGTTCTAACCCAGACAGAGCTGGGTTTTTCTGTAAATGTGATGTAGGCCCAGTTCTCCTCTCTGCCTTAGGATTAGGGATTTCCCTTTGCTGGTGAAGGCTTGCTCATTTCTCCAGCTTCCTGGGCATCTCACTCGGACAGAACACTGGACTCAATAGTGTGAGGTCCAGAAGGCTATAGAGTGTGCCTGTCCTTGGTGACTACATCCCCAAAAGAGATTCGGAGAAGAACATAGTGAAGCCCTGATGCCTGTCAATGGCAAGTACCACACAGTGAAATAAACCTACCCTGGCATGTGCCTTCCAGGGCTGCAGTGTGAATACTGCATGGGGGCCTTTCCCACCAATCCAGAGCTCCTGAAGCATGTTACCCTCAGTGTGCCCATTCTACCAGGGAACCAACCACCTGAGCCTTGAAATGGGGGAGGGGCCGGATTTGAACGCAGACCTATGTAATGACACCTCACATCTCATAACTCCTGAATACCAGTGTGGCTTAAATTGTAATAGGAGTTGCCAGCTGTCTTAGTCCATATTCTGGGTAATTTATAAAGAACATATTTCTTACAGTTCATGTCCAAGGCTGTTTAAGGTAAAGAGTGACATTGTTGGGACCTCTGGCAAGGCCCAAGGAGCCTCATGTGCCACAGAACATGTTCTCCTATGACAGATCCACTCTTGGCTACCCTATTATCACATCCACACAGAGGCTTATGTGGCCGATTGCCTCCCGGGGTCCTGCCTACAGTTACCGTTACCATGTGGTTTGGAGATGCAGGCTCTGGCATATGAAGCTTAAGGGATAGAGTGAATGTGTGCAAGAACTACTACCATCAAAGAAAGAAGGGGAGAGGGGAAAGGGAGAGGTGGGGAGAGAGGAAGGGGGAAGATGGGGTTGTGGAGGAGAGAGAAGCCTTACAGACTGCTTTGTCCTCTGGGACCCATTCCTGTGTTCACTGAAATGAAGCTTGGTGAGCCGCACGGTAGAAGGCTTCCCGGAGGCCCACTTCCTAGTTCAACCAGTCCCTCCCATCTCTAGTGCTGTCCTTCCGCCTGTACCTTCATGTGTACCTCCCATCTCTCTAACTTTGAACTTCTGTCTCCTTCCTGGCTCTGTCTCTTTGTGTGGAAAACATACTCAAGTTTCATCCTTCTAAATAAAGCTCCCCTGCTCTCCAGCCTGCTCTCCTGCCAATGACTTTCAGTGCCCACTCAAACCCTCCTGCTCCTCCTGTCCAGCCTTGTGAGCTCCTCTGCGGCTGACCACTCTGTAGGAGCCCACCTCAGGCCTGGGCCAGTGAAGTGAAGAACTTTCTCTGTATTCTTTGCACTTGCGCGCGCATACACACACACACACACACACACACACACACACACACACACTGCCCCCTTCTGTTCCCCAGTCTCTCATATTCACATTTCTATTTTCAGAGCTTTTTAAATGTATTTTAATTATCTTCTGTTTCTCCATTTGCTTGCCTGATCACCTTGGACATGATGCCCACACAGGTTGTCATGTGGTGCAGTCTGGGGAGGTGTTCATGTATGAATCTTAGCTTTTCACTTTGTGAGTAAACTCTGTGTTCTAGTTAGTTGTTTGAACATTTGTAGTCTGTATATCTAGCATTGGTAGAATTATGCATAAAACACAAAATCAGATTCTGAATGGCCATCAGCAGCTGTTATACATACTGCACTGTGTGTGTGTGTGTGTGTGTGTGTGTGTGTGTGTGTGTGTGTATGGGCATATACACAAGTTTGTGTTTGTGTGTGCAGGTGCACATATATGCACAAGTGAGTAACTCTACCGTAGTTCAATATGGAGTCCTCATCTCAATTGCTCTCCCCCTTAGGTTTTGAGGCACGGCCATTCACTGATTCTGGAGCTCATCCAATAGACTCCCTGGCCAGTGACCTTCAGGGACCTACCTGTGCCCACCGCCCCAGCACTAGGGTCACAGGTTTCTATATCTGGACTCAGGGTTCTAAGCTTGTTCAGCAAGTACTTTACTGCCTGAGCCATCTCTTCTGCCCCCACACTGCCAGCTTTCAGCGTTTAGTTAATTGGAGGCTTCTTGTCTCCTGATGGACCTCTGCTTTTGCTCTAAGCACGCAGACTTGTCTGGTCACTTGGGGTCAGCTACGTAATCACCTAACAAAAAATGATTGTATGTCTGAAGAGACATAAAGATTTCAGAAATTGTCTGTTCTAAGTGAATGTTGTATGGAATTTTACTCCATCTCAGCAGAAATACAACACATTCACATGTTTTTGTCTGTTTGTTTGTTTTTGTACATGTGTTATATACTCCACAAAACAAAACATTCAAGCCCAAAGTGAAAAAGGAAAGCGGGGCCTTTCAGCTTCGAATATATTGAAGTAAGAAGTAGCTTAAGGGAAGACATCACTTTTGGAAAGTTTTATATCCACACATTCTTAGTATTGTGGTGCTGCTGAATATAAGCTAATCTTGTTCTACGAGGGGGTGGGTGATCATGAAGTTGAGCAACGCTTGTCCATACTGTGTCTGGCTCATATCATGAGTGGCTTCTGTTACGAACACAAAATGGCATTTTGATTGTTTGCAGATATCGTTTCTGATTCTCAATCAGCTAATTGTATAGATCTGAGTCAGGCTAGACAAGAAGGGGGTTTGGGGAACAGGTGGTGGTGTAGCTCAGTGGTAAGGCCCTCATGAACAATGCCCTGGGCTTTATACCAGCATTGCAAAAAAAACAAAGACAAACCATGAGGAAGAAAATTTAAAATTCAAATGACTTAGTTGTTCTATTACGTAGATGCTTCTCCAACTTATGCTTGTAGTCTTAATTTCTATGAGACGTTCATCTTAGCTAAGGAAACACAGTCATTTGGCTTTATGACTTTATAATTTTTTATGGGAGGTGATGAACTTTTAAACTTTTGCTTACATTAGAAATGTGGTGCTGGTGATAAGGATGGCTGAACACTGTGAGGCGCGTTTTACCTATAGAGGACAAGAGCCTTAGCTCTTCGGTTTGGAGTTTTTGTTGTTTGGTTTTTATTGTGTCTAAGCAGGCTCTCACTGACAGAGCTGATTTGTTTAGAGGCTTCCTGTAGCTTGCTGGGAGAAGGTGGATTGGGGAGCACGCTGGGAATTGATGTGGAGACCGAGGACAGCTCACTTGGGGTTTGCGTCCTGCTTCCAGCAGAGAAACCTGAAATGGGGCAATGGGTGTCACCTCCAGGACTGCCTCAAGCCATGGCTAGGTAGAGGTCACACTGTGACTTTAGAGTGTTCTTTGTCCTCTGGACCTTGGTGGCATCTTTCTGGTGAAGAGGTTCTTACAAATTTCTGTTCTGTAATACAGACTTTCAGAGAGTAACATATTTGATTATTCCTAGGTAGTGGTTCAAGAAGGGATGCAGGAGGAAGTGAGAAATGGCGGGAGGGAGGCTCTTGCTAGGTCTTCCTGTCCTGGGCTGTGTCTGCTTCAGGGTGCCCCCATTACTTGTCTATTGGTGATTCCCCCTTCTTCTCCAGCCCTGTGTGTTGGGACCTCTTTTCCCTCTCTTCAGATTATACTCTTGCCACTCCTTTTGTATACATTCAAATACTCAAATTTTCTTTCCTCTAATCTGACTTTCTCTGTCTTCAGCACTTACTTTTCTTTATCCTTCTGTGAATTACAGCTGTGGCCAGCAGGTAAATACAGCAGGGGCAGCAAGAAAAGACAGGATGCTCTTATTTTCCAAATGGATGGTGACTCTGCTTGGGACACTCACCATCCACCTCTACTTTCTGAGTACTTACATGTGTGAGGGCGGATGCAGTGGGAAGCAGCGAGCTGTGCTCTAACGGATGCTCGCCCACGCGTGCCAGGCTTCTCAGGTGCCAGGTCTGCTACAGTGTAGCACTCACTCATCTGGAGCTGCAGCTTCACCCATGAGCCCTCCCCACCAGTCTCTGCTTTATTTCTGTGACTCGATCTCAGAGCATTGCATCACACACCCTCAGTGCAAGAACCTGCTTGTCCTTTCTTCATGGCTCACATTTTCTGTCTCCTGTAACCCTTACAATTTATGCAGACTCTGTTCATAAGCTTCTTTTTTTTTCTAAATTTGCTTCATGCAAGCAAGAGCAAGTCAGATGCCCCTTCCTGACTTTTTAAATCCGTGTTCTCTCTGCTGGCATAAAGTTCCATTTATAGATGCTGACTCACCATGGAGCAAAGGTTGATGGTGCTCTCATCCGACCAGGGTGTGATAAGCCATTGACTTTACAACTTTCTGACTTTGTTCCAGAGCTTTATTGAAAGTGGAAACAGCTTCACCTGCAGGTTGTAGTTTATTATTTACTTGCTGCAGTTGTGGGAACTGCATCCCTCCTGCTTGGGAGCCCAGTGCTCTGTCATGGAGCAACAGTTCCAGTTCCCTCCTTTGCTTTTTACTTTAAATTACCCAGGCTGGGGCTGTAGACATGGTGCAGAGGGTGAGGCACTGCTGCCAGGCCTGACTGACCTGCCTTCAATCCCTCAGAGCTATATGGTAGAATAAGGGAACTGACTTCCCAAAGTGATCCTCTGGTCGCCACATTGTGTGCTGTGCCATTCCACCCCACCCCTTCTCCCACACTGAAAAAATAAAATGGAATTATTTTTTTCAATTGCCAAAGCTGGCCTTGAACTGACTTAATAGCTCTGAGGAGTCTTGAACCGGCCCTGCTTCGGGCTTCTGGGGAAACTGGATTACAGACATTACAGCTGGAAGACCGTGCTGAGGGTTTTGAAGTGATTTTAGGATGACTTCATTCCCATGAGAGAAATGACTGCATGTCAGCGGAGACTCAGCAAAGCTAGTTTACACCTGAGACATTGGGTCTGCAGGCTTCCTTCACATTTTTCTTTTTAATACCTTAAAAATTCTTCTGGTAACCTCTGACACTAGTTTTATATAAACCATTCCATCCTCCCTGCCTCCCTATGCTGTGCTCCACTCCATCCCTCCCTGCCTCCCTATGCTGTGCTCCACTCCATCCCTTCCTGCCTCCCTATGCTGTGCTCCACTCCATCCCTCCCTGCCTGGTGTGTTTTACTAGGACCACTCTTTACTTTGCACGTTGGAAGGGCCTGTTTGGCTTATGGCTTATAGGGTTATAAGCATTTCATCATTCATCACAAGATAATTATTTCATTAAAAGTAAATTACAATTTATTTAGACACTCAGATGAAAGTACATCCAGCTAGGGACTGAATGCTCTAAGAACTGAGAATAAATTTCCTTGGTATTTTAATGAGTGTTTTCTGAGCACATCTCCATGCATGCTGGCAGGAGAACTCATCACATGTGATGTCTAGATTCACGAGATCAAGTTTATAATCAAAGGAAGATACTGGCAGGTCACCTGCAGCAGGAAAGCCATGTCTCAGATGACCATTGTAAGTGGTAATTTTGTTGAGTTGATGCTTTAAGGAGAGGCCTGTGAACAGAGTAAGGAAACTTGCAATACCCCATAGACCTCAAAGCCTCCCGCTTCCCAAAGGCTCATGTAAGGAGTGGTGGGGACAGCCATTTGTAGGCCTATGCAGTGCATGAGGCCGGGTTTGCAGAGGAAACATCTAAAATGATGTGTTCCCTGAAGAATTTGGGGCTTGTATCAGAGGAATAGTTTGAGGGGAGCACATCATAGGGAGGCAGGAAGTGATAGAGTAGAGCACAGCATAGGGGGGCAGGGAGGGATGCATGGAGCACAGCATAGGGGGGCAGGGAGGGATGCATGGAGCACAGCATAGGGGGACAGGGAGGGATGCATGGAGCACAGCATAGGGAGGCAGGGAGGGATGGACTGGAGCACAGCATAGGGAGGCAGGGAGGGATGCACTGGAGCACAGCATAGGGAGGCAGGGATCCACACATGCATGCCCTCACACTGGGGCAGTTGAATACAGTTTGGTAGGTTCTTTGAGGCCCTGACCACATTAAATGTTCATTCCCACATTCTGAATTATGAATGCAGAGATCCATGCTTCTGCCTCCTCATCACCACCAGTGATGCTTGAGGTGAAAACCAGCCCCACATAGCAGGGCAGCATGGCGATCTGGGACAAGGGAACCTGCAGTTTCCACATTGTCCATATCAGGTGCTTTGTCTAATTTCTTGCTTGGGTTGTGGGGAAAATTGGATGAAACATTTGATGACAGCCTTAGGCAGCCCTACACATTACTTACTTATTAGTCACTCAGTCCAGCTCTTTGGGAGTACTGACTTGAAAAGTCTGATTTAGGTTAGGGGGGCACTGAGATGGGTTAGTGAGGGAAAGTCCTTTCTTAGAAGAGTTATTAATGCCATGCACAGATAAAGAGAACAGTGTATGAAGACCCTGAGAATTGTCCAGGCCCCAGCACAAGAGACAAGAACCTGAAGAGAGGACTTAGAGCCTACTTAGCAGATGTGGGGGGTCTCTTTTTATGCCATTTAGAGAATGGGGCAGTCTCACAGCATAATCCAGCCACACATGTTCTCACAGGAGGGAAAGTGGGGACCGGATGTGAACCACCAGCCACTGGCCACCGGTGTTCCCTTTGATGTAAACTCACCCTGGCTCCTAGAAGTCTCTTAGCTAGTAGGTTGCCTGTTGGTATCTCTGTGAAGGAAGCTGCTGCAGGTGTTGTGGCCTGAGCAAAAGCTGGCTTCTAGCATCATATCCATACACTGCTGGGGTCCCTAGTGGTCATGTGTTACACTGGAGATAGGTGGAATCCTGTGATGGGTGTGTTTGCCTGGCTAGCTGGAGGCCTCTGGCCTTTATCACCAAAGGTGGTGGTGGTAGTTTTCCTGCAAATGTATATAGCTCACAAAGCTGGCAGAGGTATGCAGAGTCAGAAGCCCTGGTGGGAGAACAGGACTCTACACTGTTGACCTGGACAAATATAATGTGGCTCAGAGCTTGCACAAGTGCAAAGGAGGTTTTGGCTCACATTAGTGTTAGAAACATTGCTGCTTTCTGGGAGAGGGGAGACAGAGAGGGGACGGGGTGGAGGGAGTTTAGCTTTTACTAGTGATCTTTAGTATCAGTGTGAGGCCAGAACTGAGAAGAACAAAAGTAATCCTGCGCAGTGTAAGAATGTCCCTCTGAGGGCTGCATAGGATCCAAAACGGTCCAGGCTAGCTGTGCAGCCAAACTCCAAGGACTTAACCTTGACCCCATCAGAGGCTATGACTCAGGGGCTATCTCAATGTCCTTGAAGCCTGGTGGACATCCAATTTCTAGGCGTCCTATTTCTGTGGGAAGCAGCTGTTATTTTTTATTAGACAAAACTGATTAATCCATAGGTTTTTCTCCTCTGCTCGGTCTGTGTTTGCTCTCTTGCAAGCAGCTGCTTCCTTCTTTGGGCATTAACCTTGATGGCAGCTCCCAGACTGAATGCTATCGCCTGTCTCTCTTCTTACTCTTGTGTTTTGCTTTGCAGTTCTGGGGATCTAAGGAGGGCCTCATATGTGTTTGACAAGGTCCCTGCCACTAAGCAACACCCTTAGTCCACAGTCTAAAATGCCCCTTCCCCTTAACACACAAAGCTTTGCTGTGAACTTGTTGCTTTCTGTGGGAGACCCCCCCCCCTTGGGCAGAAGTTCTATCAGTCTGGCTGCCACAGTGTTTTCTGAGCAGTCTCAAGCAGCCCTCCACAGAGATGCATGTAGAGTTACACAAGGCCTACGCTACGTTCCTGTCACTGTTCTTTTCCCCTAAAATCAAACTGGATTAGACTGCATTTCCCCAAATACAAGACTTTCCTGTTTCTTAAAAAGAAAGAATGCAGCAACCTGTTCTTAAGTACAAGAAATAAAAAAGGTAGGGCTAATTCCCCCCTTCCTCAGTTTACCCCTTGCACGCAGAGCCCATGAATACAGGGGTTTAAATGGATTAGTGATTGCTTATCACAAACACTCCAACCCAGCTGTTGAGCTAATGTTGTTAAAATAACCAATGCAGTTGACTGAGTTACCACTTGGCCTTATTTGGTTCGTCAAAAGAGTGGTGAATATTTAGGGACACGGTAAGGAGAGTCATTCTCTCTGTCTTCCTCCTCTTCTGTCCCCTCTTCTCCCTCCTCCTCCTTATCTCTCTCCTCCTCTTCTCCTTCCCTTTCCTGTTTCTCTCCCTTCCCATGTCTTCCTGTCTTCCTTGTTTTCTCATATTTGCTTCTCTTCTGCTGCCTCTTTTACTCATCTGTAGCTAGCAGGTCAAGACTTAACCACACAGCCTTGGATATCTATAAGTCCTCCTGATTTCTGTGGATACCAAGATCATTTTTAAGATACAGATTTGTCAAAGTCTTCCCTGTGGCACACTCATGAACCACAGGATAACTATAAATGAGGCCTAATACAAAACTATAAACAGAAAATATCTGAATCGCTACCCCACCCACACACACCACCTTTGCTTTGTAACCTGATTTTGTAGTTCTCAAGTGTGGACTTTATAGATGACATTGCTGATTTCATTATGGTGTCAAAAAGTTGGACGCCCTCACTAGTCTGGTTTTATGGTATGGTGCTTCTGAAAATAAAAAGGTAGAAATTCTTAGGTGTTGAAATATAGACTCTGATTTCTATGCACCATCAAGTTTTATGGAGAGGTTCTTGTTAAAGTAATTTGGTAATCTCTGTATGTGTGTCCACGTGCATTTCATGCATGCGTCCGTACTGATGAATACCAACCAGGGATGGTTGTACTGACATTTTTGGTTTGTTTTTTTTTTTTTTTTTTTTGGTTTTTCGAGACAGGGTTTCTCTGTATAGCCCTGGCTATCCTGGCACTCACTTTGTAGACCAGGCTGGCCTCGAACTCAGAAATCCGCCTGCCTCTGCCTCCCGAGTGCTGGGATTAAAGGCGTGCGCCACCACGCCCGGCTTGTACTGACATTTTTGAAATAATATAGTTTGCTCTTGGTACTAAGAAGAAAGAACTGTGTAGCATTCTAGTTTAATTTTAGTTGAGCAAAATTTAAAATCAGCCTCAGGTTCTTGGTTATTCGTTAACTCAAACTTAAAATTAGAAATGTGGAAATAACTTGCTTGGCAGTTCGGACTTTCTGAGGGAAGCCATGTCATGTTGTATGTGTGTGCTTTTAAAAATAGATCTCATAGCAGAGAGATAGGCTTCCTCATCTGTATTCCTGGCTGATTGCTGCAGAGGTGAGCAGTGGTCTATCAGACAAGCGCTATGAGCTCACCGCTCTCCCAAAAGGGCTGCATACTAGCTGCATCTGCCTTCAGTTCATCTTTGGTCAAAGCTCTTTTGTTTTAAGCTAAGTGCCAGAGGGTAAACACTCTTGACCCAGACTGTAAATATTTGTCATACATCTGGTTAGTTTAGCTTTTAACTGAACAAAATCATTTTGGCAGAAGAGTCGTTAAAGTTTGACAACCTACAAATTACACAAAATCCTGACTTCACATCCCTCGTTTTCTCACACAGGCAGCGACTGGCTTATGAAGCGTTTTTTCCCTGGTGTTGAAAATGCCCTGAAACATGTATTCTTAAGCCAATGAAGCATATAAACATGGATGAAAAACATGAGCCATGTGTAAATATGTGTGATGTCTTCTGTCAGTCCCTTGAGGGTCATTAATTGGATGCTTTTCCATATTAAGGGGCTCTGTGGAGAGTGGTTGCTCTGAAAACCTAAGAACCTATTTTGGGCCATGTAGGTGGTAGCAAAGCCAGTCCCTGTTGCATTGCCACTTTTGGTATAAACTCCCCTCTGTTGTGCTCTGGAACCTCAGAGGTGACCATCCTTGTTCTTGGAATGCAAGTGTCTATGACATGTCAAAGTTCATTTATGGATTGGAATATGGCTCAGTGGTAGAAAGAGCTCTTGCAGTGCGTAGTAGCAAGCTGGTGTTCATGAAGCCTTGAGTTCCAGCCCCAGTCCTCTGGAGAGCAATGGTATCTAATTGGTAGCCCAGGAGGAGGGGCTCTATGGGCTTTGGGAGAAGCCTTGTGTTTGTGAAAAGGCACAGCAGTTCAGATCTGTCGCTCTAGATGAGTGAGACATGAGTAGCAAGAAGACATTCAGGATTTGCTAGAGAGGGTCCTGCCTGGGCTGGGCATTGTGAGTCTGTGAGAAGCTGTGTTGAGGAAAATGTGGGTTGACCTCACTTTTAGTTGTTCTTTGCTGTGTCTAATCCAGAAAAAAAAAAAAAATTGCTGCCTAAGGCAACGAAGCTGTGCCTGTCTCTTCAGTGGGGTCTCCAGCTGTCAGGGAGCTGTGAACAGGCTGATGTAGTCAGACAAGACTGTTTTCCTTCCCAAAGCTTTACAATACAATGTCAGACTTGAGTGAGAGAAACTGTCAGAAATCTCGTCCTCATCTGTGCTGTGTGAGCAGCTGCCGGGCGTTTTGGCTCCTTATAAAGCATTGAGAGAAGTCAGATGCATTAAACATTCTCCCATCCATCCTAAGGAGGCCTGGCTTAGCCAGGAGGATAAGAGCATTCCTCCCTATCTGTGTTAAAGAGGGCCCTAAGAAGAAGCCTAGAGCAACTGGGACCATATGTCACTGATCTGAAGTTGGCAGGATATGTTTATGTAGCCCGGTAATAGCAACCACTGTTCTGGGACTGGCAACGTAGCTACATTTTAGACTATCCACACAGATAAGTAAAACCTGCTGCTCTTAAGAGAGGAACAGGACCCCCCCTCCCCATGTACTTGCCAGGGAGGACATGTAAACATCATTGATGAAAGTCAGATTAACAAGAGAAAGCATTATACATTTTACTAGTATTTTATGCGCACAGGATTCCTAGAGGAGCAGCCACATTCTAAGAGTTTGAGCTTAGAGAGATAGACAGTGATGTCATGGTAGGTCACATGGAGAAAGCCAATGAACGATAAGGATCCCTTCATGGAATGGGACACATGAAGTGGCCATGGTGACTTATTTTGGGCCAGTTCTCCATCTCTGCTTAGGAGTTGGTCTCTTCTTTCTTTTTAATTTATTTTTGACTCAGGGTTTCTCTCTGTACTCCTGACTGTTCTGGAACTCACTCTAGAGACCAGGCTGGCCTCGAACTCACAGAGATCCACCTGCCTCTGCCTCCTTAGTGCTGGTATTAGAGGTGTGGGCTATTATGCCTTTAATATGTTGTGTGCCTTTCTGTTTCTTCATGTTCCCCTCCCCCTCTCTCCCCATCTCTCTCTTTCTCTGTGTGTGTCCTCCACAATGCATTGCTTTTCATTTAAAGGGAAGGAGAGAGGGAGGGAGGAAGGGAGAGAGGCAGAGGAGGGTATGGACGGAGGGAAGAAACACGGGGATAGAGAACTTTCCGCACAGCTGCTGATTCTTGGTTGCTTTTAGCTCACAGCAGACGGTACGCCAGCATTGTATTTTGGGTGTACGCTAGTTAACTTTCTTTTACTGCCGAAGAAATACGTGGAATAAAACAGAAAGCAAAGGTTCGTCATGGCTTCCAGTGTCAGGAGTTCCAACCCATGGTCAGTTGGCCAGGTTTCTTGTCATGGACCAGAGAGCCTCACTTTGTCATAGGGAAGTAAAAGAAAGAAGAAATTGTAATATCACATTTTGGAGGCCAGAAGAGGGCATCAGATACCCTGGAGTTGTAGTCAGGGACAGTGAGCCATACTGTGGATGCTGGGAAATTGAACCCGGATCCTTGAGGAAGAACAACCAGTGCTCTTAACCACTGAGCCATTTCTCCAACCCTTAGGTTTCACCTCTTAAAGATTCTGCCGCCCCTAGTTTTAGCATTTGAGGGATAAGCCATTATTAACACATTGAAGATTTAGACTGTATCAGAATGATATTGTTTAGGCTCCATCATGTGTTACATAACATCAAGATGCTGGACTGGGGAGATGGTACCTGTTCTGCAGGTATAATGATCAGAGTCCAGATCACCAGGAGCTGTGTAGGAAAGGCAGGCACAGTGGCACAGCTAAGGCTGTGGAGACAGGGAGGCTGCTAAAGCTCATCAGCAAGTCAGTCTGGCTAAACTGATAAGCTCAGGGCAGCAAAAGATACTGGGCAAAAGCAAAGGTGAAGAATGACTGAAGAAAGGCACTTGAATGTCAGCCTCTGGACTTTACATGCACCAGCACATATCTATGTGCATTTGCACATAACGTGTCACACACAGTAACAGGTACATATGCCACAGAAGTCATACACACACAAAGAGAGAGAGAGAGACCACCTCCCTATTTTTTTTTTTTTTTT
The DNA here is from genome assembly GCF_978045245.1 of Mus caroli. NCBI lineage: Eukaryota > Metazoa > Chordata > Mammalia > Rodentia > Muridae > Mus > Mus caroli. The sequence continues at coordinate 2,022,727 of NW_028227274.1, forward strand.
TTAGAAAAAGTGCAGTACAGTAAATCACAATATGACTTTGTAAAGTTGCTAACCTGAGGCTTCACTTCTCTGCAGTCTGCCTTGTCTTTTGCTTTAGTTGGTTTAGGAGCTATTTGAACATTTAACTGACTAATCCCGATGTTATGGAATAGTTATGTTTTAAGACGTCAATGTAGTTTTCTCAGATTAGTAGAGGTTTGTTTAAGAAGCCACCTGATTGCAGAAGTGGCCATGCTGATAATTAGTTACCTGACAGTGAGTCTGCTCTTGTTTAGAACCACAGTGTTTAGATACAGGCTGTCACATGATACTGCTAGTTGCTTAGAAAAAGCAGCGATCCCCATTTCAACTGGCTGGGCAGTGATGACTGTGGTCAGGGTGGACATTGTTTGAAGTCTGGAGTAAGCTTGTGAATGTTCTGCATATGGGGTATTTAACTAGATGTAAACCTACAAGCAGAGCTTCATGTTGTTAGGGCTGGACATATTCCTCAGTGGCAGGGCACATGTTAGTCATGTTTCAAGCCCTGAGTTTGAGTTCCAGCACCACAAATAAGTTTTCCTATTGTATGTGTTTGATATGTCTAATAGACGGTGTTTGTTGTTGCCTAGTGCTTAGTAATAGCAAGTACTACATAAATATTTGCAGAATGGAGAAGTTGATGAACGGGAATGTGTGAATGAGCTGATAGTGGAAAGGTTGAATGCCTGTTTGATTTCTACATCGGCTAAAGCCCCTACTAGCATCTGCTTTACAACACTCCTGACTCCTTCAAACCTCTCCAGAAGGAAAGCAATGGGATGTTTTTGTTTTAGACTGTTACATTCTGACACTGCAGGTGACAAGCTGTTAACAAAATGAGTAATTAAGCACAGAAGGTGTTGATAATGAAGCCGAAATCAATCTGTCGCTGAATCCAGGGCTCTGTTTGGTGGGAAATGGGCTGACTACTGCACCACTGAATTTGAAGAACTAACTGGGAAAATTAGGGGTTTTAAACAGGCGTCAAATGTTCAGCTTCACAAAGGAGGCCCAATGTCTAGAAAATTGTGTGCTTGGTGATAAAACTGATAAGGTGTGCTCTATCCCTGCAAAGGCATCACAGCTTTCCAAAAACGGCCACTGTTGGATCTGATTCTTGATATGCTGTCATTTCCTTCACAAGATTTGATAGTGTGCTGTCCCAATTGTAGGCTTGCCTGGAATCTGGAATGCATTGTTCTAACTGCAGCTCCTTCAGGCTCTGCTTGTCTGAGTATGAGCTAGTAACTCATCTGCTGCTTTGATTTCCTCATCTGTAAAATGGGCGTGAGACCACATGGTACATCAAGTTGCTGTTGGTCAAGTGTAACAGTGCATGGAGTGCAGCCTCTGCCCCGTGGCATGCTCATGGAAGGAATGAAAAAAACTTCATTCAGGGTAGCATGGAGTAAGAGAGAAGTAGTGGGGAGGCCATATGATTGTTAAAGTCTTGAACAAGGATGATGGTTGCAGGCAGGACAGGAAGGGGCCAGAAAAGGCTGAGGGAGGAACTACCTAGCCTGAGGGAGGGGCTGGGTATAGAGATCTGTAGCAAGGAAAGAGGCAAAAGCTGGGCAGATCACACCCATTGGCCATGGCACAGGTCAGAAATGAAGAAAGAGGGGCTGGGGAGATTGGTGAGGAAGGGGTTAACCAGTGAACCACTGAGTTTTAAGAATTCAAGAGATTTAAACATGTCTACCTGAGAACCTGGGTCCAGTTCTCAGCATTTACACAGTACCTCACAACCATCTGCAACTCTAGTTCCAGGGGCTTTGACACTCTCTTCTGATTTCTATAGGTACCAAGAAGGATTGTGGTAGACATACTATGTGCATTCAAAACACTCAGACACATAAAAAATAAAATAAAATAAAATAAGTAAATCTAAGAAGAAGACAGAGAAGGGGAGAAGAGGAGGAGGAGGAAAAGGAGGAGGAGGAAGAGGAAGCAGCAGTAATGAGCTTGTTTGTCTGTATCAGTCCAGCCTAATGGTGGCAGGTTGAGGGCAGCAGGGTACTTGTGGCCAGCCTGCCTCCACTGCCAGGATGCTCTTGTCACAGAGAGATTCTTCCTGATCCGACTGAAGTCAGGCTGTGTTCTCACAGGAGACAGAAAGAGGAGAGAAGCCTCAGGTTCAAGTCTACTGCTCTGAGCGGTGACCACACCCACTATTGTGCACAAAGCCACTGCCTTTGCCTGTGTAAAACCCAATTCAATAGAATTGATACCTACACGTTTCACCTTGTGATTAATCACATAACAAAGTGCCATATACTAGACAAGATCTCTCAGTAGGCAGCGTGCTTTTCTTGGAGTTGGCCCACGTCTTCCCTTTCTTTGTTTGTTTGTTTGGTTTGGTTTGGTTTTTTCGAGACAGGGTTTCTCTGTGCAATCCTGGCTGTCCTGGAACTCTCTGTAGACCAGGCTGGCCTCGAACTCAGAAATCTGCCTGCTTCTGCCTCCCAAGTGCTAGGATTACAGGCGTGTGCTACCACTGTCCCACCAAGTCTTCCCTTTATCCGAGATTTCAAGCTTCTTTGGCCCTGACCACATATGGGATGGGAGTCAGACTGAAAGGCCTGGATCTGCCTGGATCTGCTCCTAGCTGTGTCAGGGGTATGCCCAGCTTGTCACAGTGCAGGTGAGTGCTGCCTCTGAGTGTCTTTCAAGATAGAGCAGGAATTTGACCCTATTGAAAGCTATAGTCACCTGACACAACCTATTTCCAAGACTATAGTGAGTAAAAATTCTTTTGTACTACAATGACAATTAGATTGTATACCAAGAATCAAGCTTGGTGTGAAGTACTTAAGTCAAAATCCACAGGGTATTCCTAAAGAATACAAAAGAGGGAGCTGGGGAGATGGCCACCTACAGATGAAGACCTGCCTTTAGATGTCCTGTGACAAAGAAGTATGGTCGCACAAGTCTCTAATGCTGGCACTGTATAGGTGGGGAGATAGAGACAGCCCCAGAGCTCACTGGCTCTGCCAGCCTATCCTGTTAGTGAGCTCACGCAGCTCAGTTACAGTTAGACACCATGTCTCAAAAAATAAAGTGGAGGTCAGCTGAGGGAAGGACTGAGGAAGGACTTGGAACATTGGGCTGGAAGAGCCATTGCGTGTTGAGAGCTCAGCAGGCTGTTCTGTACGAACTTGGAAGATGAGAATGTTGAGAGCAGTGTCTAGCTTGTGAAGTTTCAGAAGGGAGCAGTCTCTACTGGGCCTCTGTGTGGAGAATCTGTGATGTCTGGTCAGCTGGAGCTGAAGAATTGGCTGTGATTAACAAGAGACCAGAACCACTATAATAAAACCTTTGTTTTATAGCGACAGTTGATGTTTCAATGATGAACATCAGTGTAAAAGTGTAACCCTTATCTCCCTAACTTGCCTTTGGCCATAGTGTTCTATTACAGTAATAGTAACCCTAACCAAGACACTAGAGAAAGCTGAATGTCAATCAACTTTAGGTATTAACAAAACTTTCAATGTTGTGTACATAGGAACAACTTTGGAAGGAAATGCTATTAATCTTTAAAGTTGCGTTAATCTTTAAAGCTGTGTTGAAGGATAACAGGCTGAAAACAACATGTCTTAGATCTGCCCTAAAAGCTAGGGTGCTGAGCCTGGGGATTCGGGTATATAGGAGTTCATTGTAGCAGTGCCTGTACTTTATGTAGACTTGCTTTTGTTTAAAATTAAAGCAACAACTAGGTACCATGCATGATTCAATATGGGAAATTCCTACAGCTATGGATTTGGCAGAACTTTGCAGTTGATTTCAAATCCAAAAACCATTAAAGGTGGCTAAAAGTATGATTTTAAAGTGCTTTTACATATAATGTAAAAAATGTGTCAAAGAGAAAAATAATCGGACTCTTTGCAAGTCCTGTCATAGACCATTGGCCAGAGTTCTAACATAGAAATTCCTAAGGTAGGCAAAGGATCTGGACAGACAGCTCACAACCGGGAGATGATGGTCGGATGTGCTGAAACACGAACAAACTCTCAGCCTCATTTGTGAGGGAAAGTGTGCAGGGCTTGGGCCACCTCAGACCAGCAAGCCTCTAGCTGTTGGTCAGACATGAAGATTGGTAAGGCTGTGGAGAAAGTTCAGCTGATGGGAATGTAAGATGGCTCAATGCCAAGGAAGTCTAATTTGGCAGTTTCTGTCAGGATTCTTTCAGATGCAATCACAGTCAGGGTTACACACTGAAGCTCTGTTAGTAGAACTCAGCCAAGGCTGGGAACCTTCATCTCTCCTCTGTGGGGGTAACCTAGAAAACTGCATGCCCTGGAATGCCATACAGCTCTGAGAAGGGAAGAAGCCCCTGGGTACATGTTCTGGAAGGCCTCTCAAGTACATCACTGGAGACCCAATACTTGTGTATGAAATGGAAAATAAGTATCTTTAATTAATTTTTGTAAAGAAATTATGTAAAGACCTGGAGGAAACTCAGACAGGCAAGGGAGCGAGCCAGGACTGTAATGCCTCTGTGAGAACCTTCAAGTTCACGAAGGCATCTGTGCAGGTTGAGCCAGCATTATGTGATGTCCATTAGTGGCTCACTTTTATATAAAGCTGAGTAAAATTCCAAAAATAACAGTTAGATCATTTGAAAACATATGGGGTAGGTACCCATGAAATGTTTGCCTCAATGTGTGTTTTGTGCACAGTGTGTCCTGCCAGCCCAGGATGGGCCCTTCGATTAAGTCAGACATTGTGAGAAAGAAAGCGCTCTGCTCCCTCCTGGGACATTTCATCACCTCCCTCCTGGTTCCGCCAGCTGCTCTATTAAATATGAGGAGCAAGCATGCTTTCACCGACTAGGGAAGAAATCAGATGAGCTGTCTGCCCATAAATTATATCATGGCTCTTCGGAGAGTTTTGTAGCCTGGAGCCAGTGCTGTTTTCCTGTCTCAGGCTTAAGTTCGAGCAGCTGCATGCTGAATGCTTTTCCATTTTTGTTTAAAAATGTGTGTTAGCACCTCCTCCGAGTCCTCTTACTTCACACCCCATCCCAGCCCCAAACTCTCCTCTGGAAACACAAAGATTTTTAACCTTTTAAGAAACAAAATTAGGAAGTTCTCTTCCTATATCTTTCCCTTCTCTGTAAGAAACAAACCATCGGGGATACTCCTTGTATTTGTATATGATGTATCTTCTAAAAGGCAGAGAGGGTGTGGAGTTTGCATGACCAGCCCACTTAAGTGCTACTCCAGTTTCAGGTGGAAGCTGAGCAATCATGCATGGAGGCCTTAATAGAAATGAAAAGGTTTTTAATTATTGCATTTCTCCATCCCCCCAGCTCCTGGGGGGGGGGGAGGGAGATCTGAGCTCAAGTTCTCATCCCTGTGCAGTAGACACTTTACCTACTGAGCCATCTCCATTCTTTAAAAATGAATATCCAGTCTTGTTGCAGATCAGACTATTTGCATATTTAACATAGTAAACACTCCCTTTAAAGCAGCCTGACAGCTGACCTTTCCCAGAGCTCTGGTTCACAGGCTTCCTTCCTTCATGGGAGCCCTGACCTCTTAAGCTTTGGAACTCACTTGACTGAAAACTGTCTCCCATTGTCCTGTTTCTCCCGCTGGTGCTTTGTGGACAAGCTCAGTGCTGTGGGGATCTGTGTTGCGGAGCCCAGCCCAGCTGCCTGGAGCTCTGGAAGGAGTTCCCTGTGCACAGGACACATATTGAGACATCCAGAAATGTTCCCCTTGTTTTTATGTTATTGCAAAATAATCTAAACTCTACTGGATGGCATTTAGGTTTGTTAATTCGTTAGTCTGTACATTGGTAAGGGCAAACAGACTACAATACAACAACGTATTAACCAAGGTGTCAGGGTTTGAACGACCAATCACAAACATCACAAATGTTATCTCTTACGTTTCAATTTTATAATGAAACCAGCAAACATTGGGCTAGCAAAAGAAAAAAATGGCAAAAATCGGGTATGTATGGATCCTGGTAAATTAGCTGTGTGTGAATGTGGCTACCAAGTGTAACTGGAGAGAGAAAGGATCTGGGGAAGGAAGAATTGGGGTGGGGGTGGATGGATGGATGGATGTAGAGTAGCCAGTGACTGAGACCACCAGCCCACGTCCTCAGCTAAGCTCAGCACTCTGTTAGGCATGTGAGTGTCTGCAGGGCACTCTGTTAGGCATGTGAGTGTCTGCAGGGCACTCTGTTAAGTATGTGAATGTCTGCAGGGCAAGCTGGCCTGAGAGTCCCACAGCTGGAGCACTCTGAGCCTGACACTGGACTCACATCTTGTCCTGGCCTCCATACTTTCTCTCAGCTTAAGGCTCTGGGTTTGGTTCTTGTGCCTTTGTTTTGTTGCTTTTTCTCCCTGCTGTGTTGCTGAGGAGGGAACCCAGGGCCTAATGCTCTGCACTGAGCTGCACCCCAGTCAGCATACCCATTTCATTAAGTATCACCTACAGTGTGTTAGGAATTGACTGTTTCCATCAGGGTGGGATATCACAGGTTCTATCTTGAAATGGACCTGTGGCAAGAACCACTGTCTTAGTTAGACTTCCATTGCTGTGAAGAGACACCATGACCAAGGCAACTTTTATAAAAGACAACATTTAATTGGGGCTGGTTCAGAGGTTTCAGTCTATTATCATCATGGTGGAAAGCATGGCATTGTGCAGGCAGACTTAGTGCTGGAGAAGCCAAGAGTTCTTCACCGTGATCTAAAGGGAGCCAGACAGGGACTACTGTGTCTTAGGCAGCCAGGAGAAGGGTCTCACTCCACATTGGGCAGAACCTGAGCATAGGAACCTCACCTCCACAGCAACGAAGGCCACACCTCCTAATAGTGCCACTCTGAGCCAATCATATTCAAATCACCACAGGCACCCTGCATAACTACACCCCAAGCATAATGCTCCCCTGAATTGAGGGCCCTAGGAAATAAGAGCATGAGAAGGATGACTCAGCTTAAACATGTTTTCTGGGGTCAGATGCCTTCCAGTGCAGAGCTCCCAGACAGCTCAGCAGCACCCCACTTTTTTTCTTTCTTCCTTTCTTTCTTTCTTTTTTTTCTCTTTTCTTTTTTTACTTTTAGCTCCCCCTTTGGGTTTGGTAAACTTGATGTGCTCGCTGGTTCAGATGAAACCTGGGCGTGTAGCAATTTGGAAAATGCTGTGCACAAATGAACTGTAGTCAGTAGGACCAGTACTTTCCCTTTGTGGGAAAATGTGTTTATGATGCTATTGTTAGCTGTTTTTCTTGGATGACAAAATGCCCATGGTTGTTGTAACATGTTTCTGAGAGACAGAGGATGAAAATCACAACAAAAACGTGAGCTTTTCAAGTTAGCACATGAGCTATGTGCATCGATGATGGGAAGGAATGGAGCCAGGAAAACGATTATAAAGAAAAAGCATACATGGGCCGGGAGGTACTTCTGCCAATGAGCGGGCCTGCTGCCAAGCCTGGCCACCTGCATTCCATCCGCAAAACCCACATGGTGAAAGAAGGGAGGTGGCCTCTGCAGGTTTCCCTTAGGGCTAACACATGCACGTACATACACACACACACACACACACACACTCTCTCACACACGTGCGCACACAAAATAAGTAAAATAAAATAGAATAACACTGAAAAGACAGCCATCAGGAGGCCTCTGTCAGTATTTTTCTTTGGAACTAATTTCTAGCTGTTCAGCACTCACCAGCTCCTGTTAGAAGCAACAGGAGCTTCCTAGCATTAAGCATCCACTAGAGCTGAGTTACAGGATGCTCACATATGGGTGATTGACAAGCCCCTCACCCCAAGCCCCTCTGCATTCTCCTGCTGCTCAGCCAAATCTTGACTAGTAGGTTTTTGGGAATTGGTTTTCTTCTTACTTCTGCCTGGAGGATCACATGTTTGGAAACAAAAGGACCAAAGAACCAACATGAAGAGCACATGGAGGACAGCAGAGGTCTTTTGGGGTGGGGTGTAGCTCAGTGTGGATGGGGGGGGGGCTGGGTTCCACAGGGGAAAGCCATGCTCAGAGCCTGGCCTGGGCTCCCGGCGATTTCCAGTGAACATCAGTGAAGGTCAAAGCAGATGGAGCAGGAGTTGGGTGTTGTGTGGGTGTCTGCAGAGGACCTGTCCTCCTTACCATGTTCTGTCTGACTTGCTCAGGCAAGTTTCTTCAGAGGTGAAGAGCTGCCGTGATAGAAAACCTTTTTCCTTTGCCAAAATATCATGATCAAATATTTTTTTTTTAAGATTTATTTATTTATTATATGTAAGTACACTGTAGCTGTCTTCAGACACTCCAGAAGAGGGCGCCAGATCTCGTTACAGATGGTTGTGAGCCAACATGTGGTTGCTGGGAATTGAACTCTGGACCTTCGGAAGAGCAGTCGGGTGCTCTTACCCACTGAGCCATCTCACCAGCCCATGATCAAATATTTTTAATGCTAAACAAAATGACATACTGGCTGGCAAGGATCACCCAAACACTCTCCTTCATTAAAAGGTGGGTGACGCTGCTGCTGGAAAACCAAGGTGAGAGGCTACTGTGTTCTGAGGAAGATGCCTGAGGCAGCTCTGCCTAACACTGTTCTATTAACTTTTGGCTCCTGAGTGTATGAGCTTGTGTTCCAAATTTATCACCAGAAGAATATAGGGACAATTGCTTTTCTTTCTCTCAAGCTCCTTTGTTTTTTAACTCTAACATTTATTTTACTTTTGGTTTGTATACAAGTATATGTATATTTTATTATGTGTATGTTCACATGCCTGTGGAGACCAGGAGAGGCCAGTTTCATGCAGCTGGAATTACAGGCAGCTATGAGTTGCTACCCATATAGGTGGTGGGATCTGAACTCAAGTCCTCTGCAAGACCATCAAGTGCTCCTAGTCCCCGAGCTGAGCCATCACTCAGTCTAGTGTGGCTCTTGCTTTGCTTAGCCTCACCCATGTTTCCAGGCTCTCCCACCCAGACCTAGTCATCTCCACTGCTCTAGAGGTTCATGCTGTCCTGTGTCCCACTTCCCTACAGAAACAGGGACGGCAGAGACAGGTTTTGATGGCATGTTGGGCCCCTTCTGTTTATGAATTCACTCGCAGGGGGCCCAAAGATCACCTGCAGGGACCACACAGCCCTTTCTCCATCCACACTCTCAGCTCAGCTCAGCATTAACCTGTTAACCCTTTGTGTTTTCTTCAGCTCTCAAGAGGCCTCTGGGGTTTCTTCCCCCAGTTTTTCATACTGGGAATAAAATATATGTGATGTGTAATTCACCATCTTACACATGTGAAATGTGCACATGTCAGTGGTATGAAATGCATGTGTAACAAGCTGCCATCATCACCCATCTGCAGACACTCTTCATCTGGGAAAAGCCAAAACTCTTCTCACGCCTGCTTAACAGTAACACTTCAGTTGCTCTGCTTGACCTGCAGTAGCTGCCACTTCAACTTGTGTCCTTTTTAGGTCACTAGTGTAAGAATGTCGTTGTCCTTTGTATCTAGCTTGTTGGGAGCTAATATAACGTTGTCAAATTTCATGTATGCTGTGAGGTACATTGGTATTACCCTCATGAGTGTGCAGTGACAGGCAGTGATAGCACACACCTTTAATCCCAGCACTTGGGAGGTGCAGGCAGATGGATCTCTGTGAGTTCGAGGACAGTCTTGTCTACAGAGTGAGTTCCAGGACAGACAGGGCTACACAGAGAAACCCTGTCTAGGAAAAACAAAAGTGTGTGTGTGTGTGTGTGTGTGTGTGTGTGTGTGTGTGTGTGTAAACACATGACAGGGTATGCAGGTGTGGAGGTCAGTAGACAACACTGGGTTTCGGTCCTTGCTCTCCACTCTGTTTGAAATGAAGTATCTTGTTCATTCATGTGCGTACAAGGGTAGCTGGCCCGTGCCCTTTGAGAGAGCCCTCCGTCTGTGCCGCCCAGCTTGCCGTTGGGGTTATAGATAAATGCTACACCTAACTTTACATGGGTCCTGGGGATCTGAACTCTGGGCCTCGTGCTTGCACAGTGGGTACTTTATCCATCCCCCATGCTTGCACAGTGGGTACTTTATCCATCCCCCATGCTTGCACAGTGGGTACTTTATCCATTCCCCATGCTTGCACAGTGGGTACTTTATCCATCCCCCATGCTTGCACAGTGGGTACTTTATCCATGCCCCCATGCTTGCACAGTGGGTACTTTATCCATCCTCCATGCTTGCACAGTGGGTACTTTATCCATCCCCCAGTCTGCAATCTTCCTCTTTTTTAAGGCTGGATACTATTTCTTTAGACACATGCACTTTGGCATGTTGCTTAATTGTTCTTTGATGAACCCTCGGGTTGCTTCCAAATACTGACTACTATGTGTGACTAACATAGCTATGAACAGGACTGCACAGGTTCCTCCTCAGGACACTGCTTGCATTCTGTCTCCAGCCCTGGGTTTAAACCTGCCTCCCTGGAGGTCCCTTTTTTTTTTTTTTTTTTTTTTTTTTCATCTGTGAAATGAAGACACTGAACTTCTGGCTTGCAGCAGTCAAGGAAACCATGTTGATCAAGTTTTGTGTAAATTATGAAATACTTCCTGGTGTCCAGTTTTGTGGCTTGACTGTGAAGTGAGCAGTGTTTTAGTTGATCCCTACCTGGCAAGTATTCTGTAGTAAGCACAAGCTGACTTTTGATTTCCATCATGGGATAGCACAGGAAAGGACTAGAAACCTCTGGCAGGGTGTCCTGCAGCATGTGGCACCTCTAGATGCACCCCTTCCTCTCACAGCTTTCCTGCAAGGTAATTGCTCTAATGTGCTTCCCCAGACTCTTTGTACACAGAGGAAAGGACTTAGGGAAGCCAAGGTGCAGGTGGGTACTGTACTGTACAGGCCACCGGGCATGGGGGAATGCTCTCCGAGGAAGACCATCGTTAGAAGATGAGGGGACTGTGGCCTGTGGCACAGCGTGGCATGAACACAGTTGACCTTACTATGTGACAACAGTCATAAAAATGGTCCCCAGTACAGAGAAGGTAGTCTGGAGCTCAGCTCCTGTACATAGCCTCTGGCGTCCTGGGAGGGAAGAGCCCTTGTGCCATAGCCAAGGGCACAAGACGTCTGAGGCTCTCTGAGCACTGCAACACCCATCTCAGTTAGAGGCAAAGGATGGCACTGAATGGTAGACATGCAGTGCAGAGAGAGCCCCTGCAAGTGCTCCCTTCATACTGCATGATGGCAGAGAGCTGCCACGCATCAGAGGCTACCTGGTCTACCCTGCAGTGGGCTGTAGAGAGCAGTGGTGCCCTGTGCAATGAGTCTTCATCTGAGAGCATCCCACACATAGTTTTGCTTTGAGTTTGTACGTGTCATTGCCCTTTCTCCATCCTGAGACTGGGTAGTGGGTTGAGTGGAGCTGAAGTGATTGCCTGTGTGTTCAAGCCTTTATAACTTACTAGTTTTCACTGCTGTTACAATCTGGGGCTGACATCTGGCAGCCTCACCATCCCTGCCAGGATCTCAGCCAAGCTCGTCTTGACAGGGCCTCAACTCTACCTTTAGCAGCCTCTTTTTAAATAGTGCAAAAACTTTAATGTAATTTAATATGTCATCATAGATAGTGTCTTTTTCACAAGTGTCCTCTAACTGTATAAATACCAACATGGATGCTATCAGAAAGTGGTGGTACAGTACTGAGTTTAGGGCTGCAGCCTTGCCATCTCCCACAGCTGGATCACCATTTCTGATAACTCTCCAAGTGACCCTGAATGGCCTGAGCCTTACTTCTATGTAAAATTGTCAAAGGGGTCAGTAAGTTAGAACCTGAGAAGTCCCTCCCCTTAGATTTAGAAAGTGAATTGAATTTGAATCTGCCCTCACCATCTCTTTTTTAGTCCTAAAGAATTAAATCATGTGGAATTGATAGAGTATGAACAAGGCCTTATATTTAGATGAATAATTTGAACTTTGTTGAGATAGAGAGCATAATAATTGTGCAGAATTTGCCTGAAGACCATCTCTTTTCACACACACACACACGCACACACACGCACACACACACCCTGCCTCCCTCTCTGAGCCTCTGAGGAGACTACCTAACAAAGCCCCCTTGGTGTGTTTACGTGGCTGCTTGTGCTGAGCATTTACCCTTACACCTGTTAAAGGTCACAGAGTTTTTTCTAGTAGAAGCATCTCTTTCCTCCATGGCCATGAGGATTCTTCACTGTGGGCCCCTTGTTAGTTGAAGATCTGTTATGGGGCCTCCACTGTCTCCCAAAGGGTCTTAGCAACCAGGTTAGATGGTGTTTTGGTGTTTTGAACAGAAATGTCAACTTACACATATTCGGCTCCTTCCTTTCTCCCTCCCTTTCTTCCTCCTTCCCCCCTCCCTTTCTTAACTCTGCCTTATTGTGTAGCTGTCATTGCTGCTGATTTTGACTGTGTAAACCTGGCTAGCCTCAAGCTCACAGAGATCCACACTGCTTCTGCTTGGGTTAAGGATTGTGCCACTATGCCTGGCCTGTGCCACCATGTCCAGCCTGTGCCGCTATGTCTGGCCATATTCTTCTTTCATGATACATTGGATTCCCTAGCCTCTTGTCATATATCGAAGTGACTTTATTTGAAAATTGTAATGTTGACAAATGGAATGTGCACATTACACATGAACTTGTGTACTTAGAAATTGTAGTGTTTTAGAGACATCTTTTAACATGCCATGAACATACAAGTAGGTTATAGGTTCAGTATAAAAGACCAGCAACAATCAAGGCCAGATACACATCCACTCCTCAGAATGGACAGCAGCAGTTGCCAGAGCCTGTGGGTTCACGTGTGTAGCCAGAGCCTGCTGGAGACTTTCACATGACCTCGCTTAGGGCCCAGCTGGTATGAGAGCCTTCTCTGCTGTCCCATGTCACAGCTCACCTGCACCACGAGGACTCACATATGTAGGTTCATTGGCATTCTTATACTGCCATTAAAAACTAAAATGTTAATTTACTGATCAGTGAGGCAACACTAATGTCCTAGAGTTTGGGCATCACGCTTTGTCAGATGTGAAACTCTGAATTCAATGTTCACATAGTTGTAATGTTTGCATGCAAAGCGTTTATTATATACGTCAGTTTTTAGAGAGACCTATTACTTTTTTATGAGACTGTTTCACTTTTATAACTGTAAATATTTTGATTTATAATATGGATGGTTAAGCAAGGCAACACCCTTTCATTTGGCTGCCAAGGAAACCTCTTGGTTAGGATTGCACTTGGATCCCTCAGCACAGAGGAGGGCAGAGTGCAAAGCTGTGGGAGAAGTTGGGATGGTAAAGAAACCAGTAACGTGAGATCACGGCATTCTGAGTGTTTAGTGCTTTCATACATAAAATCCAGTGCACATTCATGGGAGCACAAAGCCCACGGATATTCTGGGTACCACATTCATGGGAGCACAGGCCCACGGGTGTTCTGGATACCACATTCTTGGGAGCACAGGCCCACGGGTATTCTGGATACCACACTGAACATTTGATGTCTAAGCTGGAACCAGGTCCTGTGTCCCAACCCAGGATGTGCAACAAAGTACCCTGGGGACATTTGTTGAACAAGTAATTTAAAAATTTCCAACTTTTACTTTATACATATCTTGGAGATCTGTATAAACAAATGTGTTCACCTCCAGATTTGTGATAATTTGTAAAATTGTCTTTGGAAAAAAAAAAGTATCAAATTCTTTTCACCACTCGGGGTCAACACAGTGTAGTTAAGGTTTTTTTGTTTTGTTTTTGTTTTTGTTTTAGGAATTCTTTCAAAAACAAAGATAGTGCTTCAGCTGTATCTGAGGGGGCTGAGTTAAATTAGTGCTGCATGAGAAATCTTAGAACTGCATCAATGTATTTTAAACTTAGCACAGGGTGAGCATGTGTCTGAGTTAAAAATACATCCATGAAAATAGCCTGATAATGTATTTAAAAATAACATGTCTTGTAAATAGACAGCAAACAATGAGTTGGTCCTTTATGCAAGTGTGTGTGTGTGTGTGTGTGTGTGTGTGTGTGTGTGTGTGTGTTAGGGATCAAGCCCACAGCTCTGTGCATACTAGGCAACTGTTGCACTGAGGCCTGATTAAACAGCATATTTGCTCCTAAGTTAAAAGAGAAATGGACATGTTAAAATAGAGAAAGCACTCTTACCTCCTAGGAACAAGAAAAGGTCCTGACAAAGCCCCTTGTTCTGTGTAGCTTGAATATGGGACAAGGACGCATCACCATGTTGCAGAGACAGTGTCTATAAGCCACACCTCCAACCCTAGTACCTGGTTCCAGCCTTGAATGGCCAGGTGTGTGACTAGCGGCTGTTGGGAGCCTATCAGGAGGCCTCACGTCTTTGGATGGAGACGGTAATGATGTCTTCATTGTTAAGGACTTCAGGAAGGAATTTTTCTTTCACAGTGTTATCATGGTAAGTTAGAATAAAATCAGTAATGGTTTTGTGCATAATTGCTGATGGTTTTATTTAGTGTGTGCAGTGTGTACATGGTACATGTCTATATACATACAGCACATGTGCATATATGTGTGCAGGCACAAATGAATAAACATATGAAGGCCACAAGAGGAAATCTGGTATCCACTTTGACTCTCCACACTTCATTCTGTTCAGCCAGGCTTTCTCACTGAATCTGGAGCTCACTGTTTGCTGACTGACCCCCAGCCCCATCCCTGTAATCCAGATGATCCTCCTGCATGAGTTCTTCATACCACCAGGGTTTACTGTGTATGATCTTTGACACTGGGGCTGGGAACCCAGTTCTTATGTTTTTAGCACCCTTATCCACTGAGCCATCTAGCTCATTAGCTCTAATTTTATTTTGTTTTATTTGCTGTGTGGACCAAACCTGGAGCCTTGAAGAGGCTGGGCAGTGCGGTGCTACTGAGTCATATATCCCATTGCCATTTTTTTTAACTTTCTATTTTGAAATGGAGTTTCTCAGGCTGGTCTTGAACTTGCTCTATAACCAAATAGTCCTTGCAACCCACCTCAGCCCCCCAAGGGGCTGGAATTGAAGGACCGCACCACCAGGCCCTGCTAGACATCCATGTGTTCTTTGCTGCTGCTGTTTCTTGAGATGTTGAGCTCTAATGATGGAACGTGAGTGATGGTTGGATAGATGCTGGTCTTACTGCAAGCCCAGCTGACTCTGAGGTATCTTGATAGACAGAGCTTAGGCACAAAATACGAAGCAGTAGATAGACTCTCTGTCGTTCTCTGTCACCTGGTTCAAGTGCAGATTAGGAATCCATCAAAGCTGGCCTCTGAGGAAAAGGAGGAGACACTCAAGGTTTTTATGCCTGCTCATCCTTGAAGAATTAACTGCTTGGGACTCAGGCAGTCACAGAAGCCAGCCAATAGTTTCTAGGTGTAAAATGTGGATCCCCAGACTGTCCTCTGGGAAACTAGAGTCCCTTTTTGGGGTTCATCTCGCTAATGAGAATTTAGAAACAGATTCAAAGGGAAGCCTGAGGAAAGTTTTATTAGAGATAGAGGGGGAAAAAACCCACCACCAACAAAAAAACAAAACAAACAAACAAAAGTCCCCTGGACAATCAGCTTCAGTAGTTCTTGGGAGGAGAGAAATGCAGAGGTGAAAGAAAGCCAGGGGCCCTTTGAGGAGAAGCCCAGGAAAGCAGACAGGTTCAGTAATGGAGTTGCATGATGAGCCAACAGACACATGGAGGAAGGTGGGCTGCAGACAGAGAACTTTAGAGAAACAACGAGAAAGTACAGTGTGTTTGGGACAGCACATCCAGGTCTTGGCCAGTGTCTGAGAGTGTCTTAGTTAGGGTTTTACTGCTGTGAACAGAATGACCAAGGTAAGTCTTTTATAAAAACAACATTTAATTGGGGCTGGCTTACAGGTTCAGAGGTTCAGTCCATTATCATCAAGGTGGGAGCATGGCAGCATCCAGGCTGTCATGGTGCAGGAGGAGCTGAGAGTTCTACATCTTCATCCAAAGGCTGCTAGTGGGAGACTGACTTCCAGGCAATTAGGGTGAGGATCTTAAGCCCACACCCACAGTGACACACCTATTCCAACCAGGTCACACCTATTCCAACAAGGCCACACCTCCAAACAGTGCCACTCCCTGGACCAAGAATATACAAACCACACAGAGGAAAGGAAACTTTACCTTCAGATGGGCAGACCATAGTGCCACGTGATATAAGCCTGCACACTTCAGTCTGGAGTCTTATTACTGGGATAATTATTCCTCTCATCTCCTTGACTGACTTCAAGTGAATTGGTTTTCCTGTGGGGTGAACCCCTGGCTGGGTGATTGGCAGACCCAGCTGGATTTACTCTTAAAGGGAGGAAACAATATTTTGGGTGGTTTAGAATGCCAGGTCTCCACTGAGAGGTAGAGTATCAATTCTATGCTTTTGACAGGAGGAAGTAGTATTTTCTTAACGGGCCTCAACAAAACCCATATATCTCCATCTTTTTATATGGAAACTTAAATCCTCAGGAGTGTCACATCTACTTTGTAAGTGTTACCTGGGCAATGGAGTTTATTAACCAGACTGCTAGTGCCTGAAGGGAGACAGGTGGACACAGGTGGGAAGATGTGCTTATTACCTGGTGTGCCTAAGTTAGAAAATCCAAAGCAGATTATTCCTCCAGGGTCAAAGTTGTGAGCAAAAGAAATATTGAGACTAAGCGATCCCTTAACTCTTGGCCGCCTTGTTGGTTACATCATCACTGTGCACTACTCACGGGTGGAGCTTGTTACGTTGAGAACTCCTAGACAGGAATGTCCAGTCACCTCCATCTCAGAATCTCCTGCGGAACTATTTGACGAAACTGTAGGTTAAGGAAACCTAGAATTTTAACCCTTAACACGTTAGTATGTGATAGACCTCTGTTTTTCATAGTTTTGTCTCAAGTCCCACAAACTATTTCTCAGAGATGCAGAGAGTATCTGCTGCATACCAACTGATAAGTTATTTCTCCACCAGTGAAATGAGCCAATTCAAGCCAGATTAAATTATAGTAAATGCAGGTATATTGGGAAGCTGCTCTTGGGTGGGCAGTTCACTAGCCCCAAGAAATGAGGCCAGGGAAGTCACCTTGGAGAGAGAGAGAGAGAGAGAGAGAGAGAGAGAGAGAGAGAGAGAGAGAAGAGAGAGGGGGAAGAGAAAGAAAGAGTTGTGCAGAGAGGAGAGAGAGTGGAGAACAAAATGTCTGGATTGTATGGAGAGGAGCCTCTGGGGAAGGGCAGCAGGCCCTGGGCTGGAAAGTTCAGGATTGAGGACAGAGTATGCCAGGTAGGGACTGAGGGATACTGGGAGAATCTGGAGGCCAGGTCTGCTTTATTATATAAAATATTCACAACAGTTACTTGTCCCAGGGTCTGAAACCAAACACTATTGAGTCACTAAGAAATTATAGAAATGATCCGTTGTGGCACCGTGAAAGGCAGCCTGTGTTCTGGTTGAGTGAAGCTTACTCCAGAGACCCAGTAGAAAACACTACAAGGGACAAAACAGTGATCCACGTTCTCAGACATAGTCTCCTGACACCACGAAGCCCCCAGCTTCATAATCCTGTGACTATCAGTCAAGTAGACAATGTCCCAAGCTTCTGATATTCTGTTTAGACTCTACCCCTACCATTAACCTGGCAATAGCCACATATGCTCCTTCCCACAGTTACCTGGCAACAACAAGGTAGCCCAGCCTATTATAAAAGGAGCTGCTAGGCCCCTCCTCTCTCTCTCTTAAGCTCTTACCTCTCTTATTCTCATCTCTAGCTCTCCTTCTCCCCCTCCCTTCTCCCTTCTCTCCACGTGGCCATGGCCAGCCTCCTCTCCTCTCCTCTCCTCTCCTCTCCTCTCCTCTCCTCTCCTCTCCTCTCCTCTCCTCTCCTCTCCTCTCCTCTCCTCTCCTCTCCTCTCCTCTCCTCTCCTCTCCTCTCCTCTCCTCTCCTCTCCTCTCCTCTCCCCCCTCTCTCTGTTTTCTACAATAAACCATGGACCATCTCTGCTCATCAAGACCCACTGTGTTAGAACAACGGAATAGGCCTTTCCCTAAAGAGCCAAGTCTTATCTCCTCACTCTTCCCCACTCCCCACCAGAAGGCCTCCCAGCGCTTCTAGCCACCAGAAGAGACCAAGGACTCTTGCCCACGTGGGAACCGCCCAGCACCCCCTCCTCCTGCCTTCTTCTCCCTTCGGCCCCAGGGCTGACCCAGCCTTCTCTCCGGCCCTCACTTTGTTCTCAGCTCTTCCGTGGTGTCCAGCAACATCCTGCAATGGCCAAGAGCTAGAACCTGTCATCTCTTGACAGACTGGTCATCTCTTCTAGACTGTTCCCTCTCCACCCCCCACCCCCAAGGACTGGGGCTCCATGGCTTCCCACAGCCAGATGCCTACCCGGGCCACATGGAGAGCTCGAGGCATTCCCCCCAGTCTGCCTGCCCAGAGCCCCAGAGCTCTGGCGGGACTCTCTCCCACCCCCTTTATTATTCTCCCACCCTCTTTATTTCCCCACACCCGTTGCTTGACAATATGTTAGTGCCAAACTGCTCACACTGGACACAGCAGTGATGGAGGGAAAGCACAGCCATGGAGCTGTTGGGGGTTGCCCTCAGAGAGGACCCGAGGGACACTCTGAATCCCAGTCCCTGTGATTCTGTCCCTGAATATGGTCCTGTCTCCTTGACCTGCCCTTCCCAATTTTGCCTCCTTTTTGAATGTTCTTTGAACGTTTAGAAGCTTTGGGCATGTGTGAGTCCTGGTGAGCCTGAGGGAGGAATGCCTGCTGAATGACAAGAGACAGACGCTGGTGCTGTAAGGAGTGGTGAGCCACACATCTCTGCTGCTTCTCCTTATATAGCAGTACAAAGGCCTGGGCCTGAGAGGCTCTGAGCTGAATCTTAATAGAATCAGAATAATGAATGTTTGTGTCTAAGTATAGTTCAATCAACAATTCAGCTTCCTTCTCCGAAAATACACAAATGTATTTTTTGTAAGTGTTAGCTTATTGTTTGCAATGCTATATATTGTTGGCTGCATCTGACCCAGGGAATTGTAAAGTATGTAGGACATGTGTGTATTTGCCACAGTAGATTGCTAGTTTGATGTCAGGGAACTGCCTAGAGACATATGCATGCTACATAAGTTCTAAAGATGAACCGTCAAAAGGCTAGGGGAAGTCAGAAAAGGAACTTTAAAACTCCAGACCACCTTAGAACCCTTACGTCAACGGTTAAAGTAGACCAACTGATACAGTCTGGTCTCTGCTGGGAGGAGTTTCTATTATAATAATGGGTGTCAGTGCACCCCTTTTAGAGGTTTTGGCAAAGGGTAACCCTTTGTCTGCCAAAGGTAGGCTCCTGCTTTGCCTGCCAGCCCAGTTTGCAGGGTAAACAGTGGGTGACCTATAAGCCAGCCAGTCAACTTGCAGATGACCTTATTAGGCAGCCCCAGGAGGCTGGTGTCTGAAGACAGGCTGGCAGACAGCTGCAGTGGACTCATATTCTGTGAGGAGCTGGAGAGCTCACACCCTGGAGACATGGCCTAGTACCATTCAGTTAATTATAGCACTCTACAGTGACAGGGGTATGTGGGCTTCTTGGCAGACATGCTCTATGGTATGGTTAGACAGTCAGTCGGTAGTAGGGACTTCTTAGAGGGTAAAGTGGTTCACTGGGGCTCTTTCTACTGTGTAGCTTGTACTGACTTACTTTACCAACGTTATCAGAAAGGTTTGTCTCCCTTGGGATGCAGGAGTGGAGGTGTGGCTATAGAACGTAGGGCCTCAAGGATGCTGGGCAAACAGTCATGGGAAAGGGCAGATGCTGATGGGGAGAGGAGGTGCCTCAGGGCCTTACTCCCATAAAGGTGAACGGTGAGAATGGATGCCATAAAGTTGTCCTCTGACCTCTGCTCAATGCGTCTTAGCATGTGAGCTCAGACATACACACTCATGAATGACAGTAACAAAAACAACAATATTAATAATAATAATAAATTTTAATGATGGAGGAAAGTTAAAATGAATTTTAAAAGAAAAGATTTGATGTTTAGGGTAAATTTGCAATGTTTTGCTTTTTTGTCTTGTTTTGTTTGCTGGGGTGGGGAGAGAGAGAGAGAGAGAGAGAGAGAGAGAGAGAGAGAGAGAGAGAGAGGTTTTATATGTCTTTCTGTCTCACTGTCTGTAGGCCTGCAGCCACATAGGAAGAAATGCTGGGTTACAATGTCTCCATGCCTAGATGTTTTCTCTCTGTCTGAAAGCACAGCACATCTATTTTAGCTCCATGTCAATAGATGATGAGAATCTGGACCTTGTTGCTTTTTTTTTTTTCCTACTGCTGAACTTCAGAGCTGGCTCTGGTGTTCTCCCTTCCCACCTTCCAGTGGTCTGAGGAGATGCATTTATATCTTTGCTCCAGGCTCTCCTTCCATCTGGACTCAGCTCCTCTCCCCTCCTGCTGCCCCCTCTTAGTGTTCACCAGCACTTCTTCCAGGAAAGCATTACCATCTAACCCCATGTCCTATGAACACCATATAGCTTTTATACTGATGTTTCAATTTTGGACCCTACTGGAATCCCACTGGACTGGGAAGGCTTTCACGCTTAGTAAGTGTGTTACTTGGAGGGCCACTAAACATTCTTGTTTGTGTAAACATGACTAGCCAATTCAACCCAACAAGGAGGGTTGTTCCATTTTTCTGTGCAATCTAAACTAAGGCCAGTGTCTTAGTGAGGGTTTCTATTCCTGCACAAACATCATGACCAAGAAGCAAGTTGGGGAGGAAAGGGATTATTTGGCTTACACTTCCATACTGCTGTTCATCACCAAGGAAGTCAGGACTGGAACTCAAGCAGGTCAGGAAGCAGGAGCTGATGCAGAGGCCATGGAGGGATGTTCTTTACTGGCTTGCTTTCCCTGACTTGCTCAGCCTGCTCTCTTATAGAACCCAAGATTACCAGCCCAGAGATGGTCCCACCCACAAGGGGCCTTTCCCCCTTGATCACTAATTGAGAAAATGCTTTACAGTTGTATCTCATGGAGGCATTTCCTCAACTGAAGCTCCTTTCTCTGTGATAACTCCAGCTGTGTCAAGTTGACACAAAACTAGCCAGTACAGCCAGTGTTGGTAAATGCCCTTCAAGGGTCCCAGGGATAATCAAAGCTCCTTCCACTCACTCTTTTATACTCCTCCTGGTAGTTTGTAGTTTCTTTGCATCTGCTCATACAGAAGCCATCAAGCAGTGAGTTTGAGGGGTGGGGGTGGGGAGAACTTTTTCCACCTCTCTTGGTGACCGAGATGTTGTCAGCACCCCTGCTGCATGAGAGTCCTTCCTCAGTGCAGAACTTATGATAAGTGGAGCCATGCAGTTGGATTCACCCATGTAGCCAGTGTCAGAATACCATTCCTTTCGAAGGGTGGATAACGCTTTGTATGCATGCTTCAGTATTCATTTAACGTCTTTACCCATCTGTTCATACTGTGATGCCGGCAGTCACGCCTCCTAGGGCCTTGTACATTCTGGACAGGTGCATGCCTTGGTGAGCTGCACCCTTATCCCCAGGGCGCTTTTTAAACGTGAACCTCCTGTTGCTCCTCTGCTCTTACTCTGGAAATTCCTTGTCCATTTGCTGAGGGGTCTGGACTTTTCTTCCCACCAATCATTAATAAGAGACCCTAATTAATATAAATCTATTTAACTAATTTTCATGACAATTGTTGACACTTTTCATTTGAAGTTTTGTTTCAAAGAAACCAATAATTCTTTAAGAAGATTTCAGTAAGCCTTTGTCTCAAAAAAAAGGTATTCTGCTCTATAAGAAGTTTGGCATGGTTTTCTTTCAACACATCTGATAAAGAGGTAGCTATGAGTTGTAATGTATCTTATTGTTGAAAATATTTCTGCCCTTTCATCCCTGAACACACAGCCTGTTTTAAATTACCTTACGTCGTGATGGAAGATAAAATTTTATTTGTAGCTTGTACAAAATATTAGTGTGGAACAGAATCCACAGAGCACTTCAGGAAGCAGGCAGTGGGGAAATGGAACTAGAATTTGGAAAGCATGAAGAACTCAACTGTGATAGCAAGGTAATGAGGGAGCCTAAATGGGCTCCCACTGGTGAGACTCCCTCAAGTTAGGCCTTTCTACCTCAGATTAAGCACATAAATAAAATTCAGCAAAGGACAGGGGAATAGCATTTATCATTGTTCTGGCGTACAACGTACTCCTTTGTGAGGCAATAAAACTCAAGTCTTCAGCCTTGGGACTTCAAGCCAGCCAACATTTTTAGAAGCATATGTTTACTTTTGGTAAAATCGTTTCTGTGTCACATCTTGATTTTCAAAATTGTCTCTCATTCACAGTAGTGTGTATCTGAACAGCTGCGCCACACCATTCTGTGTTGTTTATTTCCATTCACTTCAGCTTTCCAGAAGGCTGAAAGTGTTTTCATCTTCAGTGGGAGAAGGAAGGTGGCATCACAAGGCTGTCACACGCGTGCCTGATCTCCACGATTAATGTACAGTGACCATTCTTGGTCAGTGATGCACTTGCAGCTGAGGGAGGCCACATACATCCTCACCCAATTCTGACTTCACTGCCACCCCCTCTATTTCTTTAGGCTCTCCAGAGAGTTTGGCACTTAGAAATATGTTTTCCTAGCATGCATGAAGCTCTGGGTTCAACCCCCAGCATTGCATAACCTAGACATGTGATCTTGCTTGTAATCTCAGCACTCCAAAGCTGGAGGAGGAAGGCATAGGAGTTTAGTTTCAACCTTGGGCTACAGAGTGAGTCTGAGGCTGGCCTGAGATTCTTGTCACCCTGTCTTGGAGGGTAGGGAGGAAGGCAGGGAGAGAGGGAAGAAGAAGGTAAAAATGAAGGGAGAACATTTTTAAATAGTCCACTCATGGGTATTTATATATTACATCTGTTATATATTACAGCAAGCATTGTTACCTGTCTCCCCAGTCCCTTGTGAATGCTTTTCTGTATTCATATTCCTCTGCTTTATACATGATCACTGCCATTTTGAATCAAAGCATCTATGATCCCCCACAAGAGACTCTTTGAATACCATGTCGGTTAACATTCCCTTGTGAGGACCCTCACAGGCCCTCTGGGTTATATTATAGATAAACAGTTGATTAGGGCAATGTTTGATAGAGTTTGTCCGGGGAACTTCCAGCCTCTCACACCTGATCCCTGTAATGGAGCTCTGTCAACTTACTGCTACAGTGAGGTGAACTTGGAGGAAGTCTTCTCTTTGGTCTGCCCATGCCTTTATTAACTGTGGTGAAAAGACTTCCCAGGAAATGTCCCTACGTCATCCATCACAGCTTTCTTGTCTGCAGATGGGGTCATAGGCCTGCCTGTACAGGCCATAGCATAGACCCTCCCTGGGAGGCTTTAGGAGGACACAGTGTGTCCAGGAGGCAAGCACCGAGGACAGAAGTGAGGATCTAACAGATGCAGATCTTCACCTCATCACAAACAGAACGGCCATCTACAAGTTGGTAGTCGCTACTCTCCTTTCTGGTTCAGCTTGTTTCCATTCCCTCCTCCACAAGAGAGACCTCTACAAGGACAGCTCTTTCTTGAATTACAGGGACCTCCATACTCAGAGCTACAGTAGTGTACTGAGCTGCCCTTTGTCATATATCACAGGTGGTGTCCTTTCCATCTCCCATCTCCCCAGTCACTTGTGGATGCTTCTATGACAGGAAATGGAGGTTTCTTTGATCTCAATTGGTTTCCTACAGATAGAATACTTAGTAGTAGATTAAATTTTATACCCATTGTTTCATAAAAAACTTCCTTCCTTCCTTCCTTCCTTCCTTCCTTCCTTCCTTCCTTGCTTGCTTGCTTCCATGAATCCGTCTGCTTTCTGATGGGCTAATAGGTGAGGCCAACAGTATTAGTAATTCTTCCAGTTTTGTTCCCAGGCATCATTTCCTACACTCTGCAGAGCTCATGTGACATCCATCCCCTGCCCAGAGTCAGCTGTATCCACAGCCTTACACAATTCCCCCATGGGCTTTATTTTCTAAACTTTCATTTTTAACAACCCTATCTTCTATGTTTCATCCTGAGCTTACAAGAGGTAACTGAGCATGTAGAGAAATCACGCCAAGGCCCCTGACCCTTGGTGGTCTACATTAGCACACACTGTCTTAGTTCCTCTTGTCACTGTGGTAACATACCTGACAGAAGCAACTTAAAGGAGAAAGCATTTATATCAGATGACAGCTTAAGAGCATACAGTTCATCTTGTCAGGAGAGCAGAGTGGGATCCATAGCTGTAGGTTATATAGCTGAGGCTTTTCACATCTCAGTGGACTCTTCCAGCCATGCCTCCTTCCTTTTAAGCATTCTATAGCCTCTCCCAAAGAGTGCCAGCAATTAGCAACCAAGCGTTCCCATGCATGAGAATGTAGAGTGCATTTTAATATCACTTGCCTGTCCATCCTTTCATCCATTCATCTATCCACCAGTGGATGGACATTCATTTTCAGCAGCAGTGTATTTGTTTCTAAGGTGATCTGGTTTGACAATAGGCTCTAAAGTATCTTTTTAACTTTCAGAAAACACTATTCCATTATTTCATATGGTCATGCTGCGAAATTTACTGCCAATCTACTGTGTGCTATGTAGATATAAATAAATGTTCAGGATTCAAAGGCAGACAAACTCAGAGCCACCACATAGGCTAAGGACAACAATGACCCTGACCTACCTTCCCATTGATG